>NC_137504.1:25917500-25997500 GCF_041902795.1 Electrophorus electricus
TACTCCCCTCTTCCTCTCCTTTCCCCTCATCTCCTCTTTCCTCCTCCCCTCTCCTCCTCCTCCTCCTCCCCTCCCCCCCTCTCTGCTCCTCTCCTCCTCTCCCCTCCTCTCCTCCCCTCCTCTCCTCTCCTCTCCCCTCCTCCTCTCCCCTCCCACACTCACCACCCTCCTATCCTCCCTCCCCTTCTCCTCCCACCTCTCCTTCCTCATCTCCTCCTCCCTCCTTTCTCCTCTCCACCTCCCACTCTCGCCCTCCCCTCCTCCGCCTCCTCTCCTCCTCTCCCCTTCTCTCCCTCCCTCCTCTCCTCCCATCCTCTACTCTCCTCTCCTGCCCCATCTTTCCTTCATACCTCTCTTCTACTCCCCTCCTCTTGCCACTCCTCCTCTTTCCTCCCCTACTCCCCTCTTCCTCTCCTTTCCCCTCATCTCCTCTCTCCTCTCCTCTCCCCTCCTCCCATGCTCCTCTCCTACGGGGCCCTTGCCACTCTTTAATTGCTGTCTGTCGGGTTTGTTCCCTCCTGAGGAAGGTACCAGAATGTTCCACAATGACGCCCCTTCATGTAATCGTGAGTCATGAGGACCTGAAGATGAGTGACTTTCAGAACAAAGGCAGAACACAATGTTCTTTATAAGATATTAAAGCAAATAAAGCTACCTCTGATCTGTTTACAAAGCAAAATTCGAAAACAGTTTTATAACACTTAGTTAGTAAATATTAGTAAATATTACCAAGTTCAGCATTAGCGTGTTTTTGATTCTTTGGCTTCGCCTGCATGTTTTTTGAAACAAACGGACCTGGCCTTCTGATCTCCTTACGGCAGGCTGAGGCTGGCGCCACACCTTGAGCCCTCCAGCACAGTGGTGGCCCTGGAGTGGGTGGACATTGAGCCTCTGATTGGCTACAGAGTGGCAGATTACATCATCCAGCACAAGCGCGTCGAAGACCCGTCAGAGGCGGAGATTTACACAGGTAGGCCTGCTCCCCAGCTCACCCGGAGGGGGGACTGTCTTCCCGGGCGCTCGACCACAAGGTGGGGGCGAGGAAGGCCGCGACCATTCAGCTGGTGGACGCTTTAATCTCATAACCATGAAGAATTTAGAAATCCAATTTTCCGATGCTGGGAAATGGCTGCTCTATGTGATGTCTTCCTCATACTCCTCCAGGCAAGAGAGGTGATCAGAAATGTACACACACACACACACACACACTCACACACACACACACACAGACTCACACACACACACTCATACACACACTCACACACACACACACACACACACACACACACACTCAAACACACACACACACACAACACGCACACACACACCACACACACACACACACACACACACACACACACTCAAACACACACACACACCCCCCACACACACTCACACCCACACACACACCCCACACACACACACACTCAAACACACACACACCACACACACACACACACACACACACACACACACACTCACACTCACACACACACACACACACACACACACACTCTCAACTCTCAACTCAGAGTTAGTGACTCAGAGTCTGGGTGAAAGACATTTAATAAAGGAGGCTCGGAAAGACGAAAGGTACATAGGTCCAGAGTTAGTCATCCTAAAGAACTGTCCACAACAAATTCATCTACACTGGAGGAGGGCTGACGATCACAGCCTGGGCATGAAGGCTCCTCCTGGCAGGGGTGTGTCAGTCAGGAAGGGGCAGATGGCGGGTGACTCACGCATTCTCTTACCCATGAGACCCTGTCAATTATGGCCAGCCGATAGACGAAATCCTCTCAACTTTGCGCAGCCGGTCACGGGTTAGGTCGCCAGCGCGCTAGCGGACGTTCCATCATTCCACGATCGCCGTGTCTGCAATCCTCGAGGAAGCACATCCACGGCAACGCGCTGCTTTTTTTCATACCGGAAAAGTTCGAAGTCGTGACTGTCAGACGATGGCCATAATAGCCTGGGAGAGGATTCTGGCAGGCCTTGTCGCAGGGTTCCGAGGTTCAGTGGCTGAAACTCTCTGTGTCATCTATCATATATTCTACAATATGAGAATGAATTGCCTGGTTTTATGAGATAGAATAAAAGCACCCATTGTTCTCTTGCGCGGGGATCAAGCATGCTGATGTGAATTTGGAGCTGGTATTTGAGTCGGGGATTTATGGAAAGAATGGTCCACTTTGCAAAATGAAGGACTCTTTCAGGAGGACCCATTGCAGTAAGAGACAAGTTGCCTAGCCAGTGATATCCAACCTGTTTAAGAAAAGATCCCTGATGTCAACAAGAACAGATCGTGCAGTGATAAAAGATGCTGGTCTTGGAAATATGGCTTATGTTTCAAATGTTGAACTCGCAGCCTCAGAAATCCATATGTGTTAAAGGCAATGCCAAAAGCCTCTACCATTAGGATGAGGGGGATGTCCGCTGGGAGGAGCGGGAGCCGGAGTCGGCATGGTGACAGGAATGAGCGTGAGGACCGCTCCCAGCCCGCTCACACTCCAAGTCTTTTCCCACCGGCCTGTCAGTTAGGACAGTCTGCATATACAGTTCATGTTACAAACTGTGAAGGCAGTTATCAATTTGATTAATTTCGTGTTGCTGTCTTATTTGTGGATGTAACAATTAGAAAAAGTATACGTTCTATTTATATGGCACCTTTTTAAAAAACAATTTTACAAAGTGCTTTACAAAAAGATTCAAATAATTGTATTTGACTGGTATTTTTTATTTTTTTTTAATAACGGAAGAATAGCAGATGACAATATCAAAATTTACATTTACAGTATTTATCAGACACTCTTGTCCAGATCAGCGTACATATTTATCACGGTACATGTATCACATGACCTCGATGTTAGTAGCACTTTAATCTACCTGCTCCACCAGCTGAGCTGCAATCAAAGTCAACTGATGAAGGGAAGGAGGCCTTAAGCGCTTAAGAACACGCTAAATCTAAACTAGAAGACTCAGCCTAATGAACCGGGGCATTCTGAGATCCAATTTTAAATGCCAAGACTGTCAATAGCTCAGCAGGGTTATATGGCAGAAAATTCCAGAGTTTGAGGCCATAATAACTAAAGGGTCCGAGACCGCAGATAGAAACCAGCTGGTTAGGTAACTGTGGTGCAAAGCATCTCTTCTCGTTTGAGGTGAATGTTTTCTGTACACGGTCCCTGACAAAATAGACCCAATAAACTAAACTCAACTAAAAGCTGATGTGTCGCTCTGCATTCAAAACACAGTCTCCGGTTTTCCCTCTAAGCGGGCCGCATTACTGTTGCATGGCATCTCTGAGTGATTTTGTGGGCCTCTTGAAATGCCCTGTGTCTTGTTTGTGCGAAAATGGAACTCAAAGCTCCTGGTTATACTTCAGAGAAAGCAGAGACTTGTTGAGCCTCTCCGAGAAGCTGAACGGATAATTGCAAAGTAAACGCTGTGCTCAAGTTTCCGCCCGTTGGCTTGTGATCCAGCTCTGTAGTGGACTTGTGAGGACTAGCAAAGGTCACAAGGTCATGAGTATGGAAGAGGAGTCCCAACACTGATGCATGTGTTTAATCTTAGTGTTTGGCCAAAGGAGTTTGCTCACTATAAACTAAACATAATCTAGTTCACTGGCAAACCCCAATACCCTTCCTCTATCTCCCTTTCTTTTTCTCTTTCTATGACTATGATCTCTCTCTCTCCCTCTCTCTCTCTCTCTCTCTCTCTCTCTCTCTCTCTCTCTCTCTTGCCCACCCTACATGCATTGTGATATTTCGGATATTTCACAACCAACCACAGTGCTCACCTAAGGCAATTGAGTCACTGCCCACAAATATGTTTTGCATTTACTAATTAAAGTAAATAAAATGTTTAGCTCTGTTCTGACCAATGTTGGGCATGGAGAATGTTCTAGTTCATCCGTCTATAAACAACTTTACAATGTGCTATTTGGTTAACAATTTGGTGTGTAAAGATCGATTCCCAGTAATGATGCTTGTCGCCTAAGCTAAAGGTTAGTCGTAAACAGCTCCTTGCAACATATGTTCAATCTACATTTGATATTTAAACTAAAGAATAATTACTTTGTTACTGATTCTTTTGACTGCGGGAGGTCTGTTTGAGCCGATCATTCAGCTTCCAGGAAGAAATCACATCTCTCCTAAGCAGAGTATAAGTACTCTAATGGACTAGAACAGCTGAGTAAATGAGCTTTTTCCACAGAATGAATAAATAAAATTAAACATTTTCCTTGGAGAAGTGTTGCCATACACAGCAAGAGGAGTTGTATCGCTCCCGTTCTCAACAAAAGGCAAATAATTTTTTTCCCAGTTGGCTGCTGACGGTCCGTGATGCTCTGACGGGGCTAACTGCATCTCTGTCTCCAAACCTTTTTCTTCTTTTTTTTAAATCTCCATCACCCGCTAAGACCTCTAGATGGCGTCGGGCATGTGGTCCATGTTCCTCGGAGATGCCATAGGCAGTCAGGCAGCCCTGCACTCAGACGTCACCTAGCGACCAGCCCTGACTTGCTTCTGTGTGTTGCATCCGGAAGCTCCGCCTGCCCCCTGTACCGCCACATCAGGTAAATGGAAAATGAGCAAAGGAAGAGGCTGATGTCATCGGCGTTCCTGCGAAAGAAGTGGCCGATATCATCGACGTTCCTGCGAAAAAAAGTCGCTGATGTCATCCGTGCTTATCCGGCCGTGGAACCGGTCCTGTCTTGTACTGGGATCTTACCGAGTGTCCCCATGGTACTGGAAACCATTGCTGTTGCCCTCTGTCTGGTGGTTTCAGACATACCAAGGTGTGCATCTCCCTGATGGGTTCCCGGTTTCAATCAGGACCAAGCGTATCACACTCATGCCCCGCTTTGTGTTGTGGCAGACGACAGGCACATGCAGCTCTGTAAAAGATGCACTGTACTGACACGTGAGCTGACGCCCTGTACGGTCTGCAGCTGTCAGCTGACCGACACTCCTTCGAATTGCAGTGGAAATTCGGAGGGTTTATGCGGGTAGCCGGATTCTGTGTAACTCTCTTATGTCAGACAGACTATTATCCCCGCACTAGGTCAAACGGACGACTGGAGACGGCTGGTCCCCTCCTCTCCTGTTCGCTAATTAAGTATGAAAAAGGTGCCGTACACTGCCTGCTGGTCCTCCCAATGGCACATGATGGAAATCAGGGTTAAATAAGGCGAACAGAGAGAGAGAGAGAGAGAGGAGAGAGAGAGAGAGAGAGGAGGAGACAGAGAGAGAGGGGAGAGAGGAGAGGAGAGAGAGAGAGGAGAGAGAGAGAGAGAGAGAGAGAGAGAGAGAGAGAGAGAGGTTCAAGGAGAGAGAGAGAGAGAGAGAGAGAGAGAGACAGGAGAGAGAGAGAGAGAGAGAGAGAGAGAGAGAGAGAGAAGAGAGAGAGGAGAGAGAGAGAGAGAGAGAGAGAGAGAGAGAGAGAGAGAGAGAGAGAGAGAGAGAGAGAGAGAGAGAGAGAGAGAGAGAGAGAGAGAGAGAGGAGAGAGAGAGAGAGAGAGAGAGAGAGAGACAGAGAGAGAGAGAGAGAGAGAGAGAGAGAGAAAGAGGTTCAGAGAGAGAGAGAGAGAGAGAGAGAGAGAGAGAGAGAGAGAGAGAGAGACAGAGAGAGAGAGAGAGAGAGAGAGAGAGAGAGAGAGAGAGAGAGAGAGAGAGAGAGAGAGAGAGAGAGAGAGAGAGAGAGAGAGAGGAGAGAGGTTCACTGGAGAGAGAGAGAGAGAGTCTGTGAGAGAGAGAATACAGGAGGGAGGGGTCTCACAGGGAGAAGCAGAGAAAGTAAAACCCAGGCAGAGGGAGAGAGGAAAGGGAGACAGAAAAAAAAGTGTGAGAGAGAGAAGGAGAGGGAGAGAAAATGATAGGGTGAAAGGGAGAGAGAGACTGAGCTTGTTCTGGCCACCACACGCCGATGATGTCATCTCCCAGCTCTGCGGTGTGACAGCAAGATCAGCGCAGCATTTGATCTTTTTTATTTTTCATCTCCATTTCATCCTCCCATTTTGACTAGGTGGCTTATCAGGGAATGATCCCCATCCATTACTTCCAACTGCCCCACCCTATCACCCTTCACCCACCCACCACCCACCACCACCTACTGCCCCGCCCTATCACCCTTCACCCACCCACCACCCACCACCACCTACTGCCCCACCCTCTCACCCTTCACCCACCCACCACCCCCACCACCACCTACTGCCCCACCCTATCACCCTTCACCCACCCACCCACCACCACCTACTGCCCCACCTATCACCCTTCACCACCACCACCCACCACCACCTACTGCCCCGCCCTATCACCCTTCACCCACCCCCACCCACCCTGCCCTGTCACCCTTCACCCACCCACCCACGCACCCACCACCATCCACCCTGCCCTGTCACCCTTCACCCAAACCCCTGTCACCCTTCACCCACCCACCACCATCATCCACCCTGCCCTGTCACCCTTCACCCACCCTCCCACCCACCCACCACCATCCACCCTGCCTGTCACCCTTCCACCCACCCACCATCCACCCTGCCCTGTCACCCTTCACCCACCCACCCACCATCCACCCTGCCCTGTCACCCTTCACCCACCCACCCACCATCCACCCTGCCCTGTCACCCTTCGACCCACCCTGCCCTGTCACCCTTCACCCACCCACCACCCACCACCACCTACTGCCCCACCCTATCACCCTTCACCCACCCACCACCCACCACCACCTACTGCCCCGCCCTATCACCCTTCACCCACCCACCACCCACCACCACCTACTGCCCCACCCTATCACCCTTCACCCACCCACCACCCACCACCACCTACTGCCCCGCCCTATCACCCTTCACCCACCCACCCACCCACCCTGCCCTGTCACCCTTCACCCACCCACCCACGCACCCACCACCATCCACCCTGCCCTGTCACCCTTCACCCAAACCCCTGTCACCCTTCACCCACCCACCACCATCATCCACCCTGCCCTGTCACCCTTCACCCACCCACCCACCCACCCACCACCATCCACCCTGCCCTGTCACCCTTCACCCACCCACCCACCATCCACCCTGCCCTGTCACCCTTCGACCCACCCTGCCCTGTCACCCTTCACCCACCCACCACCACCAACTGCCCTGCCCTATCACCCGTCACCCACCCACCCACCCACCACCACCACCACCACCATCCACCACCACCATCCACCCTGCCCTGTCACCCTCCACCCACCCACCACCACCACCATCCACCCTGCCGTGTCACCCTCCACCCACCCACCCCTCACCATTAGGCTCTTCTGTTTACATAACGGCAGGTTGTTGTGTTGAAGTGGTGTCTGCTCCTGTTGTGCCGATGGCTGTGGATAAGCCAGGCACAGGAGCGAGGCTCAGTCAGGAGGAGATAAAACACCATCCTCAAGGATGAGTGCAGATAACGGATTGGCGCGCCTCGGCTACTCGCCTTTGTTTGCTTAATTAAGGATGAGCTCATCGCTAAAAATGGCTGCCGCTTCTCTTGCCGTCACGAGCGGGGCCATCAGCAGATTGGAGAGTAGGCAGAGCGCCAAGGCTGGGCTCTCTCACACGCTCATACACACACAGACGCGCACACACACACACACACACACACACACACCGTGACTCACTCCTTCTCTGTCAGAAACGCACACACACACACACACACACACACACACACACACACACACACATGCTCATTTATACTAAGAGTCAAGTCTATAACTTCCTTACTCGTTCTGCCTTGCTTGTACCATGCACACACACACACACACACACACACACACACATGCACACACACGCCCCATGATTACACAAGCACACACACACACACTCACACACACACACACAGCAATGATATCAAAGTGTATTTTTATTGCTATGGCATTTATCGCGTTAACTGCTCTTAGAGCAAAATGCCACCCAAGCAGTGATGTAATACCTGGTCTACTTCAAGTTAGCATCAGATAAGGTCACTGGGCTTGGTATTTTAGCTCTACATCCCCGCTGCCATAACACTCTGTCTGGAGACCACCGCCTAATGAACTCCTATGGCATATGAATCTGAGCCAGTGCGCAGCCCTTCATAAAGGGCAGCGACGGACCTTTACAGAGGCAGAAACATTACGTTGTTGTACCGTGTCTTATGCATTCGTTTCTAATTTGGGTTGAGTTTTATTTGATAGTCCAGCCAAAAATTTCTCAGTTTTATGTGAGCCAGCTCTCATTTCCTCCTAATTGAAAGGAAGATGAAGAGACAGTTCTCTCGTTAAGAATGACGTCATTAGCACCGCGCCAAGACGCATAGATGCAAATTAGGTCAGCATGTAATGAGAACATTTAGTGCTATGATGTTCCAGCTGATGACCATAAATCTAATTATCATCTTTGCTTAGAACACAAACTAATTTGTTTTGATGAAAGAACTTAAATACTTTTGCGATTGTGCAGTGTGTATGTGTCTGTCATTCCTTCTAATTGGATTAAAAATCCCTGCTCCAGTAAAGAGAACAGTTCAGACGTTTGAGTCTGTCACTCTCCATCTGGAGGAATGAAGTCATTCTCTTCAGACTTCATTTTTGTGCCCTCGTTTGCCCTCCAGTCTGGATTTAACCAGATATGCCTCAGTATCCAATGCCTATGCTGCAGTCTCTGGCTTAGGACCTTAAATCCTGGGTGTGCAGACTGGAGTCTCTGGGTTAGGACCTTAATACAGCCTGGGTGTGCAGACTGGAGTCTCTGGGTTAGGACCTTAATACAGCCTGGCTGTGCAGACTGGAGTCTCTGGGTTAGGACCTTAAATCCTGAGTGTGCAGACTGGAGTCTCTGGGTTAGGACCTTAAATCCTGAGTGTGCAGACTGGAGTCTCTGGGTTAGGACCTTAAATCCTGAGTGTGCAGACTGGAGTCTCTGGGTTAGGACCTTAAATCCTGGGTGTGCAGACTGGAGTCTCTGGGTTAGGACCTTAAATCCTGAGTGTGCAGACTGGAGTCTCTGGGCTAGGACCTTAAATCCTGGGTCTGCAGACTGGAGTCTCTGGGTTAGGACCTTAATACAGCCTGGGTGTACAGACTGGAGTCTCTGGGTTAGGACCTTAAATCCTGGGTGTGCAGACTGGAGTCTCTGGGTTAGGACCTTAAATCCTGGGTCTGCAGACTGGAGTCTCTGGGTTAGGACCTTAATACAGCCTGGCTGTGCAGACTGGAGTCTCTGGGTTAGGACCTTAAATCCTGAGTGTGCAGACTGGAGTCTCTGGGTTAGGACCTTACTACAGCCTGGGTGTGCAGACTGGAGTCTCTGGGTTAGGACCTTAATACAGCCTGGGTGTACAGACTGGAGTCTCTGGGTTAGGACCTTAAATCCTGGGTGTGCAGACTGGAGTCTCTGGGTTAGGACCTTAGTACAGCCTGGGTGTGCAGACTGGAGTCTCTGGGTTAGGACCTTAAATCCTGAGTGTGCAGACTGGAGTCTCTGGGTTAGGACCTTAAATCCTGAGTGTGCAGACTGGAGTCTCTGGGTTAGGACCTTAAATCCTGGGTCTGCAGACTGGAGTCTCTGGGTTAGGACCTTAAATCCTGAGTGTGCAGACTGGAGTCTCTGGGTTAGGACCTTAAATCCTGGGTCTGCAGACTGGAGTCTCTGGGTTAGGACCTTAGTACAGCCTGGGTGTGCAGACTGGAGTCTCTGGGTTAGGACCTTAATACAGCCTGGGTGTACAGACTGGAGTCTCTGGGTTAGGACCTTAAATCCTGGGTGTGCATACTGGAGTCTCTGGGTTAGGACCTTAGTACAGCCTGGGTGTGCAGACTGGAGTCTCTGGGTTAGGACCTTAAATCCTGAGTGTGCAGACTGGAGTCTCTGGGTTAGGACCTTAAATCCTGAGTGTGCAGACTGGAGTCTCTGGGTTAGGACCTTAAATCCTGGGTCTGCAGACTGGAGTCTCTGGGTTAGGACCTTAAATCCTGAGTGTGCAGACTGGAGTCTCTGGGTTAGGACCTTAAATCCTGGGTCTGCAGACTGGAGTCTCTGGGTTAGGACCTTAAATCCTGGGTGTGCAGACTGGAGTCTCTGGGTTAGGACCTTAATACAGCCTGGGGTCCTACTAATCAATCGAATAGTCACAGTGATGTCAGACTAGTAAATGGCCCTTTGAAATGCAGAGCTGTGATTAGCAAGTTGGCTTTTTTTTCTTTTTCTTCTCCCTCACTTCATTCTTCCTCTTCTCCCTCTCTCTATTTTGTCTTTATTTCTCCCTGTCAAGGAAACCGAGGCTCTGAGACACTGACAAGCAGAAAAAAAAAAACGAGAGACATGAAAATCAGAAAAGGAGACAGTGAGCAGAATGAAGCAGAGAGAGAGATAGAATGAGAGTGGGGAAGAGAGAGGAAAGTGGAGAAATACAATATAATTCACATGTAATATACGTGGCATCGGTCTCTGTCCGTTTAATAGAGTTATTCTTTTCCTTTGTATTTCTAAACTCTGCTATGGTGCTTCATATGGTGTTTTATTTTCATGTGTGATCGGGCACATTAATAGCTCTTTTATATGGTCGATGTAGTTAATAAACAGCCCATTTGAGATACCTACATCACTGTCTGCACTGCAGACTATGTGCTAACCACTATCACTTTCATCGCGGCAACCCAAAGCATTTATGTGTCCAAGTAAAAGTGTTCCTGGACGGGAGAGAGACGTTTGTTACTTTACGGCTTTTCCTCAGATGACCTTTATGTTCCAAGAGGAGTGCACTGGAGCAGACTGACCTCACACCCTGATTCTGACTGCTAGAAATGACTCAGCTCTGACCTCAGCCCTGATGTCACGCTGACCTCTCCAGCACTAGACACCGATCTCCCCAAACCCATGGCCCCGGAGTCCCACATCGCCACGTCTGCATCAACAAACCAGCGATGGAGGAGCAGGCGAGGGCGTCAGAGGAAGCGGCTCAGGTGTGCGGGCAGTTGAAACATGCTGACAGATTAACAGGGGATGTGGCTGGCAGCTTTAGAAGCCCATAAAAAGAGGGGGGGGGGACATGCTAAGCCTTGTTTGGCAACTGATTTACCGTCTCCACCAGAATGGAGCCTGAGATAGAGATGTGTGCAGTGCATGATGTATACCTTGCCCCTGCAAAAATACGACCCCCCGCAGGGAGGCAAGCGCTTCAACACACAGGAGGCTCCATCAACTTTATTGTTGTGCACTGTAAGGCAAGAAGTGAGTACTTGTTAATTTATCGTGTCCCAATGTGCAAAAACAGATGGGCAGCTCGGAGGATTCGGAAAAAGGCTTCTGTGAGCTCAAGTCCACGGGTGATTTAGGAGTCCCAGAATGGCGAACCATACCGAGATCAAATGCTTTGCAGCGCCATTTACCTCGCAAACGGGTCGTGTGATGGATCTCATGTAGGAAGTTCAGCGAGGCCAAAGCCTCCTTCTCCATCTGGCCAAGATAAATTCAGAAACAGTTCATTCCAGGCTTGTATCCTGGAGATGAGGCTGTGTGCTGCAAACCTTCCAGGTGTGATGAGAAGGAAGAGAGGAAGAGAGGAATACTGGCGAAATCGGTCCCCGCTGCGGTAACCTCAAACCATGCAGCAGAAAGTCCCGAACACGGAGCGCTCGGGGACCTTCCAGCACCGTAAACGTCTCTGAACCACGGAGGTCGCAGTCGGCGTCTTTCATTGTCTGTCGGCTTTGGTGCGGCCTCCGAGGGGCCGATTGATATAAACAGATGTACCCGACCGAAGCGTCAGCCATCCAGGCCCCGGGGCTCATGGATGACCCTCACAGCCCTTCCACGCGGCACTAGTCATCCTCTCTGGGCTCCGACCCCTGGGCCTGGTAACCTCCTGCCAGAAGAGCGACGGCTGTAATGTCAAGCCCAGACGCTCTACTGAAAGCATGGCTGTTTTTTACAGGCAAAGGTGGGAATGGACCCTTAAGGCCAGTAGAAAATTAGACTGGGAGTCCAAAGTCAGTCCTTTCATTAGCCTGCCACCATTGGTCAGAAACTGGCTGCAGGATCTGGGACATCCACAACCTGCGGAAACAGTAATGATGCCTTTATTGTGTTGTTCAGGCCAAACGCCTGATTACCTGGACAAGCTTTGTTGACTGTGTGAGGTGCTTTGGGAGCATAAATAGATCAAAACCTGCTGTGGCTAGACTGCAAACCTCTGTGTAGTGTGGTGTAGATAACATCATAATTTGCTCAAAGGTTTGGTGATTTTTATATTATTGCATTGCTAAATGCCTCGTGTCCACATTGCTGAGTCATGGCAATCAGTCACTACATTGTTTTGTGATACTGAGGCTAGTGCAGAACTGACAAGTCGGCATCACAGAATAAATAAGTCCGGTGCAATTTAGGTGTATTGCAAAATACCGTCTTGCTTAATTTTCATTTTCAAAGATTCAACAAGGTCTTTCCAAAGATTTTTGTCCTTGGCAATGCTTTATGCTTCTCATGAACACTCATTCATCATGGCGGACTCAGTCACAGTGACTTTGTCAGGTTATTTTTGGCTGAGCTGGATGTCTTCCCTCTGCCAGGATCCATCCACCCTTTCGTCCGTATGGCCCGCGTAGTGGAATGGAATGGAGTTTTACTCAGAGAGTTAGAATTTGCATCTCCTCTGTGTCTCGCTGCGTCTCCGCTAGACTGTTCATTGTGAGGTCACATGAGAGCCCATCTCACACATGCACTTATCTTCCTTAGGAAAAATAAATATTGTGCTTGTGTAGAGTAGCATACCTGAGTCTTCAGTTAAAGAGTCTGAAGTCAGTGGTCAGCATGAAATTGTACTGCATTTTCCTCTCTACCTCTCTCATATATATATATATATATATATATATATATATATATATATATATATATATATATATATATATATGGTGGGAGATAGAGAGAGAGAGAAAGAAAGAATGTGGAAATCTAACAAAAAGTTGTTATAGGGGTTATATGGTTATAGGGGCACTTGGGGAAGAGTGCTTACACTCCGAGGAGCTCAGTCCAGAAGAGCTATATATCTATATATGTGGTGTGTGCCCAGGTATCTGATATGTGTGACATGACCACCCAGTGGAGGGGTGAGACAGGAATATATATATATATATGTATATATATATATATATATATATATATATATATATATATATATATATATATATATATATATATATAAATTCTCCACTCACCCTTCCAAGAACTTTTTTCCTTCAAGCTCGAGCCCTCTACTGGGAGCTTGAGGGTCCTGTGTAGTATCTTAGCTGTTCCCAGGACTACATTCTTCTGGATGGAGATCTCAGATGCTGTTCCTGGGATCTGTTGGAGACATTCTCCCAGTTTGGGGTCATAGCCCCTAGTGCTCCGATTACTACGGGAACCAATGTTGTTCCAGCTCTTCTCTCAGCCCTTGGTATTTCTCGTGTTCCTAGTTCCTGATGTTAATATGACTTGGGATTGCTACATTTTTCACTACACTATCTTCTGCTGTTTGTCCATCACTATGTCTGGTTGGTCTACCACTATGTCTGGTTGGTTAGCCATTACCATTGTGTCAGTCTGTATCTGGAAGTCCCACAGGATATTAGCTTGGTCATTCTCCACCACCTTCAGGGGTATATCCCTCTTTGACCTTGGAACTTCCAGCCCGTACCCAGCACAGATTTTTCTGTATACTATGCCAGCCACTTGGTTCAGGTGTTCCATGTACATCCTGCCTGCTGGCATCTTGCATCCAGCTGTTATGTGCTGGATTCTCTCAGGGGCGTCTGGGGTACTGCCTGGTGTGGTAGATCCCAGCCTCTATAGATCTTGTATTCTTGTATTGGCTGGTGGCACATATCGTGCAGGGGTTTACCCTTCCATGACGGCTTCAGCTCCTCCTCATTGCCATCATCCTCAGATTTCTGCCATCTGAGGTATTCACTAAGCACTTCATCACTGGGTGCCATCTTCCTGGTGTACTCCTGGATCTTGATCATCCTGGATTGTGGGTCTGATGCTCACTCTCCTTGGCCCCCCTCCTTCCGATTAGTGTCTCAGCATAAGGGATTTGGGATGAAACCCACTGTACATAGTGAGGAGTTTCCTTGTCCTGCTGACCAGTATCAGATTGTTTTACCAGCGCTATAAAGATCATATATAATTATTTCTCAGTCTCATTGTTAAGATACAAAGAGAAAATACAGGAAATATGCACAAAAATTTCCTGTACACAAAATTAAAAAAAACACAGAATAGAGAATATAACCAGAAAATATATTAAATTTGCATGTAATATTAAAAAACACACAAAAAGATATCTTTAAAAAAAATGCTTCTATAGGCTACAGTTGCAAGTATTTACTGTGGCCTCCCTTGGCACTAAGCACATTTTAAACTCTTTTGGGAAGTCCTGAAGTTTCTGAAGTAATCTTCTGGTATATTATAGCTACCAGGCTTCTCTCAGAACTGAGTTTTCCCAGTCTTTTCCTGCTGTTGCTAAAGTGTAAGGGGAGGTCATACTAAATACTCTATTTTTTTAATATTACATGCAATTTCCTATATTTTCTGGTTATATTCTAGTAAACAGACTGAGAAATAATTGGATATGGACATGTTAACAGTCCAATTGATGAAGCTGTCTAGGATGGCCCCACTTTCCTTTATTGCTCTTTATTTCATTTTTTTTCTACCTTCTATACCCTTTCTTTTCCACCCTTTCTACTCTTACTTTTACCTGCCAAACCAGTAAATAACAAATTCTTCTTTTAATGCTGGCATTTAAAAAGAAAACGAGATCATCATCTTGGCTTTTTTTTGTTTTGTTTTTTGTCAGCAACTAATGAGTGTTGCATGATGGGACCTTTCAAAGTAAATAAATAAATAAATTGAACTGACAAAAGTCTTGGTGCATTAAGAAGATGGAGACCAGAGCTTAACCTGCCAAGCTAAATTGCAAAAACGTGGGGGAAAGTGCTGTTGTGGCGTGGTTTAGAGTGCGTTTCTGTTTTGTTGGCTTATGTTTAGTTTTGGGCACTTGGTAGTAGCAGAAATAGATGAAGAGGCTCTATTCAGGAATGACTCACCCATCCTCTCAGGCGTTCGACTGCAAGGGGGTGTGGATTCCGCTGCACTGTGGCAGTAGCTTGGAAAGGCTGGCATCAGCCCTGCGCAGTCCTGTGTCTGGGAGTCAGGCTTTAGCTGAGGGGGTGTACTTAGGGCAAGCAGGATGGAGGCCGCCGCAGCTCACCACGCCAGTGCAGCCTCGTGAGCTGACGCTTGTGAGCAGTCGTTGTCATGGGAGCAGTTCGTCACAGCGAGAGGATGCAGGCGCACGCGCAGGGCTGCCGTGCTGGTGCTACCACCGAGGCGACCACGTGCGCTTGAGGCAAGACTGGGGATCCTGGATTCAGGATACTTACACTGGCACTTTGGACAGCGAGATAACTCATTTTACCTAAGTACGGGTTTTATTGGTTCGTTTACTGTCTGAAATTTTTGATGAAAAAACAAAAATGACATTTGTAACTTCATTGTAGTACAGTTCTTTGACTCATCCTGCCAGCAGAAGCTCAGCGAGTCCACATACTCTGAAAACACGAGGCTGAAGTGTGGCCTTACAATCCTGCAATTCGTTTTGTGGTTCGTTTGCAATTCGTTTTGTGGTTTCTGGGCTTCCAGTTCATATTTAGGCTCAGCCCCCCTGATCTCAGATCTAAGTGAAGAAAACAGGAGAAAACAACAACTGGCCGGTTGTAGCACAACAGCCTCGTGTGTGCACTTTTTGGGGGGTTTCAGATGTTCCTTTTACTCTCGGTGTTGTTGGAATTCACCTCTGGTGAATGTGTTCTGAAGTAAGAATCCTTCTGCTGGCGCCTGGTTTTCACCACTTCCATGCCACACTGCCAGTAAGTAAGACATACAGTGTGTAGTAAGTGTTAAGTCAGACTGGTCTCCCTTGTCTGCCAGATGTCTGTAGAATAACTCCAGTTGCAGAGCAGAGAGGAGTGCAGTGTGGTAAAGTGGAGGATGAGCTTTCAGTACCCCACTTTCCTCTCTCTCTCTCTCTCTCTCTCACTCTCTCTCTCTCTTCTCCCACAGAATGGCCTGGGATTTGTTCCGTCTACATATTTGCTGTCGAGGGGTCACCTCCTATTTGTGGCATGAGGTTTTAATCGATGCACCAACTCCAGATCACACGGCGCACTTCCCCAGTAATGCCGTTTCTCAGCTAACCTCCACCAGCTGCGTGGAGCTCACAGTTGCACAGACAGGCCTCCCTGACAGGCCTTCTTGACAGGTACAAGCCTGTCAGGCTGAGGCACGTCCCAGTGATCCCGGGCGAGGCCGTGGTCGGCATGACCCCCGCGGCACCATGTGCATTCTGGTTATCTTGCAGTTAAGCTGTTGTTTGCCTTTCAAAACCTGGAGCAATGTTTTTAGCAGATGTTGCACTTATTAGGAGCAAATGTTTGCTTGTGTTTTTGTTACCCTCAAGGGCATCATGTTGACACTGGAAACTGCCAGAGTTGTTTAATTTAGACTGCTTAGTCCAATTAGGGTGATATTTATATGGAGTTGAGAACAGGGGTCACAATAGGTTCATGTGGTCCTACAATAGTCAAGGGTGTCTGTTACAGTTGACAATCAAAACCACCCCCTTTGGACTGACAGAACAGACCACTCACGTGGAGAGAGGGTGTGGTATAGCTGGTATCTAGTTCACTGAAACGCACTATTAGGCAAATGGCACAGTAAAAGTCATTCCATCTCAAATTTTATAATCTCTCCCAAAAAGCAGAAGAATAGAACGGAGTGTCTAGATGTGACACCTGTAAGGTAGGTGGTGTAAGGAGCTGCAAGTGGGTGGTGCCAGTGCAGAACAGGTGACGGAAGATGCACACCACAACTGCGCGGGCTACATGCTGTTGTGCGTGATATTGCCCAACCTGTCCATCATTCAATGCATGGACACGCCCACCTTTTGGTCTCCTCCACCCCCACACAATATGGTTTTCACATAGAAATTGCAATGGCTTGATTGTACCCACATATGACTGTGGCTGTTCGGTTTATTAATCTATTTTGCAGCATTTTGTTTGTTTTTTATCACTTTCAGATGATTCAGAATGTGAAATGTCAAATAAGGCCATATCTTCCAGATTTCACAATTCTGTGTTCAAATATCAACTGATGATCTCAGATTTATGAGAAATTGCTAAATGGTATACAAGGGGACATCCCACATTTGCAGTTTCCATAGCACCCCACTGTTTCCATAGTAGTCAATGATGGTGATAAATGGCATGTATGGGTTTTGGATGTACGATTTCTGTAGGCTGAAAGAGAAATGAACTGTTTTCACTTCAGCAGCTCCTCCCGGAGTCCCCTGCACTCACACCCTGAGATTAGAGCTTTTCTTTCTTTTCTTTTTTTTACAGAAACACTATCTCTCTGCCGAGGTCGCAGGAGAAGATGGGCAGTAGAATTCTATATGGAATGGAAGCGTGACCTTCCCCTCTTCTCTTCTCTTCTCTTCTCTTCTCTTCTCTTCTCTTCTCTTCTCTCATCTTCTTTTCTTCTTTTTTTTTCTTTCAGCTCTTCTTTTCCCCTCTTCCTCCTCTCCTCGGTGTGTATGAATGGAGACAGACGGACAGTCAGCTCAGCGTGGGGTGGTCTCTCCCTCTGCCCGCCTTGGCAAGGGGGGCAGTATTAGCTAAGAGGGGTGAGGTGAGGTGAAGCAGCACCCTGCCAGGACGAGGCCGGGCCGGGCCGGGCCGGGGAGCTGGCTCACCAGCTGTGGAGGCTTGTGGGCATCCGGGCACACCAGACCGGGAAAGGGGGTGAGCGTTGGAGGTTGGCAGAGGGAGTGATTGCTTGGTTAAAACTGCTTCTAGGGTTAGATGGGGTCACCTGGCTCTAGAATTTAGAGTATGAAAGAAGCACCACAATGACACTGGACTCAGGAAACATGGATGGTTGTGATTCAAGCTTATTGTACAAAAAGGAACAAGGATTGGTTATAGGAATAGTAAACTAGTAGTGGTTTGCACATAGACAGAAAAGGTAAGACACATCCATGACTATACACATCCCATGGAGGTGTTTGTTGATTGTTTGTTTCACATGTGCAGCCAACAAATGTGACATTAACTAAGAACGTACTTTTCTAGAGTGTCATGACTTCATTTTTTAATTTATGATTCATAAAGGGGCTCGTTTGACAGCTTACAATGACCACTCGAACATTTTGATCTTTTTAACATGTGGAGTTGCGAGACTGTTGGCCAGGTGACCAGAGTACATGAAACGGAGGGATAAGCAGAGCAGAAGAGTGTGCAGTGGCGCTCAGAGGAGGAGGCAGGGGGCCTACTGGGTGCATCTCTAAGATGCCACTGTCATTTCTGTGGAGTGACATTTTTATGACACATGGCTTGTGAGGTGGGCAATAACCTCTTTACAAACCCAGTGCTTCCTGTCAGGGACGTACAGGAGCTCTGCAGTTGTCACCGTCTGGATGGCATCTTGTTTCAGAATGCATGTCTCTCTCTCGCTCTCTCTCTCTCTTTCTCTCTCTCTCTCTCTCTCTTTCTCTCTCTCTTTCTCTTGCTCGCTCTCTCTCTCTCTCTCTCTCTCTCTCTCTCTCTCTCTTTCTCATACACATACACACACACGCACGCAGACACATGCACACACACACACACGCACACTTACATACACGCACGCACACACACACGCACACAGACACATGCACGCACGCACACACACACACACACACACACTTACACACACGCACACAGACACACGCGCGCGCACACACGCACGCACGCACTTACACACACACACACGCACACAGACACACACACACACACACGCTCATGCAGGACATGTGGCTGTGAAACCCATGCAACTTTTATGAGGGGGACTTGTGTGGAGTGTGTACATGTGTAGGTGTGTATGATGAATGATGGCTGTGAGCATAACAGAGGCAGCACTCCACAGTAGGTGTCAATGGAAGATGACAGTGAGCACAGACCTCTGCCTCCACATATATGCCCTCTGCTCCCAGCAACCTGCCGAGCTCCATCCATACGGGGAGAGCAGGCAAGCGCAGACTGCAGCTTTATCCACTGTCCTGTTTAACCTTTCCAGATAACGCGGCGATTCCGAATGTGGTCCTCTGTCTGTGCTTCCCAGTCACGGCTTGGGCTCGTGATTTATTCTGATTATCAAAACATGCAAAAATATTATTTTGATCCAAACCGCATCCAGAAACATAAAACTTCAACTGAATATTTCGTCTCCTGTCCCCCTTTCAACACTCCTTACACCCACCTACCCACCCACCCACACACACGCACACACACACTCACACCCACACACACGCACACACACACTCACACACGCACACACACACTCACACCCACACACACGCACACACACACTCACACCCACACACACGCACACACACACTCACACACGCACACACACACTCACACCCACACACACGCACGCACACACGCACACACACCCACACACACGCACACACACACTCACACCCACACACACCCACACACACGCACACACACCCACACACACGCACACACACACTCACACACACGCACACACACACTCACACCCACACACACGCACACACACACTCACACCCACACACACGCACACACACACTCACACCCACACACACGCACACACACACTCACACCCACACACACGCACACACACGCGCACACACACACTCACACCCACACACACGCACACACACCCACACACACGCACACACACACACACACACACACTCACACCCACACACACGCACACACACCCACACACACGCACACACACACTCACACACACGCACACACACACTCACACCCACACACACGCACACACACACTCACACCCACACACACGCACACACACACTCACACCCACACACACGCACACACACACTCACACCCACACACACACACTCACACACGCACACACACACTCACACCCACACACACGCACACACACACTCACACCCACACACACGCACACACACACTCACACCCACACACACGCACACACACGCACACACACACTCACACACGCACACACACACGCGCGCGCGCACAGACATACGCGCACACCCACACACACGCACACACACACCCACACACACGCACACACACACTCACACCCACACACACGCACACACACACTCACACACGCACACACACACGCGCGCGCGCACAGACATACGCGCGCACACACACACTCACACACGCACACACACACACGCGCGCGCACAGACATACGCGCACACACACACACACACACGCACCCAGACACATGCGCGCGCATGCACACACACACACACACACACACACACACACACTCACACGCACGCACACACACACACACACACACACACACACACTCACACGCACGCACGCACGCACACACACACACACACACACACACACACCCTTTTCTTTGTGCGTTTCCCTGTCTCCCGTCCCCCCGGTATGGGCTGTCTCAGTGCGGGGCTGTCAGGAAGCTGCCGAGCTCTGGCTTCGCCGCTGCATTCCCTGCATGCTTGTGCCAGTGCGTGAGAGGCTGGCGGAAGAAAAAGAGCTGTCATATCAATATTCAATCTGAAACCCCCCAACACTTCTCATCGCAGGAGGAAAGCGAGCAGATACCAGGGCTAACAGCCCCACACATTGTGCGGAGCTAGCAGAACTTGGGATGGTTGTAATTTTTGTTTGTAATTTTTTTTTTTTTTTTTGGTAACTCCAGAAAAAGGGAGTTAAGGGGAAAAGTCATAAAAGTGTCATTTATATAATCATGGAGTGCTCAGAGGATGTGTGTGTGTGTGTGTGTGTGTGTGTGTGTGTGCGCGCAATTAAGGTTTAACAGGAACCATGCGGCCCTTCTGGGCTCACGGCGGGGGCGGAGCAGCAGATATGTTCCATAACCCCTCCCTCAGTGGTCGTCTTGTTCAGACCGAGGCCACACGGACGGGGAAATCATAACAGCGGTGTTTACGTTAGGCCGTGGCTGAGGAGCCGTCTGCCTGCACCGCATCGCAAACGGGGGGACTGTTTTTTGTTTTTTTTTCCTTCACCAAGACAATGTGGCTTCTGTCAGAGATCCGTCTTCCGTCCAGCGTGCCCTCCCATCAAACACTGCAGAGTAGCGAAAGTGTTGTAAAGTGTGACGTGAATTGATGGGTCTGTTGCTTCAGCTTACGTGGCAACAGGACTTGGGGGGGGTTTCGGATTTGCAGGGATTAGTACGTGCCACCTCGTATGAAGCGCGCCACGGCTCACGGTCCTCCCAGGGAACCACTGGCTGTAGCTGCTCTTCCGGCTTCGTCCGTATGAAAGCCAGTAAAAGGTGCCCTCGCTTTTTACAGTCCCTGCAAGTTTTGCCTGAAGATGTGTTCTGCGCTGTCAGCGTTGGATAGTTTGGTTGAAGGCTGAATCACAGTGGCAGTAAGAGAGAGCTGTGCTAGGCTATACTAAGAGATTGAGTTTGGCCCTGCTTTACCACCTGGACCCGTCGGAAAACCCAGGAGGAGAATAGTATAAGGCTACATTCACACAGCAAGACGTCAAAGTGGCCTAAATCCGCTCTTTTTCTTCATGTCACACAGATGTGTTATCTGTATGGCAGTGTGAATAGTAACAATACATTGAATCTGACATTTTTAGTGTATGTTTAGGACACTTTCGTATGCAGTACTGAAATCCGATACGTATCTGATACAGTTCAGCAATATGACTCGGTCTGAACAGCCAGATCGGAATTTATGTGACTTTCACATCAGTCCAACAGAACATTCATCATAGGCTTAGTCAACACTAACATGGGTAAAGTGGAACACACCGTTTTTGTGTTTTGGCGACCCTGGCGTGTACAGCCCGTTTTCGTTAAGTTCTTCGTCCCCAATAAAACACAAAAACAATGGCAAAGGTGACAGGTGACCTATGACCCCTATGTCATTTCCACAGTACTTTCTTTACATGCTACGGTGGAGCAGCTGACGCGAAGAGATGCTTCTTTGTCTGGGCAAATAAAGAAGCCATGCAAGTAAACATAAAGTTAAAACCCCAGGAACTGGGGAAGTCACATGACAACCATGCATTAGTATTTTCTAAAAGTTACATTTTTCTTTAGCCACATTAAAGCGCCAGCACTGCGTTTTCGGAATTACACACTTTGGAGAGCAGATTTGAAAAGATGTTAAAGATTTTAGTGCAGAGGAATGGGTTTAATATATGAAAGCGTGTGCGTTCTCCCATATACCCGTGTCAGTGTGGACTAGGCCATAACACAGAGCTGGCGGGATGAAGAGAAGCACAGTGAAGAGGCCGTGCCTCCACTGAGGCCCATCGTTACCATTCTGGCCCTCTTGGGCCCCCCCGGCTCTCATGATCATTTGTTCCCAAATTTGCAGTCGAGCCTTCACCGTGGATTAACACAAGGATGAACTTTAGGCTAGTGGCTCTTACTGTAGACTCAGCATTGGCTGTTTACCTCTGGATCAGCATGCCATGTTCAGAAACTGTATGTTCACTCTGATGCGTCTTGCTTTTTGGTTATTTTTTTAAATTACCCTGTAGCTTTAACCCTGCACATTACCCTGCGTATGCACGTATACATTACTGCACCCCAAAGAGGGTAGAGGGATAAAATATCTGTCATTGAAGCCTTCCGCAACCATAGTCTAATTTTGCATTAAATACATCTTATGGAGTGTAGGAATATTTATCATGCTTTGTTTTCATAGTCAGCTTGGTGGGAAATGTGGATGATATATAGTATCATATAGAACATAAGATGTTTGGATTTCTGGGAACAGAGGAAACTATGCATGAATTCGAGACGTTCCATCATTTGAATGATTCAACATGGGTCTCTTTGTGGTCTAATGTCAAGCTGCCATTCCATTGTTTTCTGTTTAATTAATGTCAAGTTTGTAAAATATACAAAAGTTCTGGAGACGCGGCGGCTCCCTGAGAGAACGCAAAGGGCTCTGAGACCTTAGGAAAAGAGACTTGGGCTGTCTCCAGTTGTCAGCCTATGTGCAGGAAACCTTCCTTATTCAGACTGTTTTCTGGGAAAGTGGCAAATGTTCAGACCCCCCTCCTCTCCCCACCCCACACGTTTTCCTAGACCTTCTTTCGGCCACTGTTCCTGTGTTTCACACAGTCCAGACCCATCATGCCATGCTGATATGTACTTTGGCGCACATCACTAACTAACATGAGGCTACAGCACGTGTGTGTCTACCAGAGTCAGGCCGAGAGTGAGACTCTGGTAGATGTTTTGCTGGGGGTTTTTTTGACATTTTTCTGGTCCCTGGGAAGTGCTCGGAACTGTTTTGTTGGAGAATTGCCTTTTTCCTGTATGCGGTCTTGGGAAGTCTGGTAGTCAGCCTCTGTTTACAAGACACAAGGGTGCTAACAATAATGTAATGTTTCACCTCAAAAAACAAACAAAAAAAACAAAACAAAAAAACAAAGCACAAATATAGAACTGGTGTTTCCTAAAAAGCATTTCAGTGCACATGAGACGAGCTGAGTCAGCACTTTGGTAACAGGCTCTGATGAAAGAATGTTGAGAATACTCATATCAAGAGCAGATAATGAAAGATTCACAGTTGCATATCCCTCTCTCTCTCTCTCTCTCTCTCTCTCTCTCTCTCTCTCTCTCTCTCAGGAGAGGTGCTGAGTCTGGTGGACGACCTTTTCTCAGGTTTGGGTTCCTCCTGTGTGGTCCCAGGAAGGAGGACAGGGGACCACCCTCACACAGTCATCTACTCACTCATCCTCAGGTGCCTGGAGCCTGACAGTCTCTACAAGTAAGGAAGTTCCCTCTGCCATCTCCTCTCTACTCCTGCGCACCCTCACATTCAGTTGCAAACTCGCCAAACTGTTCATCTATGTCCCAACTCGGACATATTCTGATGCAAATGCATCATCCGTCTTACTAGCCGTTTTCTGTTGTGACGATGCCTTCGTTGTGCTTATGCACAGACTGGATCAAAATCAGAATGTCTACACTGAAACCCCAGCGAGGAACATGTGTATATGTAGCTGTATATATCACAGCAAGAAAGACACACGACCAGCAACTATGCAGGGAATCTCATCCGCGATACAGTCTGTGGGGATGAAGAGATTTCCTTATTGAGTGATTTGATTTCTTTTAATGTGAGGATAAACTGGTCATATAAGTCTATATATGCAGCTGCTGAAGTGGTATGGCATGGAACAGGCCCTCTGTTGATAGGCAGTGGGGACCTATTCAGAAGCCAGTCTGAAAGTTGTGTGACCGTCTGATGTTTACGTGCACTGTTGCCCGACCCGCCTCGATTTATAACTAATGGGATTCACAAAAGTAGTAGAGTAAAGGCATGAAAAGAATCAGTGAAAAAGAATTCATTAAAAAATAAAAGAAAAGAAAGGTCTATTATGTCTGGGTCTCTCCGACCCTCGTCCTAAGCAAAGGGTGCGTTGCCACATCCTGTTTGGAGTGTTTCTCGTTTATGGCAGCCATGTTGTTTGTTTGGAACGAAAGCGCTCTTTCTTTCAGTTAAAGGAGCCGCTGGATTTTATTAGCATGAGCATATTGTGGTCTCGGCAATGCTGGGTTTTGCAATGGGGAATAACACGGCCACGGTGAATTAGAGAGATCAGAAGGGGAATGGTTTTCCGGCTAAGGAGAATGGAGACGTGTGCGGGCCTGTTGTTTTGGTCAGCCATTTCATATTGCACGCATCTCACTTTCATGCTGTGACGAGACTTGGGAGGTTGACGGCTTCCTCTGAACTCCTGTATTCTCACAACGCTGGAGCAGGGAGCAACAAGAGAAACTCCTTGGAACTGGCGTCTTCTTGTGTCACAAAAACATATTTGGCCGGCTACTCCGAAATGATGATCTTCCACTCACACAAGATCCTCCTGCGCAACTGAACACTGTGAGACCTTTAACGTTTACTGAACGCAGCGAGAGAGAGAGAGAGAGAGAGAGAGAGAGAGAGAGAGAGAGAGAGAGAGAGAGAGAGTCAGTATGTGCATATTTACCGATCCATTACCAGACAAACACCTCGTTCACTTTTGCCCTCTCACAGTGCTTCTGAGTCGAAACCTAAACAGCGTTTGTAGTGGGAACAAGCGCAGATTAAAGTCTATTGAAAATCCGCTTTTTTCTGCATCTTAAACAACTTAATCCAAAGGTGAAGAATCAAAAGAAAAGCCTGGAAAAAAAAAAACCTTGTAAATCAGATTTGGTGAATCACTGATGTGATTTTTTTTTCCCCCTTCCTATTTAATCAGATGCTTCTAGTCAATTTTATTTTCATGAGAACGTACCAAATTTGGAAGCCCCAAAAGAGCTCTGGGGACAGACCATGGAACGCATATTTAACCAGTCCTGTGTCCAACCCTCATAAAATCAACTTCAGACTGAATTACCACTGATAACAGGGAGTCGGCTGGCAGTCTACAACACTTTGTACTGGTTTCAGAGTGTTTCAGAGTGTCTCCAACTGCTGTGCGGCTGGTTGTTTTGTTTTTTTTGGTTTTATGCATCAGCTTCCTTCTCTTCCTTTTTCTTACTGAGTCCCAAGTCCGGTCACAGTGTTCTCATGGTGTAATAAAATAAAAGAAATTTTTAAAAGATTAAGCCCTATTTACAGTACCTCAAACCGGTGTACAAGCAGGCTTAGTCTTCTCAGAACGAAGTCGTGCCACAGTCAGAACACTTTGCTCAGGAATAGAGTAGTGTGTAACAGAGCATTTGGCTGTGCTGTCACTATCAGACACCAAAGTGACTTCTGAAATGCAAATGTGTACACGAGCAATATGCATTGTGTTGGGGGACCATTCAAGGCCCAGTTTATTCCGCTTTATTCTCATCAGAGGTCACGTGGTGGTGGTGACAGCCAAGTTCAGCTGAAGAGAGAGTCACTGACTTCACCAATGAGACAGTGTGGGAGTCATATACCTGATGCCAGCATGGAGCTTGATGCCCGATGCCGTCATGGCAGGCCTGACTCCTCCTGGACATCCATAAAACTGTCAGTGTAAACACTCAGCCTCGTGAGCTGAGGCTCTCTTAATCAGGAGAAGATTGCTTAAATGTCTTTTGAATTACTTGTGCGAACCTCTTGTACGCTAAACATTTTTTTTCTCCTGGCTCCAGCCTGAAGGCACATCCAGAAAAGCACAACAGAAAAAAACCTCAACAGATCCAAAAGGCTCGTGAAAAATGTAAAATGCAGCAGATAAGATGCGGATTTGCTCATTCCCACGTGAATGAATGATCTGACATTGACCTTTTGATGTAGCTTAAAATAGACAGACGGAGTCTTGTAGAGGGCAAAATAAATCAAACCCACTAGCATTAAAAAATATGATAAGACAGGCAAGGGCTTGGGCTATGGGCTAAACGATAGAGTTGCATGCAACTCCTGTTCTAAGGCCAAGGATCCAACCCCCTCTGGACGAAGATCACATCTCATATATCCCCTTACATATTTGTTTTCACTGCTATCAGTCATTTGACAAAACATCAGTAGATTTTAGACATCGTAGAAGTGACTGAATTTGGCTTTTATCAGGTATGAAAACAATCTGAAGAAAAACCTAGAAGCAGAAAGATATATATTATTTGAGCACAAAACACAAAATCGTTGATGTCTGACGAGCCTCCCACTGAAAGTCTATTCAAATTGCTTTTATTGACAAGATCTTTGAATTCTTCCACTCACCCTCAGGCCTACTGCCTACAGAAGGCTCAGATGGTGGATTGTTAACGTCCCAGCGAGGTCCACAGCCCGGGCTTCCCCTTCGCCCCCAGCAGCATTCTTTCACATCTGTCCATACGGCGCAAATGTCTCACGTCCACGGTCCATCTGGAAAGTGATTTTTTAATCAGATCGAGTTCAGCAAGTTCCTTGGCTTCAGATGCCCGGAGCGTGGCTTCCGAGGCCCAGTTAGAATGCTTCAGAGGCGGGCTTTGTGTAAACTGATCTTCGCCATCCCGCACCATCTACCTAAAGTACTACTACAAAAAGCAACAACGAGGAAGATTAGAATTGACTCCAAAAATAAAAGTGTCTGGAATGAATGGACCTAAGATGACGTCATGGCAGCGGTCGGCCTGTTGGGAGAAACGGGAAAGGCTGATAAGCTGTATGGGAAGGTGAAGGACATATTCCCCAAGCACGATAGAGTACAGGGCTTCTAACTCCACCGCAGATCGGAATGTGTTCTCTAATCGCTTAATAACTCAAAGCAATAGTGTGTTTTTATAATTTTCCAGTGACATTTTCTCTCCAAACGACTCCTTGCCACAGTAACCTTCCGTCATGGGAACATACAGACCCCATCCGTTTTTTGATGAATGAGGAACCCTGCAGATGTACGACTTGAAGGATACTCTGTGCTCTGCACCAGCTAGCTGCTCAAAGAGTCAGACCACCTCTGCACTGTGTCCTCAATCACTAATCTGTGTGTTTGTGTGTGTATGCGTGTGTGTGTATGTGTGTGTGTGTGTGTGTGTGTGTGTGTGTCTGCGTGACTGTGCCTAGCAGGGGGTGGAAAAGCCAAGTGTGTTTTGCCAGTATTTTCCCTGGTGTTTTGACATTCTATTTGGCGAGCTCGACGGCGAACAGGCTTTGTTCTTCCAGCCGATGGTTATCAGTGCCAATTGTTTGCAGAGCACCACAGACTCAGAGTCGGACTATACCAGAGTCTTAGGAGAGTGGGGGGGAGGAGAGAAATAATCAGTTTCTCATTTTACTATTTATAGGTGTGTGTTTGAGTCAAATGAAACAACATTTCTCCATTTATCCCAAATTTCAAATAAAAATAGAGCATTTATTTGCAGAAAATGACAACTGGTTAAAAGAGCAAAACAGATGCAATGTTTTCAGACCTCAAATGATGCACAGAAAACAAGTTCATGTACGATACTAATGTAAGGTATGAAGAGTTCAGAAATTGATATTTAGTGGTATAACCTGATTTTTAATTCATAGCTCTCATGTGTCTTAGCATGCTCTCCACTCGTGTTTGCCATTGCTTTGGTTCAGGTGCACACCTAAGCACTACCTCATTAAGTAGAATGAAGTATGACTGTGTTGGAATTCAACAGATATTGGAATACATGTAGAGATGTAGAATGTAGAGTTGATTTGCTATGGATGCAGCCTTTTCCAGAACAGAACATATATACACGTGTGTGTGTGTGTGTGTGTGTGTGTGTGTGTGTGTGGGAGTGTGTGTGTGTGCGTATTAGCTCCACTCCACTGGCCTTTTTAAACTGCAGATTAAAAAAATCTTTGCCAATACCCAAGAAAAAGAACAACACCAAGCTGACAGTCCCCTACCTCAAACCCCTAAACTAAACTTTACAAATTGTCTGATAGAAGCAAATGCACACACAGACCGACCCCTGTCTTCACTGGGCAAGAAACCACGTAATTCAAACAGTGCGTTTGCTGTGAGGAGGCTTTGTTGGGATGGGAGGGATGTGAGGAGATGGCTCTTTATGAGGTTTGGGGGAGGAATGCCATCCGTGTCTGTCCATGAATAACAAGACGAGGCAAAGTATGTGAGCCATGCAAAAACAGGCCATATTACAAACAAAGCAATCACTTGGTGGTATTGGTGGATGGTTTCCCAAAGAAAAGACAAAGATGCAGTTTTGCAATTGTGCCATGTAGAGGAATATCTTGCTAGGAGGGAGAATTGTCATTTGGATGGTGGTGGGTGGGGGCTTGTGTGTGGATGCCCTTTAGAGTCACAAGCAGTAAATACTTAAATGAAAAACTAGCAAAAACACCCTGCTTCTATCATGTGATGTTAGCACTCATGGTCACACCACTGGACCCTTCTGTCATGCGATGTTAGCACCCATGGTCACACCAATGGACCCTTCTGTCATGTGATGTTAGCACACATGGTCACACCACTGGACCCTTCTGTCATGCGATGTTAGCACACATGGTCACACCACTGGACCCTTCTGTCATGCGATGTTAGCACTCATGGTCACACCACTGGACCCTTCTGTCATGCGATGTTAGCACACATGGTCACACCACTGGACCCTTCTGTCATGCGATGTTAGCACACATGGTCACACCACTGGACCCTTCTGTCATGTGATGTTAGCACACATGGTCACACCACTGGACCCTTCTGTCATGTGATGTTAGCACACATGGTCACACCACTGGACCCTTCTGTCATGCGATGTTAGCACTCATGGTCACACCACTGGACCCTTCTGTCATGCGATGTTAGCACTCATGGTCACACCAATGGACCCTTCTGTCATGTGATGTTAGCACACATGGTCACACCACTGGACCCTTCTGTCATGCGATGTTAGCACACATGGTCACACCACTGGACCCTTCTGTCATGCGATGTTAGCACTCATGGTCACACCACTGGACCCTTCTGTCATGCGATGTTAGCACACATGGTCACACCACTGGACCCTTCTGTCATGCGATGTTAGCACACATGGTCACACCACTGGACCCTTCTGTCATGTGATGTTAGCACACATGGTCACACCACTGGACCCTTCTGTCATGTGATGTTAGCACACATGGTCACACCACTGGACCCTTCTGTCATGCGATGTTAGCACTCATGGTCACACCACTGGACCCTTCTGTCATGCGATGTTAGCACTCATGGTCACACCACTGGACCCTTCTGTCATGCGATGTTAGCACACATGGTCACACCACTGGACCCTTCTGTCATGTGATGTTAGCACACATGGTCACACTACTGGACCCTTCTGTCATGCGATGTTAGCACACATGGTCACACCAATGGACCCTTCTGTCATGTGATGTTAGCACACATGGTCACACCACTGGACCCTTCTGTCATGTGATGTTAGCACACATGGTCACACCACTGGACCCTTCTGTCATGCGATGTTAGCACTCATGGTCACACCACTGGACCCTTCTGTCATGCGATGTTAGCACTCATGGTCACACCACTGGACCCTTCTGTCATGCGATGTTAGCACACATGGTCACACCACTGGACCCTTCTGTCATGCGATGTTAGCACACATGGTCACACCACTGGACCCTTCTGTCATGTGATGTTAGCACACATGGTCACACCACTGGACCCTTCTGTCATGTGATGTTAGCACACATGGTCACACCACTGGACCCTTCTGTCATGCGATGTTAGCACCCATGGTCACAGCAATGGACTCTTCTGTCATGTGATGTTAGCACCCATGGTCACACCACTGGACACTTTTTCCCAGCCCAGCATGGCACAGTCACCTCACAACTTTATACTATGTAGAACACAAGATACAGTGCTGATATCATACACTAGTGTTTAAACCCCCTCACAGCACAGGCTCATGCTGAGAAGCTGCACTAAACTCCTCTGTGGGATCACCTGGCAGGTTCTGACCACATACACATGAGGCGTTCACGTCTAAAGCATCTGAGCATCGTTTTGGGGTGCTGGGTGGTCCGAGAACACACAGGCCCCAAGCTTTAATGTGTTTTGTATTTGCCGAGCGGAACTCCGTCATTATAGGAAGTGGGAGTCCCATTTAAGCCGCTATTAGCCGTAATGGCCAGCCCTTTTTTTAACTTTCTTTCTTTTTTCTTCTCTCCTTTTTTATTGTCCGTTCGCCAGGGCCATTTCCACACGTAACAGAATCCTTCGGAATCTCGCAGAGCCCCGCATGCGTCTGTTGTGAGTTACAGAGATGGTGGGGGGGTGTGGGTTCCTTCAGTTTTTTCTTTTTCTTTTTTTTTTTTCCCCTTTCCACCGGGAGTCCCGTGCTTGCCGACCGCACATGAGAGGAAGAGCGGCCCTGTGGGGCGGCGAGTTCACCCTCTTGGCACCTCGGCTCATGGCGGAGGGGCCGCCGCTCTACCACGGGCCAGACGTGTTGGGGGTTTGCCGGCCGGCCGGCACACCCGCCTGCCAGGTTGAGGTGCAAAAAGATAATGGGCCCTGGTTCAGCAGAGACCAGGTGCTGGCTTTCTGGTTTGCTAACGCGTTTGTAATGGCTCTCTTCTGACAGCAGTTGTAACAAGTCATTCAGGATTTGAAAAGCGTCTTTTTGTCCCACTGCCACAGTGTTGCCCAGATCTGTTCCCTCCGTCAGACTGATGCTCTCTCTGTCTGCGGCCTTTGCCTCTGTGATTTTATGAGCTGAGTGTTGTGTCCAGCTTTTGTGGTATACAGGGGTCTCTCTCTTATCTGGTTTGTTCTTCTCTCTCTATTTTTTCATGTCTCTTTGTCTCTGTCATCTGTCTATTGCCATCTTCTCCTCTTTTATTTGCTCTCTTGTTGTATGTCTAGCTTTCTGTCTAAATGTCTCTTTCTCGCTGACTCTTTCTTTCCACGTTTCCTCTTCTCTCTCTCAGGTTTACCCTCTATGCCGTGGACAGCCGGGGCAGTCGTTCGGAGTCCAGCTATGTGACCGTGCGCACGTCCTGCCCAATGGTGGATGACAGCAGAGCAGAAGGTAAGCCCCCGTCCAGGCCTCCACCCTCCGCGCCTCCGCCCTCCCTGCATCCACCCCCCCCCCCACCCCCCAGCCCTCCACTCTTCTGATCCGTATCAGCAGATTGCACGTTCACGACTGCTGCCGCGGGCGTGAATGAACGATGAGCCATACAGCGGCGGGCCGATGGTGAGCGGGCAGGTGAGCATCTCACCCGGCCGAGGCGTTCCCTTTCAGGTCACGCTGGCAGCCAGAAGGCAAAGTCCGATATCCGGGCTTCTGCCGACTCCACAATAAGCGATTCCATTCATCCAATCAAAGGCTAAAATATTCTAAAAATCAAAGGCCATCTCCTCTCCTCTGCCCCTTTAAACAGAGCTAGCGGACAAGGTGTACAACCTCTACAATGGCTACACCAGTGGCAAGGAGCAGCAGACGGCCTACAACACGCTGATGGAGGTCTCTCCGCCCGTGCTGTACCGGGTACAGCACCACTACAACTCGCACTACGAAAAGTTTGGAGACTTCGTCTGGAGGAGCGAGGACGAGCTCGGGCCCAGGTGAGAGAGTGACGCTGCAAGCCTATTCAGATATCTACCCCTCTCCCTAAGCGTGCTTGAAAGTGGCCATTCTTCTTCATCCGTCTGCTTTATGTCACTTTACTCTAGCCGAATTCTCGCTTCCTCTGCTTCTCTCTCTCTGCTCAGCTCTCTGCACGTCACACATGTACATGCACATAAAACAGTGGCCAGACGTAATTTTGGCTTGCAAAGTTTTACTTTACAAGTCCTGTGCAAATCCACGCCTATAAAACCAATCATTAGCAGGTCTGTTCCACTGGAGAACCGTCTCGTAAGAACAGAAATCGCATAAACGAACCCACACTAGGAGTGCAATATATTTTCATATTTGTTCATTCAAGCCCATCATGTTTTTTTTTTCCTTTAATCTGACTTTTTATTAAAATTTTCTGCATAAAACTAGTGTCTGGAAACTGGCGTGAAGTTAACAAATTACAGTCTTATTATCAAAATGTTTTGGGGATAACAAATGTGGGTGAAGTGACTTCTGGAAAGCCTTGAGTGGTGTGGTTGAGTGTGTGGCCCGAACGCCACTGAGTTCCCCTCAAAACATACCTGCACCTGAGGCTACTAACAAGTCTACGCATGCCTCCAAATGGCCACTATGTCTGAAGTGTTTCCCAGAGGAAAAGGAGCTGAAGGCTAAAGCAGGCGTCTGGGGCCGTTTCCTCTTCCACAGGGTGGCTGTCCGATGTGACCCAACACGCCCCCAAGTCTTGTCTCAGAAATGGTGATTCAGCGAGAAAGAACCCTGGTTTGTGCCATGTCCATCAATGTTATATATAGTAATAGCGCATTTTATTCAGGAACAACGGTGCGTTTCTGGAAATCACCGGGGCTTAAAACAATGTACTGAACAAACTAAAGATCACCTTAGAAACCACCGACTTTATTTACCAGTAAAAAACAAAATAGCTGAAGCAGCTCGTTACTATCAGTGGACTTTTCTGCTGTGAAGTGGCGCCTTTTTACCTCGGAATGACGTCAGAGCAGCTCAGCAGGAACCAAGCTAAACATTTTATGTTTTTTCACTGAAGTAGTGCCAGCTAGACCCTTGTGTTCCCCCCATATAGTTGTGAAGGTCCAGCCAGGCCTTCACACGGACCACCATCGGCTAGCATGTGGACTCCTTCATGAAGCATGAGAGCGCTTCTCTCCAAGTGGGTCGACTGAGCATCCCCCCAATAAAAGAAACGGATCAAGGGTGATATTTCAAATCCACATTCATCCGAACCATTCAGTGCAAACACATTTGGTTTCAAATTTTGTCATGTGTTTTTTGTCCATATTATTGCCTGGAAGAGTTTATTTGGGATTCATAAATCATCGTGCATCTGGAAGAGAAGTTGTAAAAGTGGATTTGGTGAATTTTATTTGTTCATGCGGCAAACCTTGGAAGTCCTCCGGAAGCCATTTGGAGGAGATGGGGAGGATATATGGTTCTGAATTGGCAGCCTTTTGCTGTAGTCGACTAATTTATGACCCCACTTTATTGGTGGGGTCTTTAAAAAGGCAAGCATGTAAGCAAGTGAGCTGTAATCTCTCAGACTCTGCGTGAGTACAGCGGAGAGTTCTGTTCTGATCGGGTGACTCCCTCAGGCTCACTGCCTAGTACAGCCAGGTGAGATTTGCTCACATAAACAGGCTTACATACATCATCATGTATGGCGTAATCTGTTGTTATGTGAAAGTATCATCGAAAAGGAGCAATTGTCACGTCGCAATCACAAAAAAAGCATCATCAAGTTGAATGTTGGTTGACATATGTGGATAATTGAGGTTAATACTCAGAACAATCAAGAAAAACTCCTGGCACTGGGAGGAGTAAGGAGGCGGCTGTTCATTCCCAGAACATCACAGCTCGATTCTTCCTGCAGCAGCTTCATGCTTTAGAACATCACTAAATGAATCACGCTCCCATGACGCGGTCGCCACCCGATTCTTATCCAATCGCAGCCATTCGAAAGACAATCACTTGAAATCTTTGACTGGACCAGCTAATTCACTCAGCGCACACTAATGGACGTTTCTGAGTGGCGGCGCGGCTAATGAACTGCAGCGAGTGCGATTGGCGTGTTGGAATCCGGTGCGGTTCGCAGCTGTCAGCGAGCTCCCACGTGCTGGCGCTCGCGTAAGGGAGAGCGTGCGCGAGCGTCTATAAGCAGCATCCTTTCAGCGCGAGCACACTGTCCAGTTGTGCTTAGCCAAATGTGGTATTATAAAATATAGTGTGTGAAGCATGAAGCTGCCTTCTGAAGACCCTGAGATCAAGTTCCATAAATAGCTATTTATGCTATATATTTTTAAGACAGACTCTTCAACTTGGTGTGTATAGTGTATATAGTGGGCCGATACAGGGTAGATGACCTCTGCTGCTTTGAAACGTTTCATGACGAACACCAGCCTGTCCGGTGGTCTTAATTGGTCTTAGGTTCTGTATACACCTAGTTTTAAAATGTGACTGGATCAAGTTGTCAGCACTAAGTATGAGTGTAAAGGGTCCAATCAGAGATGCAATATGATCTGATCATCTAAATTACATTCGGAGGTGGTCAACATATAGCACAAAAGCACCAAGAAATCCTAACACAACTGATCAGCCAAGATGCATTTCAATCACTGGTGATCCAATCACTAGAGACGCACGGCTTTAATGACATCAGATGCTCAGTGACAGAAAGTTATGTATTGCATTCTACCTTTTACAGGCAAACATGATCACTACTTTTTCAGTGCTTTATGGTTGCTATGCATTTTACCTCTAAAATGAAACTCTGAAATAAGTAAATAGAGCTTGATAAAAAAATCTGTGTCTGAGGGATCTGAGGTACATGGCTACTTTGCTGAGTAAAGGATTTGTATCTGACTCCAGAAAACAGTTAAGAAAGCTCTAATCCTCAATTCAGTATTTTCTGTTAAAATCTAATCCTCAGTTCCACAGTATTTTCTGTTAAGACGTTTTCCACAATAAAATGCTATTCTGTATCTTTTCCTGGTCATGAAAGAAACAAACATCTGAAATTGGCTTCAATTTAATTCAGAGAGCAACACTGGCAGTTCACACTAACACATTTTTCTTCCCACAAATATTCAGACAATCATCCTTTCCAAGCATTTGTTTAATAAGTGTATCAGTTTACATAATATTTCTAATGCCCCAAAACCAGTAGTGTTTGCAGCTCTGTAGAGACAGGAACTAGAGCTTCCCCTCACCACAGCCTCTGGGTTTTGAGGCAAGACGCAGAGAGGAAGTGGCTGTTTGCCCCCCAACCCCCCAGAGCTGGGGCATCTGGGTCCACTGCCAACACAGGCCCACCATAGGGGTTTAAGTAATCAGATTCCCACTGCTCCAACTGCACAAGACACAGGAATGAATGCTGTAAAGTTTGATTGCAGGCTAATTCTCACTTTTGCAAAGTATTGTCATATAATGCTTTTCATGAATATCCAGTGAGGTACAAATCTAAGATTTTAATCTTGAACAATGATGTGATGATGAAGACATTTAATTGTTTTTAATTCTGATAAAATATTGTTTGGATTGAATTCCTTCAAACCGGTCTGAATGATCATCTAAGAATTTTCCATTTGGTAGATGTACATATATACAATAACTTACTTGTAAGTACAGAAAGACATATATACTTAGTTAAAAATACATGTTCTATCTTAGTTTCTGGTTATTTTTGTAATGATTTCAGATAGAGATAATTAGATATCTCTCTCTCTCTCTCTCTCTCTCTCTCTCTCTCTCTCTCTCTCTCTCTCATATATATATATATATATCCTGCAGGAAAGCCCATCTGATTCTGAAACGTGTGGACCGGATTAGCGCACTCTGCCGATCTCTGCTCCGGAGTGGCTACATCCAGAGCCGGACGGAAACTGTGCCCTACGCCATGTGTCGCAGCGAGGATGCGAGAGCGCCTGGCAGCGCCTGGCACCGTTCACTGCACGAGACGCGGCTCGTCTGCGTGGAGAAGCTCCTGTCCGTCCAGCGCAACGTGTACGGGAAGTCCAAGCTGCGGTGAGCCAGGCCCCACGCTGCAGACTGTCCCTCTCTCTCCTGGGTCTCTGGGCTGACCGTGGTTTTTGCTGAACCCATACGAAACGCAGAACTGCTCGACCTTTTCACAAAAGAGAAGGGACACTCTTTTTTTTCTGCCATTTTTTGTTTGTTTGTTTATTTTTCAAGTGAGCAGGTAGCAAGTGCAGCTTGGAGAAGAATCACTGTTTTTTTTTGTTTTGGGTTTTTTGGGGGGTTTTCTGTCTACTGGAAGGACCCATAGCCAACGTGTGCAGGTCCGGCGGACTGTGGGCACCCTCGCGGACTGAAGGACAGCTTCCCGCATCATGGTGCTGCAAATCTCAAACACCAGGAGGACGATGAGCCCAGACCCCTGTCTAACATATCGCTAGGACAGAGAATGCGTGAGCTCATCTGACACCTCAACCGCAACGCAAAGGCCTGATTCATCTTGAATGCAACTCAGTGGCCTCATCAAGTAACTCTTAACCATCAAGGGGAATTTACTGGACGTCCATGCCATCCATCTTGCCATCGCTGTCCAACGTCAAACGGGAGCAGCGTTTGTGTTCATTTTCACCGGCTAGCCTTTCCAAGACATGCTACCCCAAACAGAGTGCTTGAGCTGTATGATCCGGCCTGCTTCAGATCTAGCTTCGTAATTTGTAGTAGCCATGGGTGCAGGATTTTAAAGGGAGAAGAATATGAATTATTGGGGTTAGTCATCAGCTCTATCACTGGGTGAGGAGGTCATAGTCTATTGTTAAAAACTATTTTATAACTGGTAATACAAACTGAATAAGCACTGTCGAAAAAATACGAGTTGTCACATGGCGAAATTAACCAAAAGGTAACAAACTAGCCTCAGCACATTTTTTGAGTAATTTTCATTTCATGTTATTCCGATTGTGATAGTAAATTATACTATTGTATATAAAATTGTAAATACAGTATGTACTAAGTCAATATGATTGTCTTTTTTGGGGAAAGCTCTATTAAATATGTACACTGGAACTCTATCTGAACCTTTGGTTAATGAATTAATTTATTTATTTACTGAATGATTGAAAGCTCAGATCATTACAGTGCTCATACAACTCACACAAGAGGATTTGGTTTACCTTAGAAGGTCAGGTAGCGCTTCAGTCCCAGTCTGTGTATAATGGCAAGATGAATTATCCAGCTCTTTATTCACAGGGGTGTAACGGAAAACCCCACAATCTTCCGTATCATGGAACCCATCTCCAGGCAGTAGAGCGGGCTACATGGTGGGTGAATTACACCCAATACTCTCACTCTGGCTAAGTAGCTGGTTATAAATTCACACTAGTCATTTTCTTTTAGCAAACCAGTGAGACATTAAAAAGCATCTTGGTGATTATGTTGAGCGGCAGCAATCAGATTCTCTCAAATTCCGTGAAGCCCTACTGGACCCATGTGACTTTGCAGAAGCCACAACAGCCAATCAACTAAAAAGACCTCTGAACTATACTAAGCAGCGTATGGGCTGTACCACCCTTTACTCCTTTATAATGTCAACCTAACAAAACAGACCTCGCTATAATCACCTTGTCCTCGTAACATTTATATCCTCGGTAATATTCTGCTCCTCTGATCTTTAACCACATGGCCTGAAACATCTCCTCATCCCTGTCATCAGCACACATGCCTGGCTCCGCAATGCGTCTCGTGCCAGGACATGGGCCCCGCTCCCGCCAAGCTGCCAATTGAAAGACAATGTCACTGCAGTAAATCCGCTGTCCGTCCTACTCCCAGCGCGCCCTTCCAGGCAGCGACATCTGGTTGGCAGCTGTCCGTCCGTCCCCCCGCTAGAAGAGACGTGCTTTTCCCGGCCCTTTTTCAGCTGTTGCAAACTCCTCGGGGCGAAGAAGGGGTTTGCTCTGATGTCAGAAATCGGTCACTGAAAATTCTCCTTTATACAGACTGCTTCTCCTTTATACAGACCGCTTCTTTATACAGACTGCTTCCGTTTGGCCCCTCGCCGCGTATGTCCTTAATGTGTGCAGTCTCGACAGCAGTTTAGGGGTTTAAATGCGTCACTCCAGAGACTGACCTCAGTCATACATTTTACAGCTACAGAGATGACAGTCTTGTCCAGGTGAGTGGTTCATACCAGATTTGTGTTATATATTTTTTAATGTTTTAATAATGCTTTCAGCCATGTTAAGTTTAAAGGTCTGTCCTGGTAAAATGTTTCTGTTGGCTGGTAACTTATTTACTGCAGAGCCAAGTTGCATTTTGAAGTGTGAAATCTTCTAGTTACAGCTTGTCTTTGGGTCTGGACCGAGTCAGCGTCTAACGACCGACTCTGGAAGGATTTACGTGCTTGTTTGTTGGACTGACCGGTGCAGTTGCTTCATCCTCGTTTCCTCTGGCTTCACTGTTAAAAGATAAAAGTTCCCTTATCTTTCTTTCCAATTCGGTCTCCTGGTTTTCCGATTACCTCTTCTATAAAAATATCCTGACTTGGATGCATTATTACCTGCATTCCTTCTAAACAGCATTTTTTTTTTTCATTTAAAAATTGCAATCTTTTTTTATGCATTTATCCATCTGTTTATCTATTTTTTGTTTGTCTTAAGGGACTGTTAACACAACACTTATCTATTTTTTGTTTGTCTTAAGGGACTGTTAACACAACACTTAACTTGGCTAATTATGCACTGTGATGACAGCTACTTTTCACCAAATATTGATTTCAATATGCACCAAAAAATAAAACAACCAATATATAAAATAAATTCAGCATAGGGAGACAAAGAGTGGGAAACAGCTTGATGTTGTAAAGTTAACCAGTGTTTTATTAATGCACAATACATGACAGAGAAATGAACCAATTTAGTAATTTCATTCAGCATTTTAAATCATCTACCAAAACATGATACATGTGGTATGTTTGCAACAGGCCAGAGCCCCAGTAACATCGGTGTGACCATGAGATCTACAAAAGCATTTACTGTTGCTCAGATAATATAATGAAGTTTGGTATGTGCCCCAAAAAAGTGCATTTTCTTAGCAGTATGAACAGAGTGGAAACCAGCAGATGTTAACTGAACAGGTTTGAAGATTTTGCGTGAACGTCATGAGGCTTCCTGTTAGGACAACAAAGATAGTAGCTGAACTCAAATTTGCAAATTGGACGAGGAGACGCCCCTGTCCACCCACACGGGTGGAAAGGGACAGGATGATGATAAACTGCTGGGTGAATAAAGGTACGGCCATGTTACCACTCAGTGCAGTAGCTATAATGAACTAAAGTACGGCGTGTTTCTTTGAGGCTCCTTTGAACTTGCGATGAGAATTTGACCTCCTTCTAAAGTTTTTTACTATGAATGGCACATCAGGTCACGATCGGAGCGATCGGCACGAAACATTTATCACCATTGAACGACTTTTGTTAATAGTTAAAAAGAAAAAAAGGGATACTTCAACTAACAGGACATTATGCACACGCAAGAGACAAAACACGTGCAGACACGATTTCAAAACGCGCGCCTTGATGCTTCGCTATTTACATCTTCAGATATTCCTGCTGAAGAGTGAACGGATCAGACTTGTCCTGTGCTGACATACATGTTTGGTTAGAAATTTACTTTGTATTTTAATAACAGATTTTTCTGGATGGTCAAAAAGTAATATAAAATTTTAATCTAACATTTTAATTTTTAAAATATGGAGTATAACTTTGAAGGAGACCCAACAGGAATTTGAGAGAAACTGTGACCCACTTTTCAGGCTGACCGCTAGAGATGCCATGTGCATGTATGTGTACTCATTTTGACATGTGTTTTGGGAGGTGGACAAGCATCCCAGTGGGCCAGGGGGAGGAGCTCTCTCATTGGCGCCTCCTGTCCTTCTCTCTGGTACCCCTCATGCCTCCAGCATCTGTTGACTACTCTCTCGCGTTCAGGGAATAAACAGCTACTATCTCTGAGTTCCCCCTATGTCTCGAAGCCATTACATTTTCGCCTACTTTCGACATAAATTTTGAACATTTTTTTGTTTTCTGTAAAATTAGGATGGAGTTTTAAGCTGACTGCTGGTCACATGACCTGCCACTTCCTGGCTAGCAGGGCAGGATATAAACCTGCTTGTTTAAATAACTCAACAGAAATATCTTTATCTAATTATCTAACATCTTGTTAAGCCTTAAAAGGAAATTCTCATTTTACCTTGAAACCCGCTGTACTGCATGGCCATTTCTTATGCAACAATTTATATTTTTAACTTCTTCAAATTAAAATACAAAATATGAAATGCAACAATGGGTGTTTAGTCATACATCACAGTGTAGAAACAAAGGGTTAATGAATCTAGAATTGGCAGATTTTATGGACTAATGAGTCTAACGGATTTCTGACTCGGGCATCAGTTGTTCACTCATGTGCAGCACTGTCGTTTAAACTGGAATGGGAAATGCATTGTGGGAGAGGTTAATGCAGTCGGAACATGCATCATCCAGTATACCTTTGTCTTTTCTTTTTTTCCTGTTCACAATAACGCTTCAATAACCTTTAATTCTCTTTAAACTGCAACCAAAGATTTTTAAAAATGAACAAGAAAACAGGAAAGAGCCCCCTACAACCAATATGTCCTTTTTAGGTTTATAAGACCAATGTAAAAATAACTTACATGAACATTAAAAATATAACTTAAAAAAGTATAACACTCTCAATAAATAGTTCTACTATGTACACCATAACATATTGCTAAAAGATCACTAAAAGACTGAAAATACTGAAGCAGCAAACATTACAGGCATGAGGTACAGCAAGAGACGCTGTGGTGTGTACAGCAGAGTGTGTCGAACATCCCGTCAGAAACTTCATTTAGCAAACATGTATGGCTTTAGAATCAGCACCCTTGTTGGTAAGGGATCGAAGTGTCAGGTTCACCCATAAAGCAACACAACGCTTCACATGAGGACTTGCGTTCGGGGAGAATCCCATTTGCAACAGGTACAGAGAGGCCTTTTGGTCTGCACATCTGTAGACAGCAACTGACAAAAAGACAAAATGCAGGTTGGGGGGGGGGGGGGGGGGGTTAAAGACAATGGAGCCAGAAGGCAACGAGGCCAAGCGGCTGACAATTCCCATCTGTTCTTCTGGTTAAGAGGCAGAATATGAACGTGTTGACAATGCACTGGATCACCCATCTGAAGTCCTGTTGATGGATTGGCAAGTTGTTTGAAGTTGGTGCGATTATTGGCAATATGTAATGACTGCTGAAGAGTCTCTCTTTCTAAGCAATAAAATGTTCCATTAAGAGTACTGGTATCTTGAGTACAATAACATATCATTTTTGTAATAGCAACATACATTTCTTCGCTCAGGACTACATAACGAACAAAATCTTTATATAACTATTTAAGTTCTTGTGCACTCTTGGAATAGTATGTGTTTCCATTAGACCTTCGCTTAGGAAATATCTCCAAATCCACCTGAAAGTCCCGTTTTTTGGTGCTGTGGTTCCTTCATTTCATAAGCCTTCAACCTGAATCCATAGTCTCTGTGCCAAATACGAGATGGCATCAGAAATAAAAAGCATCAAAAAGCATTTGAATAAAAGCAAATAAATGAACAAACAAACAAAAAATGCATTAAAACACTAAAATGCATACACAACATATCATACTTATCATAATTATCATAGTTTGAACATAGTCGAATCATATATATATTAAAGCCAGTTTTGCAAATCCTAAGATGTTGTTCATACAAGGAATATGAAACTGACAGAACCTACAGTGAGTGTGTCACACTGGACAGTAACTCTCTACTCTGCTCTCCACAGTACAAACAGGTGGCAAGCTAGTGGGACTACAGAAAAAGACAATTACCACAAAAAGAGGCATATAGCAATACCATATCATTAAAATAAAATTAAAAAAAGTTCAACTGTCTTACAATAGCAGCGTTTCTAAAAGTTTTAACTTTTTTTTTTTTTCCCTTTAAACGGCTATTCCAAAGTGCAGTAACTGAGGTCATTTATACAAATACTGATTACGGGCACATAAAAGTGATCTCTTTTTTAAAGATTTTTTTTCTTTTTTAGGAAATAGAAATCAAATGAAAATGCACATTTGAGACTAAAAGCACAATGAAAATAAGTGACAATCTCAACTTCTCATGATATAAGCCTCAATGGCGTATGTACAGACATTCACTTTGAAAGTTTTCCCGGTTCCTGCACTTGGGGAACCTCTGTGACATTTGCCAGCACGTTTTCTAAAGGGCTTTTTTTTCACCATGGAAATGTGTGGCTTCGAATCCATTGCTTAAAATACAGTATAACACCACGGTGAAGGGATTTGAGTTGTCTGGCGAGGACCGATTGGCACAGCGGACACAATTTCTACCGTACGTAGGTTCAAACACACTCTGATGGGTGCGTTTTCTGAGTACCACTGACGGAAAATCAACCGTGGTGCGTGAATCTGACACTGCACTGAGGTTAATTTGGTTGGCAGGGTGGGCACCAGCAAGACCTGGCCATTTAGGGAAGTGGGTCTACTACCTGACTCCTGATGCCACTATTTTGAGAGAGGACGTAGGTTCACATCCATAGTGAATTGCAGCTCTCAAACGCACTGTAATATTGGGGATACAAATGTCAAGAGGTTTCCAATATTTATACGAGCGCCAATGTTGGTTGCATGCCCCAGGACAGATAAAATGGCAGGTTCCAGAAAGGGACTTTACTAGGATTATCTAGTATAAAGTTCCGTAGATATCTAAGCGCTGATCTCTGCAAGTCAATGAGGGGAGGCAGAATGTATTAAGGCAGACGTTAAACACCGCCAGTCCAACATAATCGACCCTGTATCTCGGTTGGCAAAGGTACACCTCGCTGCTGCTGTTTTGTTTGGGAAATACAACCTACGCTGCAGTCGTGTGTTCGGAACGCTAAAAGAAGGATGGGAAGAGAACCCTGGGAATGAGGGAGCATGAACGGATGCTTATAGCAGGTCCAGTATAGAAGAGGCAGACACAGCGAACACTATTACACTTAATCTAAACCTTGAGCTAGTTTATAAAACTTGGCACAAGTACTATAGTTATATAGTAGTGTAGTAGTACAGTATAGTACTATAGTAATATAGTAGTGTAGTAGTATAGTATAATACTATAGTAATATAGTAGTGTAGTAGTACAGTATAGCACTATAGTAATATAGTAGTGTAGTAGTACAGTATAGTACTATAGTAATATAGTAGTGTAGTAGTATAGTATAGTACTATAGTAATATACTCGGAACACAATATGATTAATTGACTTAGCAAATATTTTTTTTATCTATTTAGAGGCTACTCCTTCATACTAACTAATATATATATATATATATATATATATATATATATATATATATATATATATATATATATATATAAATAAACAACTTCAGTATGCAAGAAGTTAATGAAGAAAGCTGAAGACAGACGGATTTCATGATCTGTGCAGCTCCGTTCCACGCTGCACCTCTCAACAATTCAAGGGAGCCAATATGGCAAATGACATGGTACTAGACACGTGACTCATTCGAGTCTGGATATGGACTGATGGAGTCTTTACTACCTTCCCTTTTAAGGAGCAAATCTGAGAGAGATCAAGTCTAGCTCGGTGCTGTATAAGCTCACAAACGACCGCTGGTGATATGACCCGAAAGAACTGAAACACGTATGGGGGTGCGGCCTTTACATTCAGGACGTATTCATGTCACGTTACATTCCAGAGGTCGCCGACTGCCAACCAATCACGAAGCGGCCTCGGTGCCGAGGGCTGTCAGATGAGGCTGGCCCTGCGCTGTGTTGTGAGAGAGTGTGTCAGGTAGGCTCAGGTTGAGAATGGGCTTGGAGAGGTAAACGTTAAGGCAGGCTGCGCTCCTTCTGAGGTCACTGGCGTACTGGCTGCAGATGCAGGTGGTCTGTGGCATGGCCGAATAGCAGCAAGAGAGCAGCAACGTTAACAGCAGCCATGCAGACATGGCGAGATAACCTTCATGGTGGTTTTGGGTTAGTCACAACAACTGCCCTCTCTCAATCAAAGAGTTGAAGGAAGAAAGACAAAAAAAGACCTGGAGTGTTACATTAGGTAAACATTGGCAATGGATTAAGTAAGCACCATTTTCTGTTTCAGTACTGGTTCATTAAATAAAATGTCACCAATTTTCTGAGCTTTATGCACGTCAGCTGCTTAGCGATTTCCTATAATTGCCAAATTCCCCATGCCCTTAGTTTTGCGTGTTCTGGTTGGGCAGAATCGAATGGCTCTAATAAACCCCGCCCCTCGGAGCTGTCTGCATACGTGTACATCCGTGGCAGACCTAGCCTTGCCTCTGCCACACGTGTGCTGTGTGGTCTCATCCCAGGGCCACGCAGCGCGTTCCCAGCGGGGGCAGACAGGGGGCGCACCGCCCACACTGGCTCCCACTCCCAGCCCAGCACAAGCCTGTACAGGGAAAATGAATCCAAAGCTCCCCTTCTCCCATTAACCATGGAAAAAAAAAACTTCACTTCTTCTTTTATCGATTTCCTTTTTTAGAACAAACTGTTAAATTCTTACTTTTTTCTTTATATATATATATATATATATATATATATATATATATATATATATATATATGCGTGTGTGTTTGTGTGTGTGTGTGTGTGCGCATCTGTGTGTGTTGTTTTACCTTTGGTCTTAAAAAAACTCAAAAAAAACAACAAAAAAAAACATTTCAGCAAAATTGACATTGAAAGCTGACATAGAAAGGCATGCTAACCAGAATTTGTTGGGGGGGGGTTGTTTTTTTTCTTAGCTAAACTCTTTGCTAGGGGTGATGAGAGAGGTCATTCCTTCTTTAGTACAAATGGGTATATGCTTGCCCCCACACTGGTCCTGTGGGGATGTGAGACCTTCCGTAAAGGGAAGGAAGATTGCAGGCAGATGTTGACTTCGAGGATTGCGATGGCAGGGACAGGAGAGCTACACTTTTGAAGCGTGTCTGGAAGAATGTCTTGCTCTACCCCAGTCTGTGGCACATGGAGAGGGCGCAGGGCACGCCCCGTCAGCCCAAAGAGTGCACATGCTCCCCTTTGCGGTTCTCCGTGGCGCTGGGATCCCGGCACGCGCACTCACTCCGTACATCGCACGACGACGGGAACAGGATCACCTGCAGGAGGGGGAAATCCACAACAGCAGCGTGAATAAGCGCACGGATTGGCTCGGAGGATGCCAGGGCACCGGCATCCGCGCTGGAGCGAGCTGCGTCTCTGACCGCTCCAGACATGAAGCTCGAGTCCCCTTTTCGCACCCGGGCGTTCGCAGAATGGTGACGTCTGCAGTCTCGGCCGCAGACGCAGTTCGCGCAGGTTTACAGGTGCTGGAGGACCTAACGCCACACGCACGTTCACGTGCAGACCAACACACCTGCACATACGAATGCGTCACAAACTCCCGTGATGTCCGGTAGCCTCTACCTAATGCGAAGGCAAGGGAGAAGTCAGGTCCAGGTGGTTTAGGGAGACCAACCAGACAGAGTTCTGTGGAATTAATGACATAATTTGCCAGATCGGAGTCAAAGCCAGACTCAGAGGCTCAGACTGAACTAGTTTTCAGGAGCAGGCAAGATGCAGTCCAGGAGGAGGGATGCTCGTCGCTATGCGACTGACGTGAAACACGTTTGGGCAAGGAGTGTCCTTCCATGTGCCAGACAGCCTTCCCAGAACCCCCTTACTCGAAACCTTTACGAGCAAGAGCTGCACAACTATCGAATCCAGATGCCAGTTGTCTGAGTGGCATTTCCTCCGTCTCACCCAAAAGCGCCGCATTCCTCGCGAGCCCTTCAAAACCTGGCGGTCCTCACGAGACCCGTGACCTCATCTCGCTTTTAGCAGCTTTCCTGTCTTTCGTTTATTGTGTCTGCGCATCCATCATTGCCATTGTAACCCTGCGATAAACAGGGATAAACAGACGGCTCTCCATCCATCGCATCGGGGCTCGTCGTTGGCCTCACACAACCTCGCTGAAGCTTTCCTTTACCTCATATCAGCCTCTCCATGTCCTCCGCGCGCGTCCTCAACTCCCTTAGACCCTGCAGCTTAGCCTCTCTATCGCCCCGTCACTCTGCGATGGTGGGTGGCAAATTTAACATGGTTTCCTTTGACCTTGACCTTAAGGTGGAGGGCTGGCTGCCACATCTGGCCCTGATCGGGAACCTGCAGAGGGGGGCCTGGGAGCACCCATGAGGGTGGGGCCCGTCTCGCGCATACATATACAGACACGGACAAACATACACACACGTGTGTGCAAATAAACGAACATATGCACGCGCACACACACACACACACACACACACATGCATGCATGCATAAGCACACACACACACGCACACACACGCACGCACACACACACATGCATGCATAAGCACACACACACGCACGCACACACGCACACACACATGCATGCATAAGCACACACACACACGCACACACGCACGCACACACACACATGCATGCATAAGCACACACACACACGCACGCACACACACACACATGCATGCATAAGCATACACACACGCGTGCACACACACACACACACACACACACGCACACGCACACATACACATGCATGCATAAGCATGCACACACACACACACACGCATGCATAAGCATGCACACATACACACACACGCATGCACACACGCATGCACACATGCATGCACACACGCACACACACATGCACACACACACACACGCATGCATAAGCATGCACACACACACGCATGCACACACGCATGCACACACGCATGCACACACGCACGCACACACGCACGCACACACACACGCATGCACACATGCATGCACACACGCATGCACACACGCACGCACACACACACGCATGCATGCATAAACCTACACTCACACATGTGTGAACAAACACGCACACATGCATATAGTGGTAAAAACAGACATGCATGTCTCTTTCAAATTTCACATCTGTCTGAATATTAATAAAGCCATTATTCTTTTCACCTTTTCATTGTGCTGTTATATTGCACATAAAACTTCATAAATCACTAGTATTCACAGTCCAGTACTGGCAGGACCTGGTATGACTGTTATTACACAGTAATAACCATGAAATGGTCTCGCAATGTCCCGTAATGTTGTGTAACATCTACAGCATAATCAGCCTTTACTGGAGGTGATCCTTAGCCTCAAGTTCCCCTTCTACACCAGTCTCGCCAAGATGCAAGACAAAAAACAAACTCCGACACACGAAAAGCCAGGCGGCTCTGGGCTTCCACTTCCAAATAGGAATTCCTTCGAAGGATTTTGGGGCGGTGGAGGGGCAGGGGTGTACGTGAGGGATGGAGGAACGGAGGGGTACTGGGGGGTGGAGGGGCAGTCCCCTTACTCGCACCCCAACTACCGCCCGCTCAGCCATTGAGTACCCGGCGTCCTCAACCCCCACCCCACCCCACAACGGCCCGGCAACAGCTTGCAGTCATTAGCACTGGATCCGGCGCTGACCCGTACGTGCAGTACGACTCGCACCTTCAAAACTCCCGGACAGGAATAATAGACAGGCAGTCATCCAGAACTCCTTAATACGCAAATCTCCAAGAGAATACCGAAGCCAAGGGGGGATGTGAGGAACAAGGCAGGGTGGGCACGGGGGGTGGGTGGTAGGAGAGGGAGACGAAGAGAGAGAGAGAGAGGGAGGGAGGGAGAGAGAGAGAGAGCTGGGTAGAGATAATGAAGGAAAACACACATGCAGGCAGCGGGAAGTGCTTCGGCTTCCCTCACTCCGGGGTTATCGGGCTGGAGGAGAGCGAAGCCGCAAAGGGCTTCACCCGACGGGGCGGAGGGTGAGTGGGGGTTGGTTGGGGGTTTGGGGGTGCTTCTGATCTTATCGCACAGGTTGTTGGCAGCACTTTCTTCTTCATGTGCTGTGTCACAGGCGATGGGAGTCCAGCTGAGTCACAGCCAGGGCACGAGAGCCAGCGTCACTGTGCTGGAGCCTTACAGAGCGCGCGCCAAGCATCATGCTGGTCTGGAACCACAGTTAAAAAAATGATCTTATTCTTTAACTCGCCAAGACGTCGTGGCTGTTGAGGTTCTACACCTCAAAACCTGATTCATTCTATATTTTCTCTCCTACATACGCGGTGCACGTGTTTAATGGCAAGCAAGACACAATAACTGTTTCTGGGCACCAACGACTGCCGTGCAGAGCACACACCTCTCCCACTTCATTATGACTTAAAGCCATAACGTCCTTGGTAGTCAACAGTCATCTGCACGCTTTTACGTTTTTTAAGCCTCCATCCCTTACATGAGTAACTGATTATGATCAAACGCATATGGAAACTATTTGAGATCAAATAAATCGCTTCCAAACGGCCATCAGATGGTACAGGGTCAAAAAGACAGTGTTTGTCATCAACAGTTTCACTAATTTTTGTTTTGCAGTGCACATGAAGCACCCATCTGTTCTCCAGTCAAATCAAGATCAGGTGGCGCGTTCCCTGCTGTTTCAAATAAAGCTCTTTCCAGTGCCACGGCTGAGAGTGCAAACAGAAAGGAATAACAAATAGTCACATAGTATCTTGCCTGACTATCTCAACAAAACAGTCAGGGAATGCAAGAAGAGCTTAAGTGCCACTCAAAGTCAGTAGATCATAGCCAGTCAGGCTGGACCTTATCTGTGCACTAAAGCATGGCCTCCATTGGTCTGAAGAGAAATGTTTTCATAGGCTTTCCTAAGTAATGTATGAATGAATTGAGGAAGTTTGTAGACCGAGATAAAGCTTCGCGAGGGCCGAGCGAAGCAAAGAGGCTCCGTGTTGAGCCAGCGATCGCCAAGGACACTAACGGCTCCAGTCGAAGCAGAGCCGGGCTCATCCCGCGCGTCCGGCGTCTTTCCTCTACTGGTTTCATCTACTTCAGCAGCGTTCTGTGACATCTCTGCTCTGGCAGTCCATCAATCAAATTACAATTGGTGCTTTCTCTGCAAATCGTTTATACGAAGCCTGCCAGGTTGAGATGCGTTCGCGCCATGTGGGGCATCAGCGTGGGATGCCAGGTGACCCACTGGGGCAGGGGTGTTGGGGGGGGGGGGGGGAATCAGATGCAAACTCCAGCAAGGGCACAGCCCAGATCTCGGAAAATATCAGTTGCATGCTGTTTTTCTAACCTAAGGAGAATCCTGCAGGGGTTTTGGGGCCCTGTTTTATGCAATACACTTTGGTGTGCTACTGCAGTGCTGACGGTCTTACGGCTTAGATATCAGAAAAATCCTGGCTTATGGAATTAGAAAAACTGGAAGGCGGGAATCTCTGCCACAACCCCCCCCCCCCCCCCCCCCCCCCGCTTAAGCAGGGCGGGCGTTTGAGGACTTTACAGGTAAAAAAAAAAAAAAATTCTGACACAAAAAAAGTACAAACCTAAATGGCAAGCATACGAACATGACAAAGCCGCAAATAGAAACCTGCTCGTTTTGGGCTTTTCTTCATATTTTGGGTGTGTCCCAAAAATAGACCATCTCATTACACCAGAGCTCTGCTTCTGACACACATGAAAAAAGGAAACACTTCCACCTCATTAAAGGATGACTCCATTCCCATCCTGCAGTGCTTCCTTCGCTAACGGCAGGATGACGCACTACAGCGAAGGGGAGGGCATCAGTAGCCTGGCAAACGACTGCAGGGCGATTTAACCTTCCGTCAACACTGGCGAGCCGGCTTGGCACAGCCCCACACCCCCTGTCTGCTTGCTGACGCAGGCCGGAGCGAGCGAGCTTTCCAAAAAAGCGCTCCTCTAATAGGGCCGGCTGTAATGAATCACCGGCACCCGGGCCCTCTCCCCCTTAGCCGCGGCCAAGCGTTCGAGAGGCAGGAGGGCGGGGGAGGTGGAGGTGTAACGTCGCGCGGTGCAGGACCGTCTACGGAGAAGCCTTAATGAGCGGCGAAGCTTGAGGGTGACCACCAGCCCCGTCGTAGAGGGGGATCTCAGAGGGAGAGGACTCATTGGGAAAGTAATGAGGGGGATAAAAGAGAAGGAGATGCCAGACACCTCACCCTGTCCGGCGGTGCAGTCTCACGCGCACGCCACACAGGCGCACACGCCATTAGGTACCATGTGCAAGCCATATTTGCGTTGCTCTGTGTGAACAGCGGCTACGCTACGTCATTCGCACCTTCGGTGACCGACCGAATGATGTCAGCCAAACTTGGCCTAGAGGAACAAGGGGTGGTGGCGACCGAAGTAGCTAACTCTTTACCAAGTCGCTCCTTCCAGGTGCGTTTATAGACTGCTGGAACCGTTTTCAGCCAGCAGTTCCAGCGTGTTTACTGGTTAAGGGCTCAGAAACTCCAGCGACTAGAGGCAGGAGTGATGAAGGAAGTGAGAAGTCAGAAGCACTGGGGAGGCGCTTGAAAGCATCAGTTGCCCAGGAGAAGGGGAGTTCTCCCGGCCTGTTTTAAAGACCACCAGGCGCAGTGGGGTTCATGCAGACTTTCTCAAGCACCCGGAATCAGTGGGTACCGGGTGGACCTGGGAGGGAGAGCCCAGCACGGGTTGGCGTTCGTGCCCTCGCTGATCTGCCCTTCCCAGCTCTACAGACGGCCTTCATCCTGCCTGGCGATCCGCTCTGGCAGGGCGGGCGGGCATCGGGGTCCCTGAGAGCTTGATAATGGCTCCTCATTGGACACTCGGGCTACTGCTTACGTTTTGTATCACAATGCATCGGCGCAGGCATGCATGTTGGAACAGGAATGAAAGCATGACCGAGAAACGAAAACAACGATTCTTTGGGAGGAAATAAAAATAAAATAAAATTAAATAATCGTGTAGTATAAATCAGTACAAATAGTACAAATCAGGACTGAATTAAGGCATTCAACACCGTCGCTAACTAAGTCTCATGAAAGTTTGAAAGAACCTCAAAATCAATCGCAGCGGCCTCAGCACGCGCAGTCACATGAGGGGAGGCATGAGGGGAGGAGCGTGAGGGGAGGCGTGAGGGGTGTAGTGGGATACCTTCTTAGTCTTGACGGTGGAATTGCAACAGTCCCCTCCATCATAATTGCAGTAGGCTCTGTTGTTCATTGCATCGCAGTAGTTGTCTCCTTGGAATGGCTGTGGTGGAGAAGAAAGAGCCATGAGTGGAGATGACAATGGAAAGAGTCGCTCATCGCGTAACACGCTGGGGCTGAGCCCCAAAAACGGGGAAAGGCTCAATACAAGACGTGATTAGCATGGCATGTTAGTGGCATGTTAATGCATCCAATGGCAGTACAGTTTTAAATGTGTTGCACAAATTCCATTCGAAATAGATTAATAATTGAAGGTACAAACAATCGTATGGAAAATCTTGTTTGGCCAACCAGTCAACAAATATCGGCCGAAGTCAGATTATATTTATGAAGTGTTGTTCTAATAAGGATAACATTGGGTAATATTGGGTGCACCAGGTATTTTACAGCACTGAATGTTTTTGTGGTTTTCTCTACTCTAACACATATGATTCTATACAGCAAGCAGCTATCACAGCCTTTACAAGCTTGATTCAGGTGCAATACAGGACATGATGCAAAAAGCTACCACAGAACACTACTAAAAGTCACTTCACTAACAGCTAGACTATCTTTACTCTTGGTGACATCATTTGGAACAGACGATCCCTGTGCAAGCTGAACTCAAGGCGAGTCCTGTTTCCCCTCTCTGCACAAACTTAGCTGCATGGATTCCCTAAACTTCTCTGTGTTTGCAGATGCTGTCACCAAACATACACAATTCTTACTCATGCCAACTTGCATGACAGCAAAATCAGAAAATCTTTAAACCAATACAGTGGTCCCACCAAATGGAAAGAACTGGCAGGGAATTTTAATGAGGGAGAGATAGAAAGGGAGAGCGAGAGAGAGAACGCATGAATGAGACCCAAAACGTTCATTGTAAATTTATGCATATGTATATATGCATTACATATCCCTTGATGGTCATTACATCATTTTTGGGAAAAAAAAGAGTGTGAAGAAGGTGTTAAAAAAAACACAGTACATCAGGGTATACCATCACAGCCATTCATACAAGTACTGAGTACCAACTTTAGTGTAGAGTTCCTCTATAACTTCATACTCTTCATGAATCTTCTTGGGCCTCTGCAAATGGAGGTTAAGGCGAGAGTGCCACCAGTGAGGGGGAGGAAGAAGGAGGAAGGAGAGGGAGGCATTTGGGCGGATGTGAGCCAAGGAACTTACCTCACAGCCCCGAACACAGTGGAGGAGCTCGGGGTGGGGGTACCACTTCAGGCCCATCGTACACACCAAATGCTGTGGGCAAAAAATAGAAAACACAATTTAGCTACAAGTTCACTGCTTGGGCCAGAAACAAACTTGACAGTTAGTACTTTAGCCAGAACTGAACTTTGTTATTATGTCCACCTAATGCGTGAGAGTAATTTTGATTCCCGTGAATTAAGTTGTGAGAAAAGCTTCCGCTGTTGGACCCTGGCTGTTTTTTTGTGATTACTGACAAACACCTACAAACCTGCTTTCATGTCTTTTCTGTGACTGCTCTAAAAAGGTCTGTTGCCTTGTTCTTGGAAATACGGGCACTTTAAAAGCTGTCCATCACAGCACAACCAAAACAATCAAATCAGCAGCAACCACACAGCTAATGACACTCAATCTCACCAGTCCATCACGGCCAAACGTTCAGGGAGAAGAGTGCTCACAGACATCATAAAAGCAGGATTTCTGTCCACCTAACAACCCCCCCCCCAAAAAAAAAACAAGAAACAGAAAACAATCCATGTCGAACGGCTTGTGAAGCATTACCTTCATTGCTCCATGCATCACTACGCAGGTTAGCGCACACAAGAGCAGGTGCCGTGGCAACAGAGCCTATTTGCCACAAGGTTCACTTGGAATTGCAATTGTTTTTGGTAGCACTGGGTCATGCTGTACCCATTACAGATATGCTAAGTGCTAAAACTTTATATGAAAGTGATTGATTAGAATCTTCCAAGTTTCTGTCAGTAAATGATGGATTTAGTTATAGTGCCAGCACCAGAAGATCTTTTACAACACTGAATGAGACTAACATGATTGGTTAGTTTCAATGGAAAGATGAGCCTGATTGCCCAGGGGTGGGAGGGACACGGGACAGGCCTAGAGGTCAGGCAGCCCTCTGCTACTGGCCAGATATCAGTTATATATTTACACTGGACTCACCACACACACACACACACACACACACACACACACACACACAGACACAGAGACACACACACACACACACACAGACACACACACATACACACACACAGAGACACACACACACAGACACACACACACAGACACACACATACACACACACATACACACACACATACACATACACATACACACACACACACACACACACAAACACACACACACACATACACACACACACACAGAGCCTCCTCACTTTTCTCTATTGCTTAGTTGCCACTGCAAACTAAGGTATTTTACATTTCGTCCCCGTCAGCAGATCAATGTAAGACAGGTGGGGAAGAAATGATCGGAGCAGAGTGTGTGAGGACAGCAGAGTGTGTGAGGACAGCAGAGAGTGTGTGAGGACAGCAGTGTGTGAGGACAGCAGAGAGTGTGTGAGGACAGCAGAGTGTGTATGAGGACAGCAGAGAGTGTGTGAGGACAGCAGAGAGTGTGTGAGGACAGCAGAGTGTGTGTGAGGACAGCAGAGAGTGTGTGAGGACAGCAGAGAGTGTGTGAGGACAGCAGAGTGTGTGTGAGGACAGCAGAGTGTGTGTGAGGACAGCAGTGTGTGAGGACAGCAGAGAGTGTGTGAGGACAGCAGAGAGTGTGAGGACAGCAGAGTGTGTGAGGACAGCAGAGTGTGTGAGGACAGCAGAGAGTGTGAGGACAGCAGAGAGTTTGTGAGGACAGCAGAGAGTTTGTGAGGACATCACCCCGGTCAGCACACATGCACACTTCCATGGCTCTGCGCATCTGTTTGACTGCTGCCCTCTGGGTCACTGTTTGTCACGGTAGTAGTTTAAACGACTTGTTTGTTGAAGTTTAGATTTTTGCTTGTGCATTGCATTCTCTATGCTATGACTAACATGCCTGGCCATGTGGGTGATGACCTGTATACCTTCTAGGGCTGCTCAGACCACTTAGCAAGAAAATCTGAAACTAACTGCAACTTTAAATTATATAAATAGAGGAAAAGCCACATATGCTTGTATCTTTAAGCCTTGTTCTTCAGACAGAGGAGCTCTAGGGATTAAAGTGCTGGACAGGTGAATGACATCAAACGCGCCTGCTCCGCAGGGGTAGCTGAACAGGTGGATGACGTCACATGGCTTTTTCATTGATCCAGCTTTCCCAGGCCTCCAGGCCGGAGATGCAGCTCTTCCGTCGGCCTCTCCCCAGCCTCGGCCCGCATGACATCATCGACATTAGCCGCCCACGGGGCCCTAAATCCAATCAGCAAGAGCAGCCTGCACCCCCCCCCCCCCCACCCCCCACTCTCTCTATCTGGCCATCACATCATTCCCCATATTACTGCTATCAAATTTAGCCCATTTAATAAAGGCTGGGGCTATTAATTAGAGGCATATATTAGCCCTACCCTCCAGCAGGGGCCTGGCATGAGCAATGGTCTCAGCCCTCTGTTGTGCCAGCATTACGTAAGCGCCCTCAGTCTCTGCCAGGGACCCGCTGATACCTGCACATCAGCATAGTGCGGCGCAGTTTTGCTGATATCAGGGAGGCAGCAAGCAAGTGAGGGGAAAAAAAAAAAAAAAAAAGAGTGGAGATTCTAAGTAGGTCAGCAGAGGAACCTGAAACGAATCCCTCCCGAGGGTGACTCGTCATGATCACTGATTAAGGCAGTCCAAAAACCCGAGTCAGCAATAAAACAAAGGCCCAGATAGGAGACTGGATTTCGGGACTGGCTCGGAAATAATAAATAAATAAATAAATAAATAAATAAATAAATAAATAAATAGAATGCGCAGCGACTGTGTTTCCTACGAGGACGCGTCCAGCAGGCAGAAGAGCGTCATCGGGGAAAGCTTGAGGAAGAGTGGACTGGTGAATCTCACTGATCACACCAAACTAGTGTACCAGCCAACCATGGTTAGTGCTCCTCTAGCACGAGACTTAGACAGTCTGCGAAACCACTGGCTTGTTTAGTGGTTTTTCAGCTCTGCCACAGCTGCGTACCTAACTAGCAGGCGGGCTGAATCAGGTTTGTAAGGCCATGTAGTGCAGCTGCCCTCCAGAACTCCAATTACCCACGAGCCCCGGCGTCTTAGTGATGCTAGCTTACAGAGGTCCACTTCAGTGCGTAGTTAGCCAAGCGCTAGCAACACAGTGCAGCAATAAGCTGCGAACTGCAGAGGCGAGCCAGGCCGGGTCAGCGCACTCCTGTCGGGCAGCTTGGCAGAGGACAGGGCCCATGGAACTCAGACACCACCGGTTGGCACGGGGCCGCTCTGGTGGCAAGCTGCAGCAACTGAAGCTAAGCGCCTATTGATCTGGCTTGGCTCGATGTCAGCCCCCACCCACCGGCTCGCTTCATGGCCATCGATTCGGGCTCCTCTCGTCCCAGCAGCCCTGCTCCACCCGTACCTCCCACCCCCACCTCCTTGTGTCCCCTACAGCCCTGCTCGCATAGGAAATCAATATCACCGATCGATCACCAACTTGTCATTCTGTTTCCCCCAGTGCAAAACAGCTGACTCAGCACAAATTCCTGTCCGAAAGAAATGCAAGTAATAGAAAATCAGCAACAGTGACAAACAATAACAAAACAACAAACTATAATACTATATACAAAATATAATACTATATAATACGATATATTCGCAGAAAAACTCTGCTTCTCTGGACGTGACAGTTTACTGAGTCTCTCCTAAAACTTGGCAAAAATCTTCAGAACAGCTTTAACAAATTTCCGTGATTAAATCTCATTTTCACCAGCGAAATGCCCGGTGCTTTGCAGCCTGTCCAATACGTCATGAAGCCCTACAACTCTTTGGTTATGGCCTCGAGCCTGTTACCCAGTGAGATCCCACCAGGGAAATCAGGGTTTTCTACAGACAGGTGTGAACCAAAACTCTCCCCAGACTAGTTTGAAACGTCCTATAACCAATTCCAGCAATCATCGCTAAATCAATGCAATACTTCTGACAGGTGAATGTACATTAAGCTCTTCCTATTAGTTCACATAATAGGGTCATTTTAAAATTATAGTGTTTACCGGCAGCTTTGTAACTTTTTCCGACTTAGCCCCCACCTCACTGCGGTTCACTTAGGTTCAGAGATTACTGTAATCGTGCCGTTTTTCCAGTGCGGGGTAATCAGGAGGACCGGTGCATGCCTGGCTGTGTGTCTAACGAGCGATCATCGAATGAGGGCTGGGGTGGACGACTATGACAGCGGTGTGCGTCTGCACATCCAACAGCAGCAAAGCTGCGCTCCAAGACGATTACTGTAAGCCACTTTACCTTGCCTACAAAGTCCATTTTTAAGCAGCACTTCTATTCAGAAAACAACTCGGAATATGATTTTTTTTTTTTTTTATGTATTTAATTGCATTTTTTCCCCAATTACATGTTTTATACATGTGGCTGCTGTAGAGATCGAGGAGAAGTTCCTTTCAGACACCTTTCAGGGAAAAGCAGATCTAAGCGTGTAGGCATTTTGAAATTATGAATCACCAGTCAATCACCTCCAAGCTCACATCCCACCAAAGATACTCGAGGCACACTGCAACATTCCCTCTGCATCTGTGGCACCGCATGTGTGCGAGAGACAGATAGAGAGCCTCTGAGTGTGTGTGTGTGTGTGTGTGTGTGTGTGTGTGTGTGTGTGTGTGTGTGTGTTGTCCTGGGCAACAGAAGAAAACACACCATGACTTTGGGTGGGTTTATCCAGTGGTGCTCCAGAAAACTGCTAGCTGTCATATTGTCGGGGAGGATGACCACATCGTTGTTCATGTCCCGGCATGAAAGCTCACACTCTGATCCTATGTGTGATAGAGACAGAGACAGAGACAGAGACAGAGACCCAGGGAGAGAAAAGGCAAAATTATGTTTCAAGTATCAAATCATTTTATTCCTTCAAATAAGAAAATCCCCCATAATCCAAACGGGTGGGAATAGGTCAAAGTGTAATGGTTCCGACTTCCACAGTGACAGTGTTTCATTATTCCCCCAGTGAGCTCATTATAGCTGCTTTTCCAAGCAGACATTCAACTAAATAACTAGGAACGGGAATGTCCCTAAAATCAGAACAAAAGTTTAACATTTTAAAGCTTAATCCTATTCTGAAAGAGTGAATTCATAGCAGGTCCACGGGTCACATCTATTAGAAACCAGTGTGCATATGTGTGTTTGTGTGTGTGTGTGTGTTTGTCTGTGTTTGCACCATTTTGCAATGGATGTTATCATAATCTGAGGCTGAAGTAACGCTAACAGAGGGAAGAGGCCCGAAAGGTTGCCAGATTTTCGGGCCACCTCCCAGGTCAAAGACAAAATAAGCAGCCTTGTGAGCGTCTGTCCATGTAAGGGTGTGCCAGCAGGTGCATGCAGTGTTACCCCAGTCAGCGCGGACCCACCTATGGCATATCCCTTCTTGCAGACGACCCGGATGCTGGGGTGCAGGTTCTGAGGTAGAGAGCACTGGCCCTTCAGCTGAGGACAGATCCGGAAGGTTCCGGTCCAGTTCCCGTCCTTCCTACAGCGGATCACGTTGGTGTGAGGGCCCTAGAGGGAAACAGGAGAGAGAAAGGCGGAACATCGTGTGTCACGCGAAACATCGTGTGACACGGCTTTGTGTGCGGTTAACCCAACGCGGTCGCCAAGCACGATGGCGCGCCTGCTTCAGTGTGTCTCGAGGACAGATTGAGGTACTGTCCATTACTTATGCTTCTACAAAACAGTAATGCTATGCTCTTGGAATGATGCTTCATTGGATCACTCTTCATTGGATTTTTCTTGTGCTCTGGTGCCGAACTTCCAGGAATTCATGAGGGATCGTTTGATTATGTCTGTGCCATGTTGCAAATTCCAAAGTGACGTCACGTGACATGATGAAACATCATAGTGTGCTGGGGAAACACTGCTGGCAACACTGGAGTGAGAGTACTCATATAATGTGTGTGTGTGTGAGTGTGTGTGTGTGTGTGTGTGTGTGTGTGTGTGTGTGTGTGTGTGTGTGTGTGTGTGAGAGTGTGTGTGTGTGTGTGTGTGTGTGTGTGTGTGTGTGAGAGTGTGTGTGTGTGTGTGTGTGAGAGTGTGTGTGTGTGTGTGAGTGTGTGTGTGTGTGTGTGAGTGTGTGTGTGTGTGTGAGAGTGTGTGTGTGTGTGTGTGTGTGTGTGTGTGTGTGTGTGTGTGTGTGTGTGTGTGTGTGTGTGAGAGTGTGTGTGTGTGTGTGTGTGTGTGTGTGTGTGAGAGTGTGTGTGTGTGTGTGTGAGAGAGTGTGTGTGTGTGTGTGTGTGTGTGTGTGTGTGTGTGTGTGTGAGTGTGTGAGTGTGTGTGTGTGTGAGAGTGTGTGTGTGTGTGTGTGAGTGTGTGTGTGTGTGTGTGTGTGTGTGTGTGAGAGTGTGTGTGTGTGTGTGTGAGAGTGTGTGTGTGTGTGTGTGAGAGTGTGTGTGTGTGTGTGTGTGTGTGTGTGTGTGTGTGAGTGTGTGTGTGTGTGTGTGTGTGTGTGTGAGTGTGTGAGTGTGTGTGTGTGTGTGAGTGTGTGTGTGTGTGTGTGTGTGTGTGTGTGTGTGTGTGTGTGTGTGTGTGCCCGAGTGATGAGGACATTGGCAGAACACATCATGACCCTGTTCCAGGTTCTGAAACCATAGCTCTTCCCTCTGCATGTTTAAAACAAAACAGATGGACAGGCGAGAGGACAGACAGACAGACAGGCAGAGAAGGCGGAGCCACCGAGTAGCTAATGGCCAGCAGCACATACAGCACTGGGTCTTCCCAAATCAGCTACAGAGTAAAAAAAATGGGCCGTCATTAAATCGTTTAGCAGCGTTAACTCCAATCCTATCGCTGAAATGAAGTAACTGAACTGCAACCATAAAAAACAGCAACACACGCAGGGCCGTCCGTGGAACGGTAACAGCTGGCGGTGTGCGGAGACAGGATGGAGGCGGACCTGCTTGCAGGGGGCGGGCGGCCTCGCTGTGCGGTTGGCCGACCCGTGGCACTGCAGCCAGCAGGTGCTGTCGAAGCGGAAGCCGTCCGTGCACTGGTACATTCCGTGGAAGACCGCCGGCGGCTCCGGACACGTGACGGGTTCGCAGGAGCCCTCCAGCCAACGGCCGTCCTCCGTGCACTGCCTCTTAAAGGCCCGCCTTCGGGGAGGGAGATGATTGGTTAAAAAAGGAGAGAGAAAAGTCTCTTGGGACAAGGTGATTCACACGGTGATGACTTCAAATTGTACAGTGTTACGATTCTGAACATAGCGATGCAAACACAGTGAGCAGGTGGTTCAAATGCTGAAATGTTTTGTTGAACTGCCATCATGACCCTGTTTAAGATCTTACTGGAACCCCCCCCCCCCCCGCCCCCCACTGATTGACTGCACGGACGGATATATTACATCGATAAGCCCGAGAGCTAAAACTGTGAGTAAAGAGACAGTGCTGTCTGGTGGAAGGACGCGGTGGGTGTGGCCTGAGGGGAAGGGGGCGGCACCTCTTGGGCTTGTTGGCGACGTGGTAGCCGGGCTTGCATTTGTACTTGCAGAGGGAGCCCACTTTGAGGCCCGCTTCGGTACAGCGCAGGGTCTGGAGCTCGGCGTTGGGCACAGGGGGTGGGGCGGGGCAGCGCAGCTCACAGAGCGCCTCAGGGAAGGACCACAGACCGTCCTCCATGCACGTCAGCGTGTTGTTAGTGCCTGAGGCCAGGGGGAAAAGACAGAAATGCTTGTGTAACGCAGTGCATTGTGGTCACTGGTTTCAGCATTCGGTATTCAGCACTCAGTACTCAGGAGTGATTATTCATGGGTAATGAAGTATGGCGAATTTGCTGGCCAGACTGCGCAAAAAGGATTTAATACACAGCACCCATAGATGGCCCTAACTAATTATACTGTTACTTACACCGTGAAGTAAATCCCTAAACATGCTAATGTTATGAATGCTAAGTGAGACACTTATTAAATTAACACTGGAAAGAGCTTTTAGCATAGCATAATACACTGAAGGCAGTGGTGGCCATTTGGCAGCTCTGCAAATGAATCACACTGGTGAGTCCACACTAGCATCCGCTATCCCTCTGCCAGTTAGGTGACGTATTCCTTTCAACTCCAATTTGCTCAGCAGTAGCTCAGCAGTGTGTGTGCATGTTTTTGTGGATATGCATGTGAGTGTGCATGCTTTGTGTGTGTGTGTGTGTGTGTGTGTGTGTGTGTGTCTGTGTCTTTGTGTGAGCAAGCTTAAGCATATGTATATGCTAGCATGCCTAGCATGCCTATGTGTGTGTTTGTATGCATGTGTTTGTGTATGTGTGAGTTTATGCATCTATGTGTGTGTGTGTGTGTGTGTGTGTGTGTGTGTGTGTGTGCGTGCATGCGTGCACGTGTGTAAATGAGGTGGGCTTGACTCTCACCCACGAGCTGAGCTGGTTCCCTGCACTGAAAGGTGCACTTCTTGCCGTAGGTGGTGCCCTCTGGGAAGTGGAAGCTGGCAGGGTGAACGTGGTACTTGTCGGGCAGGCCGCAGTCCACCGGCTCGCACGACACCTGCTTGTTCCACTTGCCGTCTGTGCAGGTGATGGTGACCATGGATCCTGACTGCATTGGGGCAAACACATGGGCCATCAGCACCGAACTCTGTAGAGCTGCAGAACCCTCAGCACACTAAGAAACGCCGACAATCTCACAGATGCGGGAGTTTAGTGTGCTACGCCATTAAAGTCTCTGGGCTACTTTTTAACGTGTCCAGTCGGAGACACAGACATCCGTAACCAGTGGATCAACAGAGGGCTACAGTACTGTGATGCATCTGCAGGGTGGTGTGTCCAGAGAAGAACCTTCAGCGTTCCTGTGCTGAACCAGCAGGAGTGTGGAAGCAACACAACCCCAGAGCCCCTAAACACACCAGCTTAGGGCACACAACCAAGGAAGATATTAGCCTTCAAAAAATTTGCTTTTAATTTGTATTTTCTCTTTGTATTTTATCATAAGCACATTGTAAGCTTAGTTTTTAATGCAATCCATAGGTAAATAAATATAAAATGATTATAAGCTTATACATCCAAAAAGTCCAAAACAAGGTGTGTATTAACCATCGAACCTTTTCATATGATATATGTTTAATGGGTTATATCTGTTACAGCAAGCGATTCTGCCAGTGTCTGTTCCCATCCAAAGCCCAGACATGATGGGCTGTTCTGATCTAAGCAAATCAGTTTGTGGTTTGGATACCAGTGAGAAAGAATGTTGGCTTCCACTGCCTCGCCGACAAACTGATATTCCAAAAATGCCCGAACAGACCTAACATCTGGTTGCAAAGTGAAGGTCCTCTTAGCAGGCCTTCACTTCTAACTTGGCCTTTTCATCTTCAAACTCCTCTCACAACTCTGCCTTGTTGCCAAACCCTTTCAGAATACTCACAGCTTATCTTCAGTAATTTATGTTGTGTTTAAAAATAAATAAATAAATAAATAAAGCTACGTTGTATAAAGGTCTGTCCTAACCCCTCGTCCCCTACACATTGGTGAGTGTCTCCCACAGCACACTTTTCATTCTGTAAATGCCGTGCTTAGGCCAAATGGATTCTGCAGGATACTTCTTTTCCAGTTGATGTTCTGATCTAGTCCATATTCAGACAGCCCTTATATGTTCACGTTTGAAGCATCTTGTAGCGTTAACAGCCCTGCATTCCCAAGAAATCCTCTAATTTGCGATAAAATGAACTTTATCGTTTCAAATTCATGTTCGGTTGCCAGTAATTAACACTTACAGCGCAGTAATCCCCTCACCAGGTGGCTGAATGCTCACTTTTATGTGCTACGGCCTTTGAGTTATGATGAGTGTAACGCTGGCTCATAAAGACCAAACCCAAATCTCGCAACAGTCTCCGAACATACGCTCCGCACAAATATGGTTTCGGTCAGAGAACAATATGAGAATATCCGATAGCCTCGCTGAGGTAACAGCATCCAAGAAAGATATCAAAGGAGACATATATTCAGCCAAGCAGCCATTACTCATTGTTTTCATTGTTTTGGAAGAGTGCGGAATACCTTCTTAGTCTTTTGGTTCTTTTTTTTTTTTTTTATTATTGTTGTTTTCATTTTTTTAGAAATGCCTCCCCCCCCCCCGGTAATTGCTTTTTATGGCTGGGTCCATGCTCCAGCGTTATGACATGGATGGAACTGAGACACTGCAGAGGCTGCGTGTCTTGAATTAAACACAGTGTTCCTTCATAACGCTTCCCGCTCACCACAGATGAGAACAGCCTGTTTGAAAGGAGGAAAGATGGAGAGCAGATTTTATCTGGTGTTTGGGTGAAACCTTGAATGCACCAGCCTCAAAAATAGTTTTGTAATATTTTTCTTCCACCCATGTGAGGGGCGGGGGGGTCGGGGGCTTTTCTGCACACACCCCTTCTGCTGTGTAGTGGTCCGTGCTTGAGTGCATGACAATAGTTTCATATGGAAAAGTGTACAGGGACTTAAACACAAAGGGAAGACAGACAAATAAGGGTATGTGTCTAGGCATCCTTTCCAGGCAACTACTCAGAGAGATCTAAAATTCTAAGGAAGCCAAAATGTTCTGATGGCATTTACAATCGTAAAAAATATGTTGGTACACAAGAATTGGCATCTTTTTACGTATGGCCAGAGTCTGGAGCAGGAAGGCTGCACTCTGTTAACGTTGTGGACACACAAATCTGTGCTTCCTTCCACACCTTACCATCTCATCTTGTTTCTATTTCTTGACACATCAAAACAATATCATGTTATTCAGACTCAATGTAGCTATTTCTGCATTTTTGTGTGAAAAAACATATGTCTCCAATACGGGTGGTAAATAGACACCTTTATACTTTGGGAACTGATACGGCCATGTCTGGATGAGCAGTCTATATGTCTGAGAATACCTGAGAAGATGAAGAGAAACTCGTCTCTTGTATGATTGATTGGTTCAGTGAGACCCACAAATGCAGTCGCACATATGCCAACACAACACACACACACACACACACACACACACACACACACACGCATATGCACACGCGCACACACACGCATACGCACACGCACACACACACGCGTACACGCACACGCACATCCAGGTGTCTACCTACAGAATATGCAGTACCTAAACCTATACCAACCTTTCTAGAATATTGCTTCAGAATATGTCTTTACATTTGTGTGTATGTGGTGTGTGTGTGTGTGTGTGTGTGTGTGTGTGTGTGTGTGTGTGAGTGTGTGTGTGTGTGTGTGTGCGCGTGTAATCTTGGTCTCAGGTTGCTTCGTGGCTGATCAGCAGGCATTACATGAAACTTCTTCCCATATCCAGTCTCTGCCTGTATGGCCCTGATCAGTAAGGCCCAGCCAGCCCTCCTTCACTGGGAGATTGGGTTTCTGCTGGGGGTTTCCTGTGGGGTTCGTGGCTGGAAACCACAGTCACTGACAGTTTAGTGGATCTAACTGATGACTGTTACGTGGCGAATGTTGCATTCCATTGCAAAAAGCATTAGACACAGGTAAATGTATGTAAATGGAAGAAGTGCACACACGTGCGCATAAACAAACAAACCTATAACAAACACACATAAAACAACAGGGTACCGGCAGTTAATGTCCAGCTGGAGGCAGAGTGAGAAAAAAAGCACGTTCGTGTTGAGAAGACAGCAGTTGTGCAAAAGGAGTTTCCTCCTTTACTATTTTTTTCTCCAATTCTTCTAAAGTCTTTTTCTCGTCCACTGTGCCGGGCATCGCGTCTAACCCAGCCCGGGTATCAGAATGTTTACGGGGCAGAACCCCAGCACGATGCCACTCCAGGTACAGAGCCGTGCTTTCCCTCCTCCACCCAGGTCATTTCTCAAGTCTGTCCTGAAGTACCGTGTTACACGGCTGACGGCTGCAATCATCTCCGCTTACATGTCAGTAAGTGCGGCCGCATGCAGTATTCATCAATACGGCAACACGATATAGACTATCAATACAAAAGTATACGTTGTCATGGGACATCAGCATTGGGATGCTGGCAAACTGTCCGCCGGTCTTGGCCTTCGGCATCACACATCTTTGCACAGGTCGGAATTCTGTCGGTTATAAACAGGTGTGGGTCTGCTTCACAACTCTGTGAGTTAAACTATGAAATGCCAAACGCCCCCCCCCCCACCCCCCCACCCCTTCCCTTAAAGAAGAGCGGGAGATGGCCGTGCTCTCGCAACGGCCTGCTCAAGCCCTCGTCGTTCTGTTGTCCGGGTCTCGTCTGCGGGGTAAGGAGTACCTCCACAGATCACGTGTTCCTCGCACTGGGAGGAATGGGAGAAAGCTGCACCCAGGCACGTCACTCCGAGTTCCCCAGCTGTTGCCCAAATAATTGATTATTTGCTCTATCGCCGGGGATAGGGCACACCTCCACCCACCAGCCTAACTAATCTCCCAAACGCAGCGCTGGAGATTTGCATGTCCAGGGGAAAGTGGGATTAGCGTGTTTCCCACATCGGTTATCCATCAAACATCTGAGAAAAGGGTTTACACAGAGAAAATCAAAACAAGAGAGCACTCACGCTCTCGGCCGATCTCTTTCACACACACGCACACACACATACAAACAAGTGCAGAGAACAGATGGTTTTGGAGATAGAATGGTCTAAAAGAGTTCCTGGAAGCCCGTTTGACACGAGCGAGGCCCGTCTGCGATCTAATGAAACAAGATAAGGTGCAGATTGACATCACACTCCTCTTTCACTCTTTCCGTGCTGATGCTGCACTTGCAGATACACAAGCACAAATACACGTAAACACACAAACACAGGACGCAAACACGATACACAGAAGGATGACGTCCTGTTTTTCCATGGGGACTATGACCCCTTCACAAAACCTGTTGAGTGACAAATGCTCCCAGTCACAATAACGCCCTCCCACATACAATAGTGAACACTGAAATGCTGAAAAAAATACCTTAAAGTGTCTTCTATTTATAGGACTGTCAACTAAATGTCATCTGAATAGTTGACATAATGAGATTATGTCAACTATTTACAGGATTATGACACATTCCAGTCTGTTTCATATGGGCTGTGTGTGTCCAGGAGTTGTTGCGCTCCGCTCCAACTGTGATTCAGCCCCTAAAACCATTTTGTATTTCAGAGCCTAACATGGACTGTCAGGCTAACATATGACCAAACAAGATTTCAACTTATTTCAATTTATATCTGGCCCCATTAATGGACATTGGGTGGGTGTGGCAGGAGTGTTCCGGGTGCGGGTGGGGGTGCGGGTGGGTGGGTGTGTGGGTGGGGGTGCGGGTGGGTGTGTGGGAGGGCCACTGGTAATCACTTCCACATGTAGGTCCTCCAAGCATGCAAAGTGCCGTGGAGGTGCTGTTCCATAATGCTAATGGCAGTGCAGAATCTTAAGGGCTTTTGGCAAAAGAGGCCGGCTGGAATGCACAAGCTCATGTGTTCTCTCTCTCTCTCTCTCTCTCGCTCTCTCGCTCTCGCTCTCACTCTCTCATATCTTTCTCTTTCTCTCCATTTATCTATATTCCTCTGTCCCTCTCTATTTATCTCTAATTCTTTCACACACACACACACACACACACACACACTCCCCCTCCCCACCTCTCTTCCTCCCTCCCTGTACCTACTTCTTGGCTGTGTGTGTACCTGACTCTTGATGAGGTCATCGTCCCGTTGGATCTGAAGCACGTAGCCGCTGTTGCAGGTGACGTTGCAGCGAGCCCCGTTGAAGTAGCCGTCGCCGTGGCTGCCCCCGCCGCTACACCTCAGCTCTGCATTGCGGACCTTCGGCTCCTGGCAGTCAATGGCCTCGCAGGAGTAATGAACGCAACTGGGGGGAGAGAGACAGAGAGAGAGAGAGACAAAAAGAAAGGCAGAAAGGGCCAGGGAGAAAGAGGAGAGAAAGGGGAAAAGGCAGAGAAAGAAACGAGAGATGGGGAGACAGTGAGAGAGAGAGAGAGAGAGAGAGAGAGAGAGAGAGAGAGAGAGAGAGAGAGAAAGGCTGCTTAGTGGCTGTCGTGCACAAACTGCACTACGTCATCCTCCAGACAGCTCTGGGGACTAACAGTGGAACAGTACATGTCACATTCAACTCCGGCGAGATGCGCACACCGCGGTCATCCTGACATTAATCTTCATTACTTTGGCAACAAAGCCATGGAGAGGACAGCTGCAATATAAATAGGATGTGCTTGGCCCACACCCTGCTTCCACCGCTGGAGCTAAACAAATGAGCACCACCAGCCCCACGACGGAAGCGCCGCACCGAGACAGCGGACGGAGCCCCGCTCGGCGCACGCCGACCGCTCACCAGAAGCTCGAGCGGGGGCTGCGACCCAAACAAGGCCTTTGGGGTCAGGCGGCGGCGATGCGTTAGCAGAGGAAACACAGAGCGTTCCCCCGCCAAGAGCTGTAAGAGGGATCTGTTGCCCAACCTGCACCTAGACATACCGCAACGGGACGCTTCTCCTTTGCTGTGTTAAAAGTGCAGGATGGGGAGGCGTCCATAGCGCAGGAGCAAGCAAGGCCTGGCCACTTCTGCCTCACACAGACAAATAACGGAAATCAATCAGCAGATCAATCAGCTGTTGGATCATTAACACATGCCTGTGCCTTGATTGAATCAACATGGAGAAAGCAAGACAGAGGAAGAAGGGGATTGGATTACAGACAGAGGGGGGAGAGAGAGAGAGAAAGTTCTTTTTAATGAATCAATAGACTGGCCTATTAAAATAAATGACAACACAATATCCCAACTTTATGATGACTGCACACTAGGTCTTTTTATTTCCTTCATTTCAAGCACGGAGCCATCTGCGGACGCGGCTGTAACAACTCAACAAGGGCAAGAGTTGGAAGCAGGGCCTCGAGTTTACGCGCTGTTGTCGCGATTTCTAACTCCGTGCACAGCGTGCACACTGCGATTCCTGTGTCTGCCAGGGCTCGATGCGCATTAAAAATTAAAAAAAAAATAAAGGAAGAAGTCAGAAGAGAGAAAAAAAAACCTTAAAACTGGCACGCTGAGGCAGCAGCTTTGAGCTTTTAGCTGACCAAGTGGTACGGTGGAAGATCTGGAGGGCGTTTGAGAGGAGGTCACTTTCCGAAACCCAGTAGCCAATATGAGAAATGGACCAAAGTAGAGGTTTAAGATTTCACCCACACACAAGGTTTCATCTGGCAGAAGTAAAAATATCTGTATCTAGCTTTTCAAAACCGCCCAAAGGTTTCACATTGGCTGTGGGAGAAAAATGTGCTCTGCCGAACCTCTCGTGGGCTACAGGTATTTGATTACGCGCACAAATATTTCCTCGCAATAGCAGCGATACACAATGTCAATAAATCTTGCACGGCGAATTCTTGCAGATCTAGAACTCCCTGGTTTGTTGTCATGTTGCTCGGCGTCTGATTACGCACACAGCTATCTCTGATAACAAATACGAACCAAAGCACGAAAGAAATACAAAAGCCAAAATCAATCAGACAGTCAATCAACCAGTCAATGGCTCAATCAAAACAGCAATCATAATTTTTGCATCTTGAAGTTTGCAGTTGTTCATCATTGCCTGTCCAGCTCTGCAACCTTTTTTAGGACACGACTTAATTCGCTTCAGAGCAAAGAGGAAATGGGTGCGATGTCCGTTTTAAAGCTGCCAGCGCTCATGCGTGGATCGGCATACTTATTTAAACCTGCAGTCCTGCGGAGACTGGGCTGGGATGGGAAGGCCAGCGGAGGAATGAACAAAACACATTCCAGCACATCCAAATATCTGAGCGAACGCCAGGGCTTTGTTTAACGGGCATGGGGTTATGGAAACAAGCAGGGGGAGAGTGGTGGGGTGTGGCGGTGTTACAAGGGTGGGGATAAAAGGTGGTCACTGCTATTAGCAGCAGTGGGAACTGGGGATGGGGGCTTGACAGAAGGACAGGGGTTATGGGAAGCAGGACGCTGACAGCTACAAGTCATCTGCAGCCTCTGAACGTGACGCCAAGCAGAAAACCAGGAGTGCAGGAGCATAGATCATATTCTGGGTTGGTTGTGAGAGTATGTGCGTGCGCCAATGAACAGCTCCGTAGCGGTATAAAGCGCTCTGATGCAAATCATTGTTGTCAATATAAGAAGTGGCCCTTTCCAGCATTTGCAAATTACTATTGCCGTGTAATTTATAGGCTGGTATGGCAATCACCCAGGCCTCAATGAACAAGATGGAATAATACGACTGCTTTAGCTGAAAACAAAATGTTTTCATTTAAAAGATCACGTCGCCCCCAGAAAGCAATGGAGCTATGGTTATGGCGCAATCTCAATACAGGCTTTGAAAAAGTGAAATGGCTAATTGATATGGATATATTCCCCTCAGCCTTTTACCAGTTCAGAACTGCAAGATAAGTGAATCCAGGCAGAAAGCTGTTTTTTTTTTTTTTTCTGCGCCCATATAACCCTTTTGTGAGGGAGACATATGTATGACATTAATTACACAATATTAAAAGCCCGAAAGGCCTGTGGCGAAGGACAAATTCTTACGACACTGAAACGTCTGTTTCGAATGGCAGCTTCAGCTCTCTGTGCCTGTCTTGGGAAAGGTCCACAGGGGGCATCCAGCACTGTGGTGGACCCCGGAGCTTACCTCTGGCCCATGGGATTGTAGATCTCATTGCTCTGGCAGCTGCTGATGGTGATAGGGTCGAAGAACTGGAAGGAACGCAGGCCCACGCCCGAGATGGCCACCAGCTCACAGCGGAAGGTCAGGAGAATGGCCTTGGTGTGGTAGAAGGCCACGCTCAGGTCATGACTCACAGGGATCACCAGGGGGTTGGTCCGACAGCTCAACCGCCAGTCACCTGCAGGGGAAGGCGCGGTCGTAAAGTCCAAAAACAATCAATACCAGATAAAGCTGGATCATTTTTGCTTCGTATAGTCCGTATGTATAGATAAGTCCGCCTTATTGTAGAATCACACTTGCTAGTAATTCTTCACACACCTAGGCTGTGCATCTTTTCCTTGGTGTCGACCAAGTGCACGGTGATGTTGCACTGTGTCTGATCGAGAAAGCTGGTCCCGTCAGCTGCCAGGTGGACGATGACTGCAGCGGCTACCATAGGGTGCAAGAAATAGGCCTGCAAGAGGACATGTATAAGTGGGCTGTCCCGTTACGCTGACCTTGGCGGGTTAGAGGTTTGGAACAATATATGCAGGACCATGGGAAGGATTTCAGGGGAGCTGACTCTCATGTAGATGCTGGATACAGCATTAGGCCTTTCCACAAAAATTCAGTTTATTGTTGGCTAACATTTTTATACAGTCTGTTAGCATTATCCATTTGCAAATGGATGTGGCATGATGCTATCAGGACTGAACCCTACGTGGTTTACTGCAGTTTTCTCACACCTGGGTTTCCTAAACTTTTATTCTAAACCATTATTTGGGTGATGCTATTCATTCCAGACTAGCCCACTGTGAGTGCCCAGCTCTTGGTTCTAACTACTAATGGAAAGATCAAAGGTAGAGCAAAGAAAGCAAAACTCACCTTCAGCCAGTAGCGGGGATACCAGATCTTTGGCTGGGCCTCACGACAGGGAAACCAGGCATACTGGGAAACTCCGTCAGACAGGTCGAACACCTTGGACTGACACGTCTGTGGGGTTGGAACGGGACAACAGCAGGTTAAAAGCAGTTTAACAGAAGCACTAATCAGCCGGTAAGTCTGTCTGTCGAGGTCCTGTTCCAACATAACCTCTTCAGTTTGCCGTATTCTCTGAAAAGGGCAGCCAGTGGTTAGCTCCACCCATGAACTGTCGCTTAGGAGATACAAAGGAACTTATCACAGCTTACTGGCCTATGGCATATGGAATGCAACGCAGCAGAGCGCCCGGCAGTACATGGCCTGAAAAAGGCGTGTGATCCACCCTCGAAAACCACAGTCATAAGTCCTGAGTTCACTCTTTTCCTGCTGTTCTCCCTCCACCTCTCCCACCTCTTCTTTGATAAATGTAAACCTTGGGACCAAATGAACCAGATGCAGACTCATAACCTGCAAGCTTTCACCTTCCACACTCCTGTTGGACTGCTTTTTGTTCACACACACACACACACACACACACACACACACACACACATATATATATATATATATATACACACATACATATACATATACACACACACACACACAATTCATATTTGCTTGCAGTCATGTGATACAGACCCAATCAGTAATTGTCGCAAGGGCAGACAACATCTCATAACCACGCAAGCTCCAAGCTGGTCATAGAGAGGTTACGGAGCTGTCTTCTTGCAGTGGGAGTGAAGATGAGTGAGAGTTACACCAGGGCTGGGCTAGTGCTATCATAGACTGAGTCTGCATTTTCAGAGAAGATGGGCTCATTGAACACCTTTGCAGAAAGTCTGCATGTCCCCTGACAAAGTTGGATTAGTTATACAATTTTTTTTATTATTACTATTATTTTGTTTTGCTATTGTTTTTGCTTCCTTGTTTTTTGTTTTTTTCTCCAGTGGTCACTTCTTCAAAGCGGGACACAAAATTCCATGCTCCATGGCAGGGCATACAGACAATTTGTTTTGCCTTTTCCACTCATTCAGCGAAATTGGATATGAGTAACCTGAGCTCCAGTGGAAACTTCCCTTATAAAATCATTAATATCTTTCTCACAGATCTGTTGATTTGACTGATGTGAGGAGATGTTCCACAGGTGAGATGTTCCAAGGTTGGGACAAGGTAGCAAATAAAGGTTTACCCTCTGTGACCCCAACGGCCCCCTTTTTCCACTGGTCTAACCTCGCAATATGCTATTCGCAGCTTGGAAACATATATCCTGCCATCTTGAACTGCACTCGTAAACTCATTAAATGCCTTCATAGTACCACCACGACCACTAGCACCTTCCCAAATTGCTGTTATATAATCGATCCGTCTCCCACTGTACAACCGCCTGCAAACGGAGTCATCATTATTTGGATTTGGTTGTTAGGGAGAATAAATACATCCAGACACCGTGAGACACCCCCCCCCCAGGGGCGGAGAGAGGAAGCCTCCCCGTGGACAGCATTCCAGCCCCATGACATCACTGCTAAACCACAACAGAGCCACTAAAGCCAGGTCTAACACAAGCAACGCACGGGGGGAAAATAAACCAATAAAACAAATGATGTACAATAAATCGTCAGAAACCACAAGTTGCAAGAATGTGAGGTAGTAAAGTAAAGAGGGAGGTGGAAGAAACAGCACACTAAATGTTCCTGAGCTTGTTGGGACTTGTTCAGCTAGCAAGAAAAGGCCTTTGAGAACTGCCAAGCGCAATCACGCTATAGGGCTTGATTATGGCGTAGCGGCATAAGATTACAGAGCGCTGCACGCACCTAAATTCATGATACAATAGAAGGATAGATCACAAATGCTGAAAAACCTGACAAAAGTTTCTAAAACTCTGAAGAAGGTCCCGTAAGGCTTGTCGATCTCGCCTCGGCCTCAGGTGGAGGGCCTGTAAGACTGCAGACTTGGCAATGTCATTTCTGCTTAGACCTCTGACACGCAGGCCACAAAGCCACAGACTCTTCCAGCCATTAACAGACACTGCGCAAACTTTACACACGCCCGCCTTGCCCCCTACAGCCCGCCTGCACGCAACTGGATGTTTTGAAGTTAATTATAAGCAAATATCCTCCAGCGTTCACTCCTGAAAACAAAGTCTGCCTAGGATGGCCTGACAATTGCTTCCAAGACGTAATTCAGTCCAGCTGTGCAGTTTGAGAGGGAGGGTTTCCACACTAACCCCCCCCCCGCTACACACACACACACACACCGTCCCTCGCCCCCATCACCACCACCACCCACCCAGCGCAGACCAACACACACAAAAACACAATCCTCTTGTCTACAGACTTCAAATTGTGTTGTAAATGATCACTTAAGATAAAAGTAAGTGATTAGTCACTACAGCTGCATGAACCCCTTCACTCCCAAACTCAAACACATGCGTTTGTCTTCCCGTCTTCCCAGCAAGCTAACGCGTGACTACCAGGTTCCACCACAATGATGCAAATGACCCAGATGGGAGCAAATTTCTCACAATCGTCCACAAAATAAAAAAGGAAGGAAAGAAGCATGAGGTGGAAAATATACAAGGAGAGAACAAGCCACATGGCCATGTAACGACTTCCTGTAGTAGGCCTTGATATAGGGTCCAGCACATTCAAAACGGGCTGAGCTAAGTGAGTCACAATGCACACGCAGTCCAGGACCCTCACAGTGCACACACAGTCCAGGACCCTCTCAGTACACACTCAGTCCAGGACTCTCACAGTGCACACGCAGTCCAGGACTCTCACAGTGCAAACACAGTCCAGGACCCTCTCAGTACACACTCAGTCCAGGACTCTCACAGTGCAAACACAGTCCAGGACCCTCACAGTGCACATGCAGTCCAGGACCCTCACAGTACACCCACAGTCCAGGACCCTCTCAGTACACACTCAGTCCAGGACTCTCACAGTGCACACGCAGTCCAGGACCCTCACAGTGCACACACAGTCCAGGACCCTCTCAGTACACACTCAGTCCAGGACTCTCACAGTGCAAACACAGTCCAGGACCCTCACAGTGCACATGCAGTCCAGGACCCTCACAGTGCACCCTCAGTCCAGGACCCTCACAGTGCACCCTCAGTCCAGGACCCTCACAGTGCACCCACAGTCCAGGACCCTCTCAGAGCACCCACAGTCCAGGACCCTTGCAGAGGAATCAAAAGTGCCTGGTTTTCTGTGTCAAACGTCTGATTCAGGAACAGCTACAAGCGTTGGTGCTGGACCAGCAAAAATAAAGTAGCAAAACAGATGCTGGATGCTACATAAGGCCATGCCAGCAGTCAACAGGTATCAAGATTCTTGATATTCTGGGCATTTACCAAGGATGCCATCTCAGTACCGCCAGAGGCGTGTCCTGCATGGTGCTGCTTAGACTTGCTTCCTGCCATCTTAAGTAACCTACAGAGTAAAGCTGACAGCAGTAAAATTGTTGGTGCCGTTTTGATGAACAGACTCATTAGTCTTTAGGAATGCGGTTGCGTGCGGAATGTTCTGGGCGAGGGTCCTACCGAGTGCCAGAGTGCCACCTCTCCCGGGCTTGCTCCTTCTGCCTTAAGAGCCACAAAGTTTCCCTCCTTTCAGCACACTTTCCCCACACGAACGGGCCTCTCCCAGGCAGTGCACATTCTTGCTTTGACATACACTTGCAAATTCGTTTATTTTCCCGGCGCACATTGGATAAACTGTGATTTGTTTTTCCTGCAAAGGCTGAGGCAAACAGGAAAAGGGCTTTCCAGCAAGCCCCACATCTGTGAGACATTTGCGGGGAGACCTGAGTGAGCTTTGATTCGCCATCTCCACATGCGAAACCCTGCACAGGGCTTGCAGCGTGAGGTAATGTCCTTTCGAAACCTCAACCGCGAAGATGGGCAGACACGTTGGTCCACGCTCCCTCGCCTCTCCTGCTTCGCCACTGAGGAACCCGGAGACCGGCTCGACCCGACATGGCAATCTGTGTACCCCTCAGCATCCCTCAGTGCATTGTCTGCCGCTCACCCGCACCCCAGATCTGTCCTCGTGTGCTCCGGCTGACAGCGGAAAGGTGCGTCCCACTGACAAAGCAGGGACAGGACAGACATCCAGGCCAAGGACGGCCTGAGCACACAGGTGCCCTCCCAGCCGACCTCTTCCCGGGAGCCATCCATCTGTGAGCTGCCTCCGCTTCGCATCAATGGGGCTCTTGTTCGGTCCTCCCAGAACCTCTGGTCATGGTTTGCCAGAAAACCGCCGAAGTGTTAACAGCCAACCGCGTAAATTGAGGTTTCTTTTTAGAGTCCGGTCTCTTATGGGAAAACCAGATGGCCTTTTTAATGATAATTGAAACAGGAGAAGTCCTGGTGGTATGGCGGAGTCATTGTTCTAGTTTCTGCCTTGTCTGGGAGGAGAGCCGGTTTGTGCGTTACCTTCTGGAGCGAAAGTGGGAAGTTTGGCTATGGAGGAAACCTGCCGTGGGTTCAGCCTGTAGGGAAGTGGGGACAGTCTACCACACATTTATTTCCATTTGCAATCGCTGTGAACTTGTGATAGCACGCTCATTATGAGTCCCCCCAACAATCGGCCTTATTGGATCACGTCTTGTGACATTTTGGACTGGTCATCATCACAAGGCTATTTGAGTAAATCATTCACATGACAAGAATAATAATTTTGATCAGAATGATACAGCTTCATTTTTAACCATTTACTTGAGATTTAACTGGTTGTAAGGCATAACACAGTAAAATATGTTGCAATATCTGACGGACTTAGCTAATTAGCATAATGAAGCAAACGTAGCTTTTAGGAAGTGTAGCCACTCTACAGAGCAATGTCCTGGATTGCCTCTGAACACCTTGTGCCACACGATGGAATCTTTGCATGTTCATTCCTGAGGCATGCGAGACTCCTTGGGCGTTGCTAACCTCTCCTCTTCTCTGTGCTCCAGAGAGATCAGCCTCATAACGACCTGAATGCCCTGAAAGCAAATCAGACTTGTACGCGAGCAGCGAGCAGCACAAGAGCCTGAAGAAGTACAGAGGGCTAGCGCCTGCTGCTAATCCCCCCACCACACACACACACACACACACACACACACACTTGTGAGCGTAGCTGAAAGCCATTATCTGAAAGTGACCTTGCAATGAAATGGGGTGTTACTAATGCGACCCCAAGTACCCCAGAGCTGGCATTGGCGGGACAGGGACGTGCAGAGAGCCATGTTGCCGTGAGCAGGACTTTGGAACTGACATCACCCCAGAGCTAAGGGGCACCCCTGTGGGCCTGGGGCTTGTGGGGCTTGCAACAGCGCCGTGCACAGCGCCTTGATAAGAGCTCCACCCCATAGGCAGAGTGCTGGCAGCTGAATACAGCATCCTCGCTCAGCCAGGTGCAGGATGTGAGGTTTCCTCAATTAACCTCATAGACCAACAGGCACAACAGACCAGCAGACATGCCTGTTTAGGAGAGTTACGTTTCAGTTGCTCTGAATTGGTCATTTTGGTGTCTGATTATATTAAAAAAAAAAAAAGCAAAAAAGCAGAACACCAGCAACTGGCCCTAGATAATAAATATTGTCTCGGAATGTATGTGTTACGTTACACTTAGATTCTTTTCACTCTGAATGTCATGAAGTGGGTGTCAAATATCATAATTGTTCATTCTGGTTTCATGCCAGAATAAATGCATGAAATAAATGCTACACATAAGAAAGTGGAATCTAATAGTAGAGAAGCAATCAAAAGTGACAGCTCTGAAGACCTCTCAGAGCCATGCCAAACAATGACGTCATCTCTCCACAATACTGCCAATCAGCATCAGAGTCCAGGTACAAGCAAAACATGTGGCTGAGCGATTCGCTCGGCATGCACTTGACATGAACCATAAATCAGGATGTCAGAGTGGCCGGCTTATTCTGGGTGATTCATTTCACAAAGGCTGCTCCCAAAGCTTGCAGTTATTTCTGTCAACACTACTACACCTCGATATCATCCAGAGGAAAATGGCACCGTTTTAACCACCAGCAGCGGCCTAGTTTCAAAGTCTAGCTGGACTCCAGGAGGAAACGATGAACACCCACCAAAGACACCCTTTAACACCTCAGGATCCTGTACATCAGGGGTCCTGCTTAGATTTGAGGTTTTTTGTTTATTCATCTTTTTACATCAGTCTCATAACCAACGGAATGTTATGCAAATTCACTCAAGCAAATGACTGAATTCAGAAGTCTTCTGCTCTCTCCGAAATTCTCTTTCCTGGACGAGACATTTCCATTACTATGTGGGCGCATAACTGCTGGTGACTGTGGGGGAGTCATTGCTAGTGATTGTGGACGAGTCACTGCTGGTGATTGTGGCCGAGTCATTGCTGGTGATTGTTGGTGAGTCACTGCTCGTGACTGTTGGCAAGTCACGGCTGATGATATTGCCAAAAGGCTAAGAGCTAATCTGCAACTTAGCCAGGTCGGAAAGAGAAGGACAGAAGTGTATGGCACACCTTTATACTAGGCCTTTATATTACGCAGCTGTGTAGGGCATAGGAAAAACATTAGCTTGCTTACAACATGATTACAATATGACGAGAGGTACAGAAAGATATTTAATGAATTTACTGGATTTTACCTTTTTCCTGCATTTTTTCCCCTCTCTGTACTCATCCTGTTACTAGATGAGGTCATGTCTCTGTTCTCAGCTCATTTCCAATGCTCTTTGTGTGTGTGCGCATGTGTGTATGTGTGTGTGTGCGTTGCGTGCGTGTGTGTGTGTGTGTGTCTATGTATGCATGTGTCTGTGAGACAAGGGAACACAGTGTCAAACAACAGAACAAAACAAAACACAAAAGGCCATATAAACTGATGCGGTCAAGGAGGTGGCAAGAATGCCAACCTCCACCTTGGGAATGGCCAATCCCAAGGAGCTCTACTGTTCTGCATGAGGTCCGTCTGGATGTGTTCATATCCGACTAGATGACTCGTTCAGTTCGCGGGAATCGCAGCAGACGATGGGCATTCCCCGGAATCGCAAGCTGTAGCCTGGCAGATATTTCTGGGCGCGTCTTTGCTCGCGGAAAGCGCTAGAGCACGGTGGGGTCCGCATGCGCACCGCCGAGCCGCCGCGGGCAACACCGAAACATTCCGCCGCGCTCAGAGGTGCAGGTCTAGACGACAAGCATGTCAAAATGGGCAGCCTTGTGGTGGGGGTGCTCCGGAGAAGCCGTGCCAAGAACATTCCCACCCAGCCCACACAGGGAGAGCAGAGAAGAGCAAAGACACCCTGTTCCTTCTACTTATGAGATACACACACACACACACACACACACACACACACACACACACACACACACACACACACGGTCTTTAAACCATCGGATGGAGAGGGCTTCGACTCACGTGCGTGTGCACGTGTGTGTGTGTGTGTGTGTGTGTGTGTGTGTGTGAGTGTGCGTGCGTGGGAGCGTGCGCTCTCACGTGTGCCACTCAGGAGAAGGAAAATCTGTTCCTTTCACCTACAAGGCTGTGTTCTTCACGGCAGATAGCCAGTGGCCATGGCTGCAGGCCTACTGGCATCTTCCACACAGACACAATTCCCCCGCCTCTACTCCAGCCTCCACGGATTGCTTTCATGTATCCGGGCTGATCGCTATCGACCAACCTCGCTCCCCGTGGGACTTTTGGAGGAACAGACCTGGCCCGGGACCTTCTGAAGGTGGGAACACGAGCAACGAAGGAGGAAAACATCATCAATGAGAAGAACATCAGCGAGCATGTGTCTGGGCATAGAGGAGAGGGGCCCTCACCTACGTACTGATCCGTGCATCCTCAAAAGCCCCAGACGGGGCGGGGCGGGGCAGGGCGGGGCAGGGCTCTGTTTACCGCACAGCAGCTTCTGCACACCGAGGCCGCACACAGCGACTCTGATTGGAGGCAGGGTTTACCACAGGTGTGCACCATAACCTGAGTGTTTGGTCCAGGTGCCCTACAGGTGCCTAACAGCGGAGGCCCCTGTGCTCAGGCACTCTGAGTGCATTTCACTCCGCTGACTGATGTCTGGTCAAGTGTCCTCCAAACTCACAAGAAAGAAGGTCAATAAACTCCCAGGACCCCGTAGCCCGTGTGACGTACGTGCTTTGTTGAAGGGAAGTGTGGCTTTTTCCCCAGTGTGAACGTTATCTAGGAACCTCCCAAGCAGCGTGCAACATCTAAAAGCCGACTCGAAAACACATCTATCTCCAACACATGTCCACGGTGCCAGTAAACCAGAAGGAGAGATGACTCGACAGAGATGACTCTGTGTGTGTGTGTGTGTGTGTGTGTGTGTGTGTGTGTGTGTGTGTGTGTGTGTGTGCGCGTGCGTGCGTGCGTGCGTGCGTGCGTGCGTGCGTGCGTGCGTGCGTGCGTGCGTGCGTGCGTGCGTGCGTGCGTGTGTGTGTGTGTGTGTGTGTGTGTGTGTGTGTGCGTGCGTGTGTGTGTGTGTGTGTGTGTGTGTGTTCTTCATGCTGAGAAGAGTGCAGAGAAGCGCGGGTCTGGCATTTCAGAAGCCGTTAGTGTGAATTAAACACTGACATCTGTCATTTCAGCTGAGGCAGAGAGAAGCTGAAGGCTGTGCGTGTGCCCTGCGCCGTCCGGCTTCAAACAGCCGCATCTGTCTCCAATCTCCCAGCCTCCTGAGGCTGTGATCTTGCCCGGCCGGGCTCGCCTGGGCTGGAACGGGGCCAGGTCACTGCGTGCGGTGTCACCGAGGTCCGAGTGTGATTTTGGGAGACAGCTACAGTGTCCTCCATATTCGGGGGGATAAACAGCTTGAGGCAGGCAAGTGGCGCACAAAAACACGTACCAAACGGGAGGAGACATGGGAGGAGGCCCACAGAATACACGTTAAACGACGCAACGGAATAAGAGCAGGAAAAAACAGAAAGCGTTATGTAACAGACCGCTGTTTGATGTCAGATGTTAGAAAAGATAAAAAGCAATTACAGGAAAGGAACGTATGGAATGTAAAAGAATGCCAATAATCCAAATAAAAACGAACCCTGTAATGACCAGATCATTCCTGTAATCTGATGCAGGAAGGAGGCCGTGCATGACCTGTTTTAGCTGACGCCTCTCGGGAGATTAATGTGTACATTTATGCCGTGATCTGTCCGGCAAACACCAGTGACATGCCAGGACACACAACAAACGCAGGGCTGTTATTGCAGTAGGGCATTCAGGAAAGTGTGAGTGTGTCCACGGATACGAGTACTCTGAACCCCAGTCTCATACATGCATTGCAAAATGGCAGTGAAGGACTATACACTGTCCGTGTGTGTGTGTGTGTGTGTGTGTGTGTGTGTGTGTGTGTGTGTCCTTCACTGCATTCGGAATTCACGCAGAGATAAGATCTGTCTACTTGACCTACTGGACTATGTCCCCTTCACAGGGGTAAATCCTTCAGGAATGCATCCTATATGAGCTCTGCTTTCTCACAGAGGAGGTGAAGTGCTTTTTCAAACACTTGTCTGTCTCTTTGATGAAGAACACGTCACTCCGGGTCCTCACAAGGTCCTCCGGGCTTCCGGGACACTGACGTACCACAATGCAGTGTGTTTTTCCATCCTGCCCTGCTCGAAGACGGAGAAACTACAGCACAAGAGCTTGGAAACGAACTCCGCGACATCACAGTGGACGTAAAGAAATTCGACTGCCATTGACCTACAGATAACGGTCTAGCTTTTCACATAATGAAGAATCCCAACATTGACAAATGGGATATAGGATATACGAAGCTTACTGTAAATCCCAGGACGACCGCTGTTGAAAATAGCAGGTAAAAGGAATTAGAATTTCTCAGTAATGATTTGTTGTCATAAGACTCTTCAATTTTTTTTAAAAAAGGTCAGTAAATCTGTGCGAAAAGAAGAAATTTCCAGAACTTATTTCTTTTCTCCATTTTCCAGCATGTGATCCTAAATAGAGAAAAGCCTTTAAATTCCAGTTAAGGACGTTCCTTGATGGTCACTGTTGCCTCGGCCCGAAGCTTTTGTATCGGCAGGATGGC
>NC_137504.1:26005000-26085000 GCF_041902795.1 Electrophorus electricus
TGCCAAGTCGACACACGCCAAAACCTTCCAGTCTGACAGTTATGCTTCTTTAAAACACGGGAGATCCCGCAACCACCCCCCCACCCCCCCCAGCCTGAAGACCACCAGGAGGTGGTGAAGGTCGTGTAGCAGCATCTAAGTCACGCAAACGTCACTCGTCACGCAGGCTTCCAGTCAGGGTTGGGAAAAGTCAAGACGGTTATGACAGAAATATTCCATCCAGAAGTGGTGGGGCCCAATCTGATATCCCAGCTCCCAGCACAAGATGGACGCAATGTCTTGGAGGCCACCTTCACCTTGCAGTCTGCTCCATAACACGATGAAAGTTGTGTGTGTGTTGTAAGTTGTGTGTGGGGGCGGGCGCAAAGTGCCAAACGTATTTATGAAGGATTGCAAAACTGATCAAGGGAACTGTGAAAGGAAGAACCCCCAGCTGTGTTGAGAAACGCTGCAGGAACATGGGAAATCGTGACATGGACGCTGCTGTTAAGACTTCCCAATTTTGTAAGTTGCTGTGTTCTTTTTTGTTGTTGTTTTATTTTTTATTTTGTTAAGTACACACATATATTCTCAAGCGTCTTGATCACGTTTCCAATACCAACTGAATCAGCACCAACTGGGCAAAACTGGGCAAAGGGAAGAAGGTACTTCCACTAAGTAATTGAATTTGAAGGTTAGAGCTGAAATCCATTAACCTAAGCCATCCTTCCCACCTACTTCACTGGAAGAGTTCATTTTGCTGATCTTCGGCACTGTGCGCACTTAACAGCCATGAACCGCGAGTCTCAGTGATGCCCTGTGTGACGTCACATGGGCCATGCCATTTCACAGGCTCCAACGACCCGCCAGCGGGGCTCACTGATGCACTTAACGCATGAATACACGTTGATGACGCGGCGCGAAATAAGGCGACTTCTCATCGGAGCTGGGCGTGCGGACCATCGTTCAAGTGCCAGCGCGGCTGAACTATGGTACGATCTGTCCACACCCATGACTCACTGCTAAGTGGAGCACTTATACAGGGGTTCCACTGGAGAAGGAGAGACAGAAGGAGCGAAGGAGCGAAGGAGCGAAGGAGTGGGGGGGCAGACAAGGAAAGCAAGAGAGGAGGACTGAGAGAGTTGGAGAGAGGTGCTTGACATTTTATTTGGATTTTTTAAATTTCCTGTTATGAAAGCTGCATATGGAAACTATGGTTGTGTGTGTGTGTGTGTGTGTGTGTGTGTGTGTGTGTGTGTGTGTGTGTGCTCATCTACATCACCTTCTTACAACCAGGTACATTCTCTTTTCATATTCTTTTTACCCTGTCCCTGAATTGTAATAAAGCACAAAACATAAGGGACTTTAGCTAAATTGATCATTTCCTAGTACTTGATAAGCCGAAATACTTTTGAGGTCGTTGCCCCTGGAGACTTAATACTGTTCTAGAAAAACAAAAGAGAAGTGCATGAGCACTTATCAGCAGAAGAGCAGCAGAAATAAGACCCGTGCAGGTAACTCCATCCCGCAGGGTTATCCGTATAACAACAATAGTGCAACTGTTTTTAGTGACAGTGAAGTCATGGTTGAGGGCTTTCTGGGACAGTTCCCAATAACTGCTGGTGGAAAGCAAGCTTCTGACCATTGCAGTTTTCAGGGAGAACCATTACCTAAATGACAGGTTGCTTCAGATTTCAAAGAATTCCAACAGGTCACTGCTAAATTGCTCATCTCTTTCCCAAAACCACAGATGAAACGGAGTCTCCCCAGTTGCGAATAATATGAACATTTAGCACTGATGATTCAGTTGTCCACCATGTTTCATGCACGTCGCGCACGTACGAACAATGACGAATCGCCATTCCAGGCTTTTGCCCAGTACAGCATTTACCCAATGCCTCAATTACGAGACAGTGAGGAGGATCAACTCGTCGTCATGGCTTAAACGTGACAGCAGAGAAGAGCTCCGACAGCAGATCTCACTCCTGCAGGGACTCTGGTAAACAGGGATTACTTTGGTTGGCTATGACGTCTGTCTAATGTTGTTTAGACACACGTGGGTCAAGGGCTGCCTTCATCATTCCACTTCGCCCTGCGTTCGCTGCCACAGTCCCCGCCCTCGACTCTATCTCATCTTTGCTGTGCTGCAACCGCCTGCCTCGTGCCAAAATTAAGATCCCGGCCAAATCCACTTGACAGCTCCTTGAGAGGTAAGGGCTTGGGGCCACAGCCGAGGATCTTGAGGCGGCCCAGACGCCGTGGCCATCCACATGTGCCGCCCTGTTAATGCGGTCTGAGTTAGAGAGATCGGGCAAGACCGGGGCCCAACGTCCCATTGGAGGGGAGGTGAAGATGCAGAAAGGCTTTTTGTACAGGCTGCAAGGAGTTCAGGAGCACTGAAACACATTCATTATGAGAATTTGTTTTATGTGGGTATTAAAAGAGTGATTTCATTTCAAAACTTTCAACTGTCATGTGAAGATGTCAGAACAAGTCAAGAGAGGACAAGATTCCTGGAATGGGGGTTGGGCTGGTAGGACTGCCAACTGCATCTGGGACTGCCTCTGCCTGTCTGGGACTGCCAACTGCGTCTGGGACTGCCTCTGCCTGTCTGGGACTGCCAAGTGCGTCTGGGACTGCCTCTGCCTGTCTGGGAGGTCCCGGCACCTCAAGCAGGGCTGGGCTATTCTTCGTAGCCAAGACAGCAGAACAGAGGCAGGTGAAGGAGAGGGCAGGGGGCTTCTGAAGACTGGGGCAAACGCCCCATGGGACAGTTTCCCTCTTGTTTATTTATTTCCTTGTCCTAGAGCTGATTTCTCAAACTTATGTCAATGTAACAGGGATTTTTAGAAGTGTTTAGACAGGTGTTTGTATATAACCAGGGAATAAATCTGATATACTACACAGAGCTACTGCAGGACTTTAGTGCAGACAGGCGAAAATTGATTGCTGATGGCTTTAGATGATGCAGCTTTTCAACTCTGTGGTCTTGCCAAGTCCTTTGTGACTGAATTCCTGTTTCAGGTCAAAGCAAAAGTGCATGTTATCCAACTGGCCCGTCGCACTGCAAACTGTCCATCTACGTCACCACCCAAATCCAGTATTACGCCATTCATTAACAGTAGCAGCTCTCTTGTGTGCCTATTCAAAGTTTGAACAAACCTGATCAATGTTGTAGGTCACCGAGCAACAGTAACTTTAAGAGTGAGATAAACATAGCATTGGCCCTTTAACACCCATGTATTTTGAAAGCCAATTCGGTGGTTTGAAAACAAACCCTTTAATTTCACATGCAGACTCCTATAGTCATCAAGTGGCTAGTATCAATGTCTTGACCATTTCTACTATGAAACAGAATTCAAACTTGAACGTGCTGTTGTTTCCATTGGACTCGGTCCTCAAGGCCTTTTTCTGCGTGGATGAGATCAAAACAGGAACTACAAGGTCCAGTGAAGACCCAGACGCTGGCCTTAAGTGGAAAAGGCGATAGGCTAAGGTCACAGCCCAAACCCACCGCATGTGGTGGCGAGTAGAACACCCTAGAGATGGCAGGGCTCTTTCTCCCGCTGAACCGCCAGTGCCAGGCCGTGGAGTTAACACCGCCAGAAGCCCTAACTCTTCCTACTCCCGCGTTTGGCTCTGCTCTACGTCCGACCACGAGCAAGAAGACGGGGTTGGAGGATGGGACCCTAAGAACGAACAAGTGCCCACCATGCAGAATTTCCCTGTCTAATTTTGATTGAATTATGTTGTTTTCAGTCAGTCGTAAAATGGTCAATTCAGCAGATGAAAGAAATATTCCAAAGTCAATAAAATTCCACTTTTTTTGGCAACAAAGCCGGGTCCGAATACAGAGGCTTTCGTAACAGCCAATTACCACAAACATCTTGAAACAGTCAACAGTGCAGACCCTAACGCCAAAGTTTACATCTAACACTCCTGAGAGGGAAAAAAAAAATTCCAGAAACAAAAGACTGCTTTAGGGGAAGGTAGCAAGAGTAGGGAGGTTGCTACTAGGGATCACATTCTAAATCATATTGGAAGTTTTTCATGATAAATGTTTTCCTTGTAAACAGAATACCAGTGAGAACTTGGACATCACCTTAATGGCAGGCCGAGGTGCCACTCCCTGAAAACTAGCACCTTCAATTAAGCCTGAATGCAGCTCAGTAATATCAAAAAAATATCCACTCCAAAAAAGGTTAAAAGCCACAGCCAAACACATCTCATATCATTGTTTTAGCTAAAACAAAATACAGCTTCGAGGTAAAACAGGATTTGCTGTGGATAAAAATGCCAAATGCTGTGGATACATATGTAGAACGTAAACGACGACTCACCTGTCCACGTATCTGCGCATGGAGTCACCGAGATCGACGCCCTTCGGGGCATGACTGAATGCCGGCTGACGCAGGACGCGGTAGCGCAGAGGTTGGCAGTCCCTGCACAGGGGGCAGTCAGGCTTGGAGACCAGCAGCGTGGCGTCCACCTCCAGGTGCTGCTCCATGGTGAAGAACTGCACACCATACACTTCCTCCTTCACGTGCAGCCTGACGATCAGGGGTGTGTCACAGAACACGTAGCTGGGGCCCAGGGAGAGGTTGTTTCCACCCACCGTCAGCAGCATGATGTTGTGGATGGCAGGCAGGGCCGTCTCCTCCGGGGAGCAGAAGGTTACCCAGATGGTGAGCGATTCGGGCACGACTGGGTGGGCAAACTCCAGTTGGAGCATGCAGCCCTGCAGAGGGCACGGTGGCGGCACCAAGCCCAGTTCCATGCCGTTGTGCGGGCTCCAGGTGCGGACGCTGGGCTCACACACCTGTTCCACATCGGGCGGTCCTGGAAAACACACACAGAACGTTACTGCCGGGACTCTACGGGCACAGACACATAGCTGTGCTTTTTTTTTTATTATTCAGCACTAAACAGAGGAATCTGATTTGATTTACAATAGAAGAGACAAAGGAAGGAAATGTCATACCAAACTTCTTTTGTGAAAGGAGAAGCTGGAATGCCATGAATATGTTCCTATCAGTTTCTAAACGCATCGCTGTGAGGGTATATGTGTGTTTTGCTGGTCTGGAAAAATGACGTAATTCCTTTGATCCTGCCTAAATGGAGCTAGTCTGAAGTTTGCCAGCAAATATTTTCTCTTATTCAGCAAGGGATATGGAATAGATTTTACCTAAGCATATTTCAGGCAAAGAATAATAACTCTTGATTCCAACTGCAGGATCCAAGCCATTGTTACTCAAAACATTGTGCTTATCAAACAGATTCTATTCCTGGCGAACTACGAGGAGAACAAACACTTAATCTTCAGGATGGCTTCACTCAAAGCACCAAATCCCTCTAAAATAGAGTGATATCATTAAAAAGCCCCATATAAAACATTGAAGTGCTCCACTATTCTGTTTTAATCCATGAAACATTATTATGTCTGGGGAAGTAAAACCGATCACTTTTCCTGCAAGGAGCACAAAGGTTCGCATGCATCTACATGCTTAGCGTTAGGGCACATATGAAAATGCAGTGGCCAGTACCCACATGAGCTGGAACATTCTATTGGCTCAGAGACGACAGGTTAAGCACTTGCGTGGGTGTGAGGATCAGGGCTGGGGTGGGCCCCACCGCACGATCACCTATCATAGTTTGGCAGCAGACCAGTTCTCCACGCAACTAAGCAGCCTGTTTTAGGCATGAGGCTGCATAATGCCGTAATAATGAGTTCACTTTGTTCCGTTTGAGGGCGGTTTTTTTTGGGGGGGGGGGGGGGGTTGCGCTCTCTTGCAGTAACGGGCAGGGTCACCGTGGAGATGGGGTCAGCGAGGAGCTCCTGTTCACAGCCGGACAGCTGAACCTTGTACGGCTGCACACCGCTACGCTTGGAGCCGACTGTGGCCCAAGGGACAGGGAGTGACAAACAGCAGTCTTCATCGAGCCTGACACGAAAGGCCCCGCGCTCTGCTTCCTTAACACCGCCCGAGTCCAAGCAGACGATGGCCAAAGCCATTCGCTAACCTCATTTCTGGGTAGCGCACAAGATTCCAGTGTATAATCAACAGAACACTGGATTGGCTCTCCAGGCCACATCATCAACACTATTATTGTTCTAAGCATGTGTGTGGCCAGTGTAGAGCAAACTTAGAGAAGAAAAACAAAGACCGTGGACACGATGAGAATGTTTTCACCCTGCTGCAAAGAAGTTGGGCTTGACAGTGTAAAGAATCTTTGCTAGGCATTTTTTATTACAGCTGTGTGGTGTGTGTGTGTGTGTGCGTGTGTCTATGAGACGGAGAGTATATCCTTATTTAAGCAATCGCAATTACAAACTCTCCATAATATGTAATGGCTATAATCACCAGGTAGTCATTTCTTAAGATGAATGACTGTCATTTATTATTCGAATTGCTCCAAGGTGGACTAATAGCTCAGTCCTTGAGGCGTTTTGTGTCGGGGTTAGGTTGCTTCTACAGTGTTCAGCTTACTTTCAAGGTGACCCGAGAGTTCTTCCATGAATCACCGCCTCACATTTTCACTTGATTAGTCAATCCCACGGGGCCACAAACTTGTCTAGGAAACTGTTCATTCTAGGAAGACTGGGGGAAATCGCCATTGGACGGCATCCAGCTTAATTGCAATGAGCTTAACGTGAAGCGTTGGCCTGTTTCATGGTGACCTCCCTGCGCGGTGTGGGAATGGGAGCATGACTGTGAGGAGCAGTGGCTGTCTCGGGGTCTCGATGGCTAGATAACGGGACGAGATGGTGCGTTAAGCACGCCGACTGGTTTCACTCAACCAGAAGATCAAATTGGCACCGAGGCAAAAGCAGCTTCCTTTTGTAAGTAGTCAAATTCACTTATTCATACAACTCATATCAGAGTCAGATATAAAAACCAAAAAGACAACAACAACAAAAAAAGGTCCAACTTTCTAAATCCACCGTGCGAAAACTTAAAAACTTAAAATAGGACCTATTTAGTCAGAACTAAAGCTTTTGCTTAAATGTTTCAGACATATTGCAGCAGGAGTGACTTTCGGGGCCAAAGATCATCTCTGTGCTGCCTGTCTCAAATCCCAAACTTGGTAGCTAAGGAAACCGACAGCTTTGAGAAGCAGCTAACAGCCCCAATAGCATGAACCGCCTGCTCCGCATGCTGAACGGCCGGACGCTGTGGGGTAGCGGGACGGGAACGTGAGAACTAATCCCAGGTGTGGGGCTGGAACCGCTTCGCAGCTCCTCGGACGACCCCTTTGTAAATGTAACAGGCACTACTGGCTGTGACTTCTTGTTGTGCAAACGAGTTCAGATGACTGAAAACGGGTCCTAGATGCCGAATCCATTACCCAGGCGCCTGTTGAAAGACTCCTTTCCATATGCTTCTCCTGACAGTCTGCTATAAGCCCAGTCTCTTCAGCAAACCTCTGAGCTCTCCTGGTTCAAATCAACAAGTAGCCTGGGCGCTTCTCTTATGGATGTTGCACACTGCACGCATTTAAGTGCAGCCTTAACTAACTCGGGTAGTTTCCATGCCGGTTTCCCCCCACCGCCCCATCTAGGTTTTTTTTCTTTCCAACTCACTTGCGCTTTCCCGCTCACACTATCTCTCTCGAACACATGCACTCACACACACTCACGAGCCCCCCCTTCATTCGTCAGCCATAATCCTCTCTGCAGTAAAGATTTCCAAGTGGGTGCTTCGACTACCACCTGACCACGCAGGTGTAGGGGCAGGATGTAGGGGTAGTGTGAGGACACAAGCCCAACATCCCGCTGGCTGCTGGTTGAAACGGGTGCGGGAGGGCTCTGTGTGTGCCCCCCACACCCCTCCCACCCCTGGGGCCCAGACCCTGAAGACGGGGGCCATTTGTGTGAGGGAGGCTCATCACGAGGTCGCCGTTGGCCAAGAAACGCAGGGCACAAACAACCGCAGGGCCAAGCAGCTGTGTGAGGGTCTTTGGGGCTTCGAGACGGGAAACAAACATACACGTAAGAGGGGCGGTCCGAGGGGGAGCCTGTCACTCACGGGAAACCATTCCAAGAGGGAAAACAGGGGAGGGTTTATACGCAGCTAGAGCGGCAAGTCTGGACATGTCTCTGCAGCACACTGTTACAAGTGAGGGGAGAGAGAGGCATTCAGGAGAGAAAGAGAGAGAGTGTGTGTGTGTGCGTGCGTGCGTGCGTGTATGAGAGTTTGGAGTGCAGGAAAGGCTCGACCATGTGCATTAACAGGGAGCTGACGAGATGTAAGAGTCACGAATTGCAGTCTATCTCCATCTATACAGCGTCGGGAGAAATTATGCAATTGTACCTTCAACAATGGAGCCTAACAGCAAGTTCTGACCCATATCCATCAATGACAGCCAGTCGATTATCATCAGGCGTAGCTCTCTGAAGTGTGCACCTCCTACAAGACATCACGAAACCCTCTCCCTCGCAGAGACAGTACTCGGGACGCAGAGCAACCCTCATTACTGAGCAAAAATCACCTCGATTGCAGTATTTCAAATAACGTCAAGAAAACGCCTTGCGCCCCTTAAGAGCTTAGTCTCCTTCCACAACTCTTAATGTTTTCATCAGTTAAAGCGCCTCTGGTCAGAGGGAGCACCTACACCCGCACACAGGAGCAGTGCGGGGGGCCGCGGCTCGCCCAGGCAGCCCGACGCCCTGCGCCGATGTGCCGAGTAAGAGCATTCCTCCCGGACGTGATCCCGAGACGCTGGCACGTCGCACTTCTACGCCGGCCACGCTCACAAACAATCATTAATACAGCAGCTGTCGGGGAGGCTCTGTGGCGGTGCAGCTGCGCGCACTATTTATGAAAGCCAAATTCCACCTCCTGCCCAAGCTGATCTCGCCACAGTTGTTCGAGCAAGTAAAAGAACACACAGCAAGGGGAAAAAAAAACAGAGAGAGAGAGAGAGAGAGATAGAGAGAGGGAGAGAGACAAGAGGGGAGAAGAGGAGAAGAGAGAAGGAGAGCCTATTTTAGGTATGTTTCTGATTTCATCTTTTCATCACGTCCCTGGCCTAGCTGAAGTAACGGAGCAGGGGAGGCGGGACATGTGCTTTGAGATGGTGCACAGGAGGGCGAGGGGAGCAGGCTTTAAGAGACGTCTGGCTCCGCAGCACATTGATGACATATTCATAAAGCCCTCAATGCACCAGGCACTCAGGGAGCACATCTAAGTCACCACAAGCGTTCTGCCGTTTCCTGGAGCGTCATTCTATTCGGAAAAATGTTGTCGCACTTGCCGATGAGGATCCAATAAACCTTGCCTGTCGACCGAGACGAGACTTTTTAGGTCCACAGTCATGTACAAGAAACTTTACGATGACAACAGGACGTATTTTGCTGATTAGTTAAAAACCCAAATAGATTGTACTGCATCACGTTAATCGAACTATTGCTGTGAAAAAATCTTGTCACCGACCTTCTTCACACATTCGTTCTGATGTGTGTGAGCGGTTCATGAAAACAGACAACAAACCTGTCCTTTGAGACACTGCCTGTGTGTGTGTGTCCCATTGGGACAGCTCCTCAGGTTCCAAACACCGTGTGCTTCTGGTCACAAGACAGCACATGCACACCTGTAAGCCCCACCCCTGCAGTGGACACCACTGAGACACTGCGGCAGTGAGCTTCACTATTACTGCTGTGAGCACCGGTGCCTAGATGCCGCTCAAAGCTCAGTACCCATCAGCCCCGGTGGGAAACTGGTTATTTTATATAAAGCCTAAAATTGTGTTGTATTTTTTACTGTTCATCTATTTAATATGAATCTATTATTAATCTATTTTAATTTTTTTCCATTCGACCACATCTCCTTTTAGTGTGAGACTTTCCATATTGAAGAAAGTTCGCAATTTACATCCCAATCACGACATATGGAAGTATGCCCATTTCGTGGCTGCTGCCAAAACACAGTATGGCCATAAAGTGCTCAGAAAATTTTTTTTTGCACTGTGCACAGCTCAGTGGCAGCAAATCCAATACAACAGAGCTCCATGGCAGCAGAGCTGAATGGCATCAGAGCTGAAAGGCAGCAGAGCTGAATGGCAGCAGAGCTGAAAGGCAGCAGTGTGGCAGCAGCCCTGAATGGCAGCAGAGCTTACTAAAAGCAACGTGGCAGCAGAGCTGAGTGACAGCAGAATTGAACTGTAGCAGAGTGGCAGTGGAAGCGATTCTGAATGACAGCAATGCAGCAGCAGTCAGAGTAGCGTCTTACCCTCAGCCTCGCGTGGGCTCCAGTGGCCTGAGGGAGAGCAAGGCCGTGGAGAGGAGGAGTTGGAGGCGTACTGGAGAAAGACTCCACCTTCTGCACATCGATCACACAATGATCCCACTTCTCTAGGAAACCAACAGACAGGAAGAAGACCCAACTTAGATGCAGTCCAAAAGCATAGTTAGAATTCTCATCATCGCTGTCATCATCAAGATCTTTCTTTATGGTTTCGTGTGCCTGCTCCAACTATTGGGCAACCTAATGTAAACCACTTTTCAGTTTGTCATTTGATGTTGTTACAAAGATTGTGTTACATCTGCCATCTGCTCAGTGGACTTGTTGATGTGGAAATTCTCAGCTCAACCGCTGTGAGTCACTAAAGACCTTTTGCCTATACGAGGATAGCGTATCTGCAGCCAGACATTCATGCTTCTAATACATGCCACGACATGTCCTCGGAGGGGTTTCCCTCGCCGCCTACATCAGTGAAATACACCTGTCCCAGAAACGGCAGACACACAAACGGTCCCTCTTACGCACACGTTGTGGAGAGCTGCTTGGGAGCACCACTGTCTAGCTTCTGAACCTCAGCACAGAGAGACAAAATAACAGAGTGACTCAAACCATTGAGTTCCACAGCTCTGAATCATCTAATGAAAAGAGAGAAAACGGTCCACAGGGCCAGAGCAAAGGTTCCGTGAAGAAATTCCACTATCGGTATCCATCACACAGCAGAATTAAACACCACATTGCTAATAGAGCAATTAATTGAGAACATGTGTGAGCAATGAAAGAACAATGGGCTATTTGGCCAACTGTGAAAACTTCTTGGGATGTTTTGCTACCTTTTCTGCAGAGTTCTCAATAAACAGTTGTCAGCTCCTATCTCAAAATCCATTTACTGTGACCAGAAACTATACAATTGCAATATCCCCTTTCCTCTGTGATCTCTAAAGAGGTCATGTCAGGACACATCTCCCATAGCCCAGCTCTAGACATATTAAATGGCAACACACCTGACCCTCAAGAGGGCACCGTATCCACGTGCATATTTCCATCCCTATAAATAAAGCACTACCCTGACCGCGAACGGCCGGGACCTTCTTGAGTCCTCGCTCTGCAATCTCAGTTCACCTGTTGTAGAAGTGACCCGTGAGAGGAGGGAACCACTCCACGGTGATGGCGTCCTGCCCCTGGTCCACCACTTGGGGCGCTAGAGCCACAGGAGGGGCCTTGTAGTTGGGCTGCCAGGTTGCATAGACGAGGTCCAGGTAGCAGTGCATCCTGGCCACCTGGTTCAGGGTGAAGGAATCTGTACAGTCGTCATCTGTAGGGGCATGAAACAGGAGCTGCAAGGAGAGTAGCTATAGCCCGCTGCGGGGGTGGCTAACTACGAACATATATACAACATGTTCACCTCTGTGGCCTTGTAAATCTCGACTGAATATCTCTTAAAACTGTACATCATCTCCTGTACATGCAACTAAAGGCAATAATGACAATAAAAGGCAAATAAATGAAATAAAGGTAAAAGGGTGAACACACTGGCAATGTACAGAATACCATGTTTCAGTTCTAAGCAGTTAGGTGCTTACGGCTTGTGCAGGTTTAGAACTGCACCATAATTCACAGACTTCACTGTATCGATACACAAAGAGGTTTAAGCAAGTCTGTTAGTGTATATGCCTTCATGCTCAGATCCTCAGGTATCAAAAGAAAGAAAGAAATGCACATCCCCGTGGGTATGCAGCATAACCCACTTGTGCAGCTCACGCCTTCTCGTTCCTTACCTGCGTAACTCATGTAGTTGTTGAACGGCGTCTGGACAAAGTTGCGGCAGCCACATGTCTCGTTACCAGGCTCGGGGTCTCTGCAGTGCTTGTACTTGGGCGTGGGGTTCGTGTCGGCACACAGGTCACCGGTCTCCAGTGAAGGCTCTGTCTCCAGGCACGCATCGTTGCACGACTCGATCTCCGAGATGCCGCGGAACACGTGGTAGAGGCCCAGGCTGTGGCCGATCTCGTGGATCATGGTGTGGGTGTGGCCAAATGTGCCGTAGAAAGATGGGTTCAGGACGATGCCCCCTGGGGAAAAAAAGCACAGAGGGAGGTGAAGGTAGTTAGCTAAGCCTGCGTCTCCTCCTCGGCTCCTTTTGGAATCCTCCTAAGAAAACTATGAAAGGGCCGCGGAACGTTTAAACACAACGCTGGCTCCCGTGGATCATTTACCCAGGGCCCAGAGAATCAGCTGATGAATTGGCTGAGCCATGGCTCCATGACTAGCGCTGAAACAGAGCCTCTGAGACATGATCGCTCTGAAAACACAGCATTAGCACTTAGACGCTCAGAAAGCAAACACACAACACCGGCCGAAAGCAGAGGGGCACGTGGGGCAGTGCTGTGCGGTACCGAGATGTGTCAGGGCTTCTTTGTCCCACGGCCAGGTTGCCACTCCGGCCAGGTCCTCGTCAGAGGAGTTGGCAAAGAACACGTTAAGGTGCGTGGAGCCATCCAGGTGCAGGATCTCTTTCAGCTCCTTCACATCCAGGTAGGCCCTGCAGACGCACGCACCCACACAGACAGGGGGCGCACACATTAGAGCCCATAGTCAGCGTTAGGAGACACTGGAGCAGGAGGAAGTCTGACGTCAGAACCGTTTTAGGTGCAACTGTGGTTACACACTCCATACACCTACATACGATAAAGCACACGTAACACATTCATTAGAATTAGAACATTCTAATTGAATATACATATAAATGATACTAGCTGAAAGCTTAGGCACTAACTATATAAAAGACTTGCAGGTTCAAATCGCACACAGTTTATTGAGTGATCTGGGAGGTCCAAACATGGGGGGAGGGGTGCTTCTCATGTGACAGCGGTGCAGCCCAAACATGTGTCCGATTCCTACGGAGTGCCTCTGCGCTACCGAGCCGTGCTTTTAGCGAGAGCAGCACGGCTTAGGAGCCTTCTCGCTGACCTCATATGTTATGGCCAAACATTTGCCTTGAGCCCAAACATGTTCCTTCAAACCAAAACTGACTTAGAGGTGGTCGCGTCTGATGGGGAGGAAACAGCGTGTCATCGGGTGGCACGACAACGTCCAGGGAGGGCAGGGTCGCTGCCTCTGGCGGGACTCCAGATATCGAACCACCGGCAGCGACACAAACCGTGTCAAAGTAAAGGAAGAAATATCCTTATATGCGTTGTACGGGACCGACAGTGATCGTTACCATGAGTGATCGGAAAGGGTGACATGTTTGCGCAAGCTAACAGTTAACGAGTGCTTGCGGGCGGCTCGTCTAAATGGGGACCACACACGAGGTTGACACGCTACAGCTGTGGAAGTTTTCAACCTCTCTAGCGCCTCCTGAAACATCTGTTAACCTGTGATTTCAACACACGAAGCCTGATCCTAATGGCGCTACGAGAAGGCGCGACCGGGGTACTTTCGCGCGCGTTCCCAAACTGCACTTAGCCTATTTACGTTTCGTCTTTCCGGACTAAGGGCGCGTGAAGTGTTTACGCGGTCGCACGGGGAGCGAGCTGGCCTCTGTCGTGACGGCAGCGTAACGGTTCGCTCGCCAGGCTCACGGACGAGAAACGCTGGACCGTCGAGTCAACTGCGGCCCGCTGACGTGCTTAACACGCACAGATGTTTGGCTACGAGCGTTTGCACTGGAGTCAACACGCCACCGCCCTTACTCCCGGCCCGGCCCCCAACCACGCCCCTGACACTGCCCTTAGCCCCGCCCTTCGCCATAACTGGTTTATCACCGTGGTCCAGAGTCCATCTAGTCTGTCACTCATCATGGCTATCTCCTGTAAAACAACACTTCACGCATCAGAAATGTCATCAGTTATGGATATTCGAGCTGTTCCCGATCTTCCCAGCCCTCTTTACTGATGAACAGAGAATAAGCTCCTATAGGTGCCTGAGACGAGGCAGAGACTCCACTGAAGTCATAGAGAGTCATATTTAGGGAGGCTTAAGAATGTCCAAGAGATGATGTAAGTTCTCTTAACATCATAACACCATATAACACGAAGTAAAGGAGCATTCTTGAACTACAGAAGGTCAAATGTCCTTTTATCTACAAGGGTATGCTAGGTTAGGTCATGGAATCTCTAGGCAACAGGCAGAATACACTACAAAATTAAAAACTAAAAAAAAAAGTATTTGATTTCACAAAGGGAACAGCTAAAAAGGCATTTTTAAAAATGCAAAGCTCCCAAAAAAACCATTCATGGTTAATTTGTAGCTGCTATACTTCAACAAGCCAGCACAGCTTCACGGGCAGTGGGCCACTGGGCTTTGCTAGAGCTTGCTGATAGTTTCATCCATTTTCTGACTGGTTTAATTCAAAAGTACACAGACATCAGTGAAAGACTAACAAGAAAAGCAAGGGAATGATAAGTGGGACCCAACACAGTTTATTTATTTATTTATTTGAGTTCTGCATGTAAGAGTTACTCTTTTCAACTTTGCATGATCAGAAACAAAAAGTCCATCTGCTGATATCCCCACAGTTGGGATGTGTGGTTTATCAGAGGTGTGAGCTGACTCCGGGGCTGAGGGCTCAACCCTAATCCTCCCCTGGGACACGCCATTGAGAGGAAAACGGGGGGGGGGGACTACAAGTTAGCGGAAAACAGAGCGAGGGAGCAGGGAAAAAAAGACTTTCCCCAAACCTGCGATGTCAGCAAACAGCTGTTTGGATCAGTCCACCAATGCTTTATGCATTAAACAGCATATGTATGAAACAGGCAAGTTATGACTTCATCCATTTTGCCCCCATATAATTCATACAAGGTCATTAATTTGCGCTGCCTGCCTGTGCTGGCAGGTCAGCGGGTGTCAGGTTTGCGGCCAAACGCTGGCATGGCAGCGGTGAGGAAAAAGCCAAGACGGCTTTTTAAATCAGTGGGCCTTTTCATTCTCCTGTCATCGCCTAAGACGGCGAGAGCAGTCTTAAAGCGATCGCTCATCCCTCGCTCATAACCACCCAGAGAAGCGCCACATCCTCCTCTTTCCAGAGGACAAGCTGGTCCGATTTTAGGCCGCGGCGAAGGGTTCTGATACTGACAGCCGGATCGACGTGCTCCGGCTGTGTTTTTGACTGAATATAGAAGCACCGTGATTTCAGCAGTGAAGCATGTCCTTGTTCTTACCTTACTTTGGGTTGTTTAGAAGTGACTGTTCTGTTACAGTGATTTTAACTAATACTGCACACATCAAAATATCAGGGGTTGTTGGGGTTTTTTTTTTTTTAGGTCTGTTACCTGACACTTGAGATTTTGGTCTCATTTTATAAATGATGCATAAGGTTTGTATGGGTGGAAAAAAAAAGAGACTGAAAATAGACAAGTGAAGCAAGACTGTCTGCTTCTGTCCATCAATTTTGGCCATCTTTCTCCAACAGCCAACACATGGACACTCTAAGCAGGTGTGCGTGTGTGCGCCTGTGTGTGTGTACAGGTGCTTTTACGAGGGTGTTGTGCCTTTAAAGCGACGCGCTAAGAGGCCGTTTTATGTCGGAGCGCTCCGTTAAAGCGAAGCCATTAATGTCCGTTAGCTTTATGGGCTGCGGGATTAGGGGTCAGTGGACTGTAAAGCACCCATGGCAAGCGCCCATATCAGGACCCTGCCAAAAGACCCCTGCTCACGGCCCTGGAAACCCCATAGATCCATTAATGTCACTCTGTGGGACAGCGAGGGCTTCAGACTTAACGTCTGAGGCGCTGATACCCCTCTCATGCGACTGACATCCGAGATCCGAGTCGTGCAGCCTTTTCTTTCCTGCACATAAGTGAAGTGGCAAGCGAAGTCTGACGCTACTGCCAGAACATGACCGATGTACATAAGGAGCTCGTCAAGTCACTTTCTTCCATGGCCACAGGCATCCTTTATACCAGAAACATGAATTTGCATCAACAGAAACAATTCTTTTGGCATTTCCAGCTAACCATTCCCTCATGACAGTGCTGTGAAATAAGCGTAAACGCTTATTAAATGGGAAGAAAACCAAAAGAAATGTACAAAAACCAAGGCATGCATCATTTGTATTTTTCAATGCTCTGCTGTTAACTAAGTGCTGGATGAGAGCCTCACAGCTCAGCTCTCCTCTCCTAGCCAGATCCCTAAACAAGCAAACCGGTAACAGGCGCTGGATCTGCAAAAATAAACCCCATTCCCATCTGAAACTTCCCTCATGCATGCAACACACCGTGCATCCAGAATTCCACAATTAGGGAGGAATGTCCACGAACGTTTGCAGCCCGGCTGCCGGTTTGGTCGCCGGACGGGCCACAATTGAAGGAAAACGCATCGTTCCTGGAGGAGCTTGCCTGACACATGCACTCCCCCTGACTCTTCCTCCTCCTCCTGCACCTCCTGCACCTCATCACTCTCTCACCCTGCCTTTCAAAGAAACAATCTCTCATACATCAGTCCTAATATTTCAATCTCGAAAGGCTCGGGCTTTGCCAGCCGCTGATTTCTGTAACTGGATCGGATGTCTGATGATAAACTGGATCAGATGTCTGATGATAAATGGCTTCTTGATTATTGTTCTGGGATAACACGGGGAGGAAAATAGAAAAAAACACCTGTTTTTTTTCCCCTAAGACTGATGTCACCTAGCAGGTCTCACACAGAGTTGGTGAAAGCATCTTTCAGGATGTGGTTGGAGAACATTCTATGGACCAGAGTAGGTTCAAAAACAGCTGATTGGCAATGTCGCTACTCCCCTGAGAAACTCAATTAGGGAGAAGCAAAGAGTTGTGAGGATTATTACTGGATTACTGGAATACACTATATATTACTGGAATACACAGGAGACACAAAAAAACATTGGGCTTTTGCTGTGTTCGCCTTTCCGAATTTTTGCCAAAATATTTTAATTTAAAATTGCACCCTAAAAAACAACACACTGCCTGGAAGCAAGAAAAAGAAAAAAAATTAAAACCAAACAGGTTTTTGTTATTAAACTGAGATTGCTCTATTTTTCTCAACAAAAAAAAAGGTAACGAATAAACTATAGCCAGTGTTTTCAATATCCAAAGAATGCTAATATTAAAATAGCGGGCTAAAGCACTACTACTGACCTGGCCCTATACAAGAAAACAGTTTTTGAACAGTAAACGGTTTTAGGATCCGGTTACTTGGATATTCTTTTACATCCCTATTATCCTCCAAAGAAGTCTAAAGTAATGCTCTACAAACAATGACATCAGCTTGTGCTTCCAAGCAATAAATCTTTTAGTTTTAAGTAAGGTGGCCCCAGTAGCTTTGAACATGGCTTTCTTGTTCAGTATTAACAACAGCTGCAGTACTGCAGAGATCTGCTACAGAGCCAGCCAAAGCTAAACCAGACAGCCATCCAGGCAAGGAGGAATTGTAAACATCTTGTGCTTTCTCTCCAGTGACCTCAAGTATTCTTGGTTTGAAATCCGAGTTCCTTTTTTTTTTTTTTTTTTTTGGCTAAAACGCTCTTGTCGACCTTTAAAAGTGCTAGCACAACAGACCACAGAAGTAGGCAAGAGTATCCCCTCAAAGGAATACACTGCCCTCGCAAATAAATAAATAAATAGATAGATAGATAGATAGATAGATAGATAGATAGATAGATAGATAGATAGATAGATAGATAGATAGATAGATAGATAGATAGATAGATAGATAGATAGATAGATAGATAGATAGATAGATAGATAGATAGATAGATAAACTCTAGACGTTGTCCTGGAGACCTGGAAAAGAAGGAGGATCCCACAGCAATTAGAGAATGAAGGTAGATGATGAATCTACGCTTACAGACCACACAGCCCAGACTGTAGCTGTCACTGTCACCACGTTTTTAACCTCAGAAAATAGACATATGAGTAGTGGTGTGGAGAAAAAAGAAAAAAGTTTAGTTTTGCTTTTTGTATATGGCTTCATTTATGAAGTTTACTGTGATTCTCAAAGCTCTGAAAAAGCCAGAAGAATGGTTCTGTGAGAGAAAGAGGCTACCATTCTGTCCCACTATGAGAGAGACAGGCTACGACTCTGTCCCACTATAAGAGACAGGCTACCACTCTGTCCCACTATAAGAGAGACAGGCTACCACTCTGTCCCACTATGAGAGAAACAGGCTACCACTCTGTCCCACTATAAGAGAGACAGGCTACCACTCTGTCCCACTATAAGAGAGACAGGCTACCACTCTGTCCCACTATGAGAGAGACAGGCTACCACTCTGTCCCACTATGAGAGAGACAGGCTACCACTCTGTCCCACTATAAGAGAGACAGGCTACCACTCTGTCCCACTATAAGAGAGACAGGCTACCACTCTGTCCCACTATGAGAGAGACAGGCTACCACTCTGTCCCACTATAAGAGAGACAGGCTACCACTCTGTCCCACTATAAGAGAGACAGGCTACCACTCTGTCCCACTATAAGAGAGACAGGCTACGACTGCGCCCCACTATGAGAGAGACAGGCTACCATTCTGTCCCACTGTAAGAGAGACAGGCTACGACTCTGTCCCACTATAAGAGAGACAGGCTACCACTCTGTCCCACTATAAGAGAGACAGGCTACTACTCTGTCCCACTATAAGAGAGACAGGCTACGACTCTGTCCCACTATAAGAGAGACAGGCTACCACTCTGTCCCACTATAAGAGAGACAGGCTACCACTCTGTCCCACTATAAGAGAGACAGGCTACCGCTCTGTCCCACTATAAGAGAGACAGGCTACCGCTCTGTCCCACTATAAGAGAGACAGGCTACCACTCTGTCCCACTATAAGAGACAGGCTACGACTGCGCCCCACTATGAGAGAGAGAGGGTTTGACTCTGTCCCACTTGGAATGCCACAAATGGCGATGTTTTTTCATTTATGGAATTTGTGTGCCAAGTTGGCTCTTTCAGACTTGTCACAACATGTCTAAAAGGTACTCAGAGCAAAACTGAAAGATTATAATAACCTATTACATTTTGAAACCACAAGAAGAATTCCCACAGTTAAGTAATTTCTGAACAGTGACGTCAATCACGCTCTAGTGCTCTGCCATTTGGAAAAGAAGGAGTGCAGAATGCCCGTGAATCCCTCAGAACCTCCAACATCAACACAAATGGAGCCAAACTGAGTTCCAATTTGAATTATTAAACCCCATTAAATATCACAGGCTCGGGACAAAGAAAAGATTCTACAGAACTGACACCTTGCGCTTACCTTAAATGTGAGGCTGGGTTGAAGCAGGTCTTGGTCACATCAGTCACGTTGGGGTTGCAGCAGTCATCTTTATCATAGCCAAAGTTATCCCAGTTGCATTCTGGGTCACACACACCGTTACCGAGCTTGTTTTGGGGACAGTGGCTTCTGGGTTTGCAGTACCCGGCGTCGAAGCCCGTCAGAGTGTGATTGCACTCGGGGTCGCAGTCGTCGTCCCCCACCTTGCTCATGTCACAGTTCGCCAGCACCAGACGGCAGCGGAGTGAGGAGTTGCTAACGTTGTGGATGCTCAGCTCCCACGTGATGTTGTACGGGCTGAAGGCTTCGTTCAGGTGCTGATGCTGCAGGTGGATCTGCCGGTCGGTCACCGTGGGCCTCCGCCCCACATCATCGAACACGTTGACCACACGGTAGCGCACCGTTTTAGACCGGCGGAGGCTCCAGAAACGGTTGTAGTTCCGCACCACCTCCACATTGTCGCACACTGTCTGGCCGCAGGCTGGGGGCTCCAGGGTCGTGTCCAGAGAGCCAACTCCGGGCCGGGGGCCGTTGTCAGGCTGCGGGAAGCTGCCGTCCTTCACCACCAGCCACTTTCGGATTGGGTGCTCAAATTTCTCGCGGATGACCAGGTCGGTTTGGTCCTGCAGATCCTCATGGCCGTGCATGTCCCTTATGATCTGTCTTTGGGTGAGAGCTCGTCGCCACAGACTGACCCGCTCGACCGAACCTCTGTAGTTATGGTTCAACGCATTTCCACCCACCATCAGCACCTTGAATTTGAAATTATTAAAATGTATTCATTTACACAGACAAAAAACTGGAGTAAGAACTATATATGGCGCATTTATTATGAAACACATCTTAACGAGGCATTTCATAAGTCCATTTGTAAATTTTAGGGACATACCATTACAGAATTTCTTGGGCCGATACAATAACCAGTAATTATCACCTTGCTGTGGCCAACACCGATATTAATAACTGATCATTTTCCTTTTATGCATTTTAAAGCAAGTTCAAGCTATAATCTACATATGCTATTCAGTGTGTGTATGCCATGTAATAAAAATAAAAATTAGCTTCATTATTAAATTTTATTTTTAACCTTTCTCAAATGTTAAGTGCCTTTTTCTGCCTTGAACTGGTGTAGGCATGAGAAAGCCTATGGCTGGAAATTAAAGCCCCCAGAAAATAGCAGAACTACAGAACTATACGGTCACCAACATCAGATACTTTACTGAACAATTAAACAGCAAAATAAGAAAAGACAACATTAAATCTTAATCAAAAATCATCCCAAATATAAGTTGCACTATCTAACCAAAACTAACCACCGATGAGTATATGCACTGTTCTGTAACTGTTATAATGTACAAACAAGGCCTAAATTTAACAGAAGACTTAAACTGTTGGATGGATGAAAGTTATTAGTTGTACTTATCAGATGAAATACCAATATTGAACTAATAACGACATTATTATATAACAATCAGCATTACAGCTTGAGTTGTTTGTAAGTAAACGAATGAAGACATTTCATGCTACCAATTCAAACACCATCTAAAGACCTACAAAAGACTTCAGATAGACCTACCATGGACCTACCTTACACTTCTTGGTAAGAGAGCAGAAGACGTCTCCTGACTGTTCTCTGCTCACAGCGGCCTGGGCCCCGTCCACATACAGTGTCATGTACACGCCATCGTAGGTGATCGCTACGTGGACCCAGTGACCGGGCAGGTAGCGGGTATTGGAGTGGATGGAGGTGACCTTGTGCGCGCGGTCGGTCTTAAGAGAGAAGAAGAAGCGCGGGTCTCGGTTGCCCTGGTCGCTGACCGTCTTGATGCCCAGGAGCCAGCCACGGTCACTCGAGGCATAGAAGCACTTATCGAAAAGGCCTGGGCGAGCCGAGGCGAGGCACACGAAGTGAGAGGCAACAAAGGGAAACCCAATCAGCAGTAGGCAGTGCAGAGAATGTGAGCAACCAAACCAAACAGACAATAAAAACAATGTAAACGCATTAAAAAAAGTAGTTTTAGATTATAGTTTTAGAACTGCATGGCGAAATGTGACTACACAGGCCAGAATCAGTAGTTTGCTGCTTAAATTCCATTAGGCCAGAGGCACCAAAATGCCTTTTTCCTGTTTCCCTTGGAAGCAAATGTCAGGTTCAGTACTGTAATGTGGTTGTACTTATATCACCCTCTTAAACCTTACATAGCCCTCACCACCTACCACTCTCACTCTCTCTCCCGTTCAGCAAAAGCAGTGTATTTATGCTGGACTGTGCACATGCAATGCAGCATGCCTAGCAGGTTGAGATGCATGTGCTCACCAATTATTTCTGCAAGGGTCATGCCTACAACAAGCTTTTGTCACATACACAAACACAGGAGGCTCATTACCTTACAGAGGCACTTAACAGAGAATTGTTTGCATTTCCGTGTGTGTGTGTGTGTGTGTGTGTGTGTGTGTGTGTGTGTGTGTGTGTGTGTGTGCGTGTGTGTGTGTGTGAGAGAGAGAGAGAGAGAGAGAGAGAGAGAGAGAGAGAGTGAGTGTGTGTGGGAGAGTGAGAGAGAGAGCGAGAATGAGAGAAAGAGAGTGAGAAAGAGAAAAAGACAAAGCAAAGCAATTATCCTGCATCACTGGAAGATAACTCTGTTTCGGCAATCATTTACCATCTCCCTACATCTTTCCCCGTCTTTCAGGATTCTGAATATGGGAGAATGTTCTCTCTAGGCCAACATCAAAAGAACCAGTTCTGTTGGAGCAGGCGAGGCCAAAGTGGGGGTCAGTCCTGTTAAACATTACAGGCTCGCCACGACACTGCGCAAAAAGCCTGCCATCTGTCAGTGTGCACACTCAAACTAAAAGGTGTGCTAAAATGCCTGTAGGGCCCAGTATGTAAACACATGTCAGAAGTCTGCCACGCTCAATTAATCTAACACATTACATTTTTCCAGACAAACCATTCCGCGCAGCTAACACACACACACACACACACACACACACACACACACACACACACACACACACATATACAGTTATTTGCATACAAGTTCAAGAGCTCAAAATGGCTCTTTTTGGGTTCAAAGACAAGAACATGCTTTTTTTCTTTGTATTTTTGAGTAATGAATGGGATACGAGCCTTTAGCAGACCTGGTGAGAAACAGAGACTGAAGCTCTGGAGTGGAACAATCCTGAATGTATGCAGTCTCAGTGGTGAAGTGGTGAATGTATGCAGTCTCAGTAGTAGTGAATGTACTCAGTCTGAGTGGTGAAGTAGTGAAGGTATGCAGTCTCAGTGGTGAAGTGGTGAAGGTATGCAGTCTGAGTGATGAATGTATGCAGTCTCAGTGGTGAAGTGGTGAATGTATGCAGTCTCAGTGGTTAAGTGGTGAAGGTATGCAGTCTCAGTGATGAATGTATGCAGTCTCAGTGGTGAATGTATGCAGTCTCAGTGGTGAAGTGGTGAAGGTATGCAGTCTCAGAGGTGAAATGGTGAAGCTATATAGTCTCAGTGGTCAAGTGGTAAATCTATGCAGTCTGAGTGGTAAAGTGGTGAATGTATGCAGTCTCAGCGGTGAAGTGGTGAAGGTATGCAGTCTCAGTGATGAATGTATGCAGTCTCAGTGGTGAAGGTATGCAGTCTCAGTGGTGAACTGGTGAAGCTATGCAGTCTCAGTGGTGAAGTGGTGAATCTATGCAGTCTGATTGGTAAAGTGGTGAATGTATGCAGTCTCAGCGGTGAATGTATGCAGTTTCAGTGAAGTGGTGAATCTATGCAGTCTGAGTGGTAAAGTGGTGAATGTATGCAGTCTCAGTGGTGAAGGTATGTCGTCTCAGTGGTGAAGTGGTGAACGTATGCAGTCTGAGTGGTGAAGTGGTGAATGTATGCAGTCTCAGTGGTGAAGTGGTGAAAGTATGCAGTCTCAGTGGTGAATGTATGCAGTCTCAGTGGTGAAGGTATGCAGTCTCAGTGGTGAAGTGGTGAATGTATGCAGTCTCAGTGGTGAATGTATGCAGTCTCAGAGGTGAACTGGTGAAGGTATGTAGTCTCAGTGGTGAAGTGGTAAATGTATGCAGTCTCAGTGGTGAATGTATGCAGTCTGAGTGGTGAAGTGGTGAATGTATGCAGTTTCAGAGGTGAAGTGGTGAAGGTATGCAGTCTCAAAGGTGAAGTGGTGAATGTATGCAGTGTCAGAGGTGAAGTGGTGAAGGTATGCAGTCTCAGAGGTGAAGTGGTGAATGTTTGCAGTCTCAGAGGTGAAGTGGTGAATGTTTGCAGGCTCAGAGGTGAAGTGGTGAATGTTTGCAGGCTCAGAGGTGAAGTGGTGAATGTTTGCAGTCTCAGAGGTGAAGTGGTGAATGTTTGCAGTCTCAGAGGTGAAGTGGTGAATGTTTGCAGGCTCAGAAGTGAAGTGGTGAATGTTTGCAGGCTCAGATGTGAAGTGGTGAATGTTTGCAGGCTCAGAGGTGAAGTGGTGAATGTTTGCAGTCTCAGAGGTGAAGTGGTGAATGTTTGCAGGCTCAGAGGTGAAGTGGTGAATGTTTGCAGTCTCAGAGGTGAAGTGGTGAATGTTTGCAGGCTCAGAGGTGAAGTGGTGAATGTATGCAGTCTCAGAGGTGAAGTGGTGAATGTTTGCAGTCTCAGATGTGAAGTGGTGAATGTTTGCAGGCTCAGAGGTGAAGTGGTGAATGTATGCAGTCTCAGAGGTGAAGTGGTGAATGTTTGCAGGCTCAGAGGTGAAGTGGTGAATGTTTGCAGTCTCAGAGGTGAAGTGGTGAATGTTTGCAGGCTCAGAGGTGAAGTGGTGAATGTTTGCAGGCTCAGAGGTGAAGTGGTGAATGTTTGCAGGCTCAGAGGTGAAGTGGTGAATGTATGCAGTCTCAGAGGTGAAGTGGTGAATGTTTGCAGTCTCAGAGGTGAAGTGGTGAATGTTTGCAGGCTCAGAGGTGAAGTGGTGAATGTTTGCAGGCTCAGAGGTGAAGTGGTGAATGTTTGCAGGCTCAGAGGTGAAGTGGTGAATGTATGCAGTCTCAGAGGTGAAGTGGTGAATGTTTGCAGTCTCAGAGGTGAAGTGGTGAATGTATGCAGTCTCAGAGGTGAAGTGGTGAATGTTTGCAGTCTCAGAGGTGAAGTGGTGAATGTTTGCAGTCTCAGAGGTGAAGTGGTGAATGTTTGCAGTCTCAGAGGTGAAGTGGTGAATGTTTGCAGGCTCAGAGGTGAAGTGGTGAATGTTTGCAGTCTCAGAGGTGAAGTGGTGAATGTTTGCAGGCTCAGAAGTGAAGCAAGTGAAGCCCTCCAGGCTGAAGCTGTAAAGATGACACGTCTGCTATTGCTCCACAAGATTTTGCAAGAAATTGCTTGTGACACTAAACCTAATTAAAAAATGCCTGTGACTCGGGATGGTAAATGTGTGTTTTGGCAGCTGTGCCAGAGAACCAGGTTTTTGGTCTAGTGGTTAGAGCACATATTTGTCACCTGAAAGACCTGCGTTTGAGTTCAGGTGTGGTTGCTACCTTAAGTAGATATATTTTGCTTATCTTATCATATTAGCGCTTCAATTTATGATTATGTATTTCGTAGCCTGATTAAGACAAATTATTTATTTAAACTTAAACAAGCATCCCTAACATTTTGGGCTCAGGAAGCCCAAGAATGTAAAATGCCAATTTATATTATCGGAACAACAATGCTCAATCAAGGTGACCTGACAAAAGGTTATGAGTTCAAGTTATGGTAACAGAACTTCATAATATGTATAACATACATATAAGTCTTAGTACAGGGCAGTAAGAAATAAGTTTTAAAATAAAAGTTTTATTGCCCTGGTTACCTAATAATTTGGTAATGAACTATTACCATGTTCTCTTTCAAGTAGTTGCCACCTTTATGATGTGATATAACAGCAATACATGAATTACAATCTTGTGTAGCAATATTACCCAAAGTAACCAGTAAACATATAAAAGCAAGACTCTCAATGACCCTTGACCTAAAGAAGGAACCAGAGTCTAAAACACATGGTCTGTTGTTGCTAAACCATCAGAATCTTTAGTCGTCTGCCTCCCTTGCACTGAGCTTGTTAGCTTACCCTTAAACCCCCCAAATTAATAATTGTAATAAAGTTGTGGGGTTTTTTTTTTCATTTTGCTTTAAATCATGATTGCTGAGAAGCTCAGTGTAGGGGAAACCACATTGCCTGGGCCTCAGATCCATCTCTTGTGTCAGCTCACAAGCAATGACACCGAAGGAAAACTGTAGGAGCCTCCCACATCACAGCTTCAAGCGGACAGCTGACACGACAGGCACGTGCTTTCCTCTGCGGCGACTGTTCCTGTGTAAAGACCTCGGCATGTAATTAAACAAGACTGCATTCTGTTCATAGTTGCTGACCAGTTGCCATCCGTAAGCAGAAATCCAAAGAAAAGGCTCCGAATCGCTCGCTGTCTCCCTGCAGACAGGCAAGCATCGCCGCAGAGCTGTTCAAGGTCCTGAAGTCACTGTATTTTGTGGTCTGTCTGGGCCCTGCTAGTGCTGCACCCAACAGTGGATGCATCCACAACAGAACTAATCCTTCAGGCTACAGGTTCATGCCACTCTAATCTACATCACGGAGGTCAGATGGTCACGCAATAGTTTCAGACTAGCGCTATAGATCACAGACTCACAAAAGGTAACTATGTTTATGGCATTACCAATATTCTTTTCTGGATGTATTAAACTGAGCTGTCCTGTCTTAGACCCACGAGAGCTTTCACAGCGCTTGTTTAGACTGTTCTTAATATAATCTGGCCCAGATTTGCGAACATTTGTGTTAATCCAACATGCCGGTATCCCAGGTGCTGGGGGCAGCCACTTTGCTCAGTTTTAGATGTTTAAATTTCGTGACGTGTACTGTAGACAGTCTGCTAAGAATATCCCATTCCTCACTGCTGCGCCATTATGAAACATAAAGATGATACCCCGTTGAAGAAAAACAACAGGAGTCTTGACGTTGACACCACGCAAAACAACAAGCAGGCAAACAGCTGCAGAAAACACGCGCTAGCTTCTCTCAAAACAGCCGGATGCTAACCGCCTTGTGCCTTCATTTGCAGAGATGAATTAAATTTAAGAGAGTAAGTATTGCCACATTTTCCCGGGGGCGTTGCTTTCGTACTGGAAGCGCTTTTTAAAAGCACCACAAATATTCAATGACACGGCGCAAAAATACGTACACGCCGTTACATGACAAAGGCTGATGTGTAATGCATCTAGATCGCTTTATAAAGGACAAGCCTATGCGACAAAATGTGTAACTCAATGCTCTTTAAACGCCTACGGCGACTTTGTAACCGTGAATATCTTTGAACGAATTTCCCCCCACTCTAACGAACAAGCCTGGTCCAACTCTGTGCAAAAGATGTTCGCAGACGTAGACTACGCTACTGTTCCGAGCCACGGGCTGCTGTAACTTTGAAACAGATGATGTCATCGTTATGAGAAGCGCGAGCAGGCGAGATGTTGTATCCAGATCGGCCTCGTGTCTATTTCGGGTATCACAAACCGACGCGTCGTTTGCAGAATACCTTCATATCAGTGCACCCGAGAGCGCGTGTGTGTGTATGACAAAAAGGCATCTCAAAGTCAAAGCCAGCTCTTTTCAGCTTGCGGCTCGCAAACAGATGCCTGCGTTGTGAGGGCTATACGCTCTCTGTCGGTGGACCCGGGAATGGATTCACGGAGGAATCCCGCTCACTCCTCACGCGAAGAAACGCACGCTCGCGAGCGTAAGAACATCGCGGAGTTATTGTCAGGGGCGCGAGCCTAAGAGTACAGCACGAGCCTTTTCGTTCCGGTAAGAGCGACGGCGAAAGTACGAAGCCATGCGATTTACAGGACTGCGCACGTCGCAGCGAGTGTGTTCCCGAACGCACGGCTCGGAAAGAGCCGTACACGTCAAACAATATTTCTCCTCCTTTTTTTATTAAAGGGGAAAAATGGGTGTGAGCTTGAGGGTCTTTGGGGAGTTTGAAAGCTCTCCCTTTCTTTCGCGGTGCAAGGTTGTATGTGGCATGCGAAAGTTTCTGCATTTCATAGGGGCGGGACGGGCTCGTGTAACTCAGACGCGCAAACCGAAATGCAAGGGAAAACCCTTGCAAACTAGCCTTTTCTCTCGGCTTGCAAACTTATTCAGATTACTGAATGTCAGCTGTCTCCGGTAAAATATCTCACTAACGGTGCTACACTTACTGAATAAAACTCAAATAAATTGCATTGTCAGTATGTAAGTTATGCACTTAAATAGTGCGGTACTAGGTACGTGTGGCTTTGTAAGCATTTGGGAGTCGTCACGATTACTGCAAAGGTACCCTTCATCTACATTATGTCCCCGGTGTTTCTGCATACAACCAGTAGCCTATAAGTATAAGATACCAACCCGAAAGCGCTGCCATGAAGTAGGTTATTCTCAGATTATGCACTTCCATTGCTGTCATGTCTGTGATTACCTCAATCAGAGGAATTGACCCATCTCATGAACCGAGATTTGACTCCTCATCTGGATTACATTTGTAGCGGCGTTTTACGCGCACAAAGTTTTCGTCATGATCAAACACGCGTCCAGCCCCGAGGTGGTTTTCTGACATTAGTCGTTGGGTTACTCGTGCGAGCTTCTGTCAAAAGCAGCACCTTCAATCAACGAACTCCTACCGAAACACCAAATTAACACCGAGGGCGCTTTTTCTGACAGCCACTCATTCATTACGCTACGAGAACGTTCCAGTTTGAGTTGACACATACCTGCGATAACGGTAGGCGAGCGCTGGCCGCCCTCTGGCTTGACCCACATGTCAAGAGTAAAATTCCCCCTCGGAATCTCCACACCTGGCTTTAGCCGTAGTTGGTCTCCCCTGCCGGTAAAATAAACCGCGTTTCCCTGTCCAGAACCGCTGTCTTCACCTTGAGAGGAGCGACGACGTTGGCGGGGAAGCCGCCGATCTAAGCCGGGTACGGAGCGCTTGCCCCGAGGCAGGCGTGTGGCACAAGCCCCTGGGAAGGTCGCTTTGGCTTCCTTTATTTTCACCAGCTCCCTTTTAGATCGCCCCTTCTTCCAGACAGTCCCGCACTCTGACCCAACGCACAGGGCGAGTACGAAAAGGCAAGGGAGCCAGGGCAGAAAAGTCCAAACTTTCATATTTTTTTCCCCACTGACAAAATCTCGAAGAACAACGAATAAAACAACCAAGTGACTTTGTAATGTGCCGGATACAATATTCTGTTTGAGCTCCCAAAGTCCGTTTTTCTTCCTTTTTTTTTGCTTTTAAACACGCTTGTCAAGGCGAGGGTTCGCGCTAAACGAACTCATGAATCGATGCTGTTGTGTCCCCCTATAATGTTAAGCCGCGACCATTCTTACCCCCTTCTTTAGGCAAAAGTAAGTCTTCTGGTAGGTTTGAAGGACAACAGCAGTAGTTGATTCATTTGCGTGTTCCGCGTTGTCTTTTCAATGGACCCAGGATCCAAAGAGGATGACTAATAAGTAATCAATCAGCGCGGGGACCTGAATAATGCCCCCTCATTTCCCTTCGATTCAAGGTGAAATTATCTGAAGAAACCCCAGTTATCCGCCAAGCGCCTATCACCCCTCTTCACTCCCTTATCCTACTCGCAAAACAATGTTTAAAATGCCACGCGTGTGCAAAAGACGTGTCAAAACCGCGCGAGCTTTCATATTTCTAAAAAGCTGCCAAGCCGCATTCCCTAAAGTTGTCTGCTAATTAAAAAGTTGAAATGCACGAAATCATCTGGTAAGGCGACAGGAGAGCGCTGCAGAAGTAAGCATCGCGAATCCTCATTGATTGACCCGAAGCGGAGGAGAGCGGCAGAGGGGTTGACGTTCGCTTTAAGAGCAGTTTCGGTGCGATTCTTTTTCAGACGGCAGCAGACAACCCATGTTTCGATCGCAGAGGGTTTCTCTTTTTTTTTTTTCTTTCCCTCCTCTTCTTTGGTGAAGGGGGAAGTCACAGGTAACCACTGACGGCAGGAACATTTTCTCCGAGCCTCCAACTGTTGGGTGGTGTTTGGAGTGGAGCGCGTGTATCCCTCTAGCGGCTAGTATTTAAACAATCCAATTCATTCCAGGCGTTGCACTCGTCCTCGTGCGTTAGGGCTGGTCACTGTGTGCAGCGTGAGGGTCGAGCGTTTGGCCGTAAACACGAGCTTTGCTTTGAGGTGGCCCACTCCGACAACCTCTACAGTGCTTTGCAGATTTAAACGCATCCAAAAGTTGGGCTGCAGCAGTTAAATTAAAATCAGACTACTTGGATTACGCTATGTTTAATGTAATGGACCTTTTTTACAGTAACCTAGTCTCTTCTCTTACTTAGACTACATTCATTTTAACAATAAAGACAAAAGAATCTGAATTAGTATACCACACTGTTGCACAGTGACCAAAATGCCTACTCCCATGTACCTGTAAATATTTTACATGGCCTTTAACTCCTTTACATGACCTCTGTGTATAGAAAAACTGTGGGGAATGTGGTATCTTCTGTTCTCTGCTTGTTTGGTACAAAGGAACACAAAGACAGCAGAAAATAGTTCGCTAACGGAAAAGTGCCCTAAACCAAAGTTAAATATTTGCTCCAGATTTGTCACATTGCAGTGCCAAATCCACACACTGCACTTTACCACTTTGTGTTGTACTTCAGGGTGGATATGGTCTTATATAAATACTTTATTTGGGAATCTCTATTGTTACAGCAGTTAAATATCACCTATCGGCATCACTGGTGCTTGACTGGCCATGAAAAGTCTAATTCTAAAGCTAAATTGCACATACGATTAGTCAGTCTATGGTTAATATCATAAAATATCACACTAGGTCCTGGTTAGGTAATGTCCATGCTGTAAACGGATCAGAATGAGACAGTGCTGTCTCTCCCGTTTCTCCTCTCAGGTCTAAGAAATGTGGGAAAAACAGCATGTCTGTGGGACCTTGAAAAACCTAACCAGTCTCAGGTAGTAGAATCATCCTTACTGTAGCTCCAAGCTGGGCGTCTTACAAACCGTGTGTTCACATTAAATGAAGCGGCAGGTGGTTTGAATGTGGGTGTCCTTCTCCGCTTTATCAAACATAGCGTAACATCATGAGCTCAGTGCCAGCATGACTCAGTTTGCCCGAATTTGCTCAAAATGCTGGGAAAACTGTGTCATCTCATGCCTAATATCACCACAGGTCTCAGCCTCAGACATTTCTATAATAAATTCTGGATTAGGAAAGAATTGTGGTAAAGTGGTTAAATTAATCAAAATGTGAGATACACACAAGTGCAGTTAAAAAAAAAGTCAACTCACACGGGTTGAGGAAACCAATTGCCTTAAACCATTTAAGTTAATAACTCAGACATTTGAGTATAAATAGTTTACTAAACTGGGAAATATTAAAAGGTGTGGGAAAACAATCTGATGCTAATACAAAATATTTAAGCCATTACTGGCCAATGAATTTAGGATGTTTTTTGTAATAGCTCATAAAGAAAAAGATACAGTGAATAAAATACAATTATAATACAATTATAATACCTTTAAATGTACTTAGAGATATGCCAACATTTTTATTTTACTCAATTACACAATTTACACAATTTACACAATTAATTTATTTTAGAGTTAGTGTTAATTTAATATCTTAAGTTACTCAAACATTTGGTAGTTATATATATATATATATATATATATATATATATATATATATATATATATATATATATATATATATATATTATTCCTCTTTTTATTAAAATGCGCTGTTTTACAGTGTGATACTCCAAATATAGAAAAAGATAGCAAAGAGAGGAAGAAGGGGGACATCACGGTACAGCCCCTGCCCCCGAACGTCTCCTCGCGCGCGCGCGTGTGCGTGTGTTCGTCAATGTGGCCACGCCCTCCCTGTGTCTCACACCTGCTCCTCATTGTGTCGTTATCATACACGTACAAAAGTCTGTCGTTTCCACGTTTGTGTTGTCAGTGTTTAACCCCGTTAGCCTGCGTGCTAAGCGTTATACGTTACACGCAAATAAGCGTATGTTCTTGTGTCTGCGACTCGTCCCCGCATCCTGATGAAACCTCCTCATTACAGGGGAATAAAAGACAGATAAACAAGAGACAGAGAGAATGAAGGAAGGAAATGAGTAGACATGGGCAAGTATTCAGTGAATGTGGCTCCCCCATTAAACAAAGCCAGTCTGCTCTCCTCTCATGGCAGCAAGAGTGGTCGGGGGGGGGGGGGGGCGGACGCACAAATCCAAATGAGGTACAGTGTCCAGTTAGAAATGACCATTGTGCTGTGACCTGTGACCTCGATTCAGTAGTGTCTTCCTTAGACTCTGATCTTAGTCCTTACTAGAGCAAAACAGTTACAGGGGCCACTGTACTACTAAAAACAGCCAGGGACTGCACCAACAGCTTTTGGACAAAGCTTAATTTTCATTGGGAAGCTACACAATAATCCTTGAAGCATCACTTTGAGGGATTTAAAAAAAATTTTTACCTGGATTTAGACAGAGAGGAGATTAAGGGGGGAAGTGAGAATAATATTGAGAGAGAGAGAGAGAGAGAGAGAGAGAGAGAGAGAGAGAGAGAGAGAGAGAGAGACCACCACATGGTATTTGCAAACAGAGGCAATGTTGTTAGGGGTAGTGTGAGGTCATTGTACATATATGCTTAAGATATGGATGCTGTACATAAGTGCTCATTACTCTTTGTGCCAGCAGGCAGTGTAACAAGCAAACGGTAAACTGACCGAGGCACAAGGTGAACACTAGAGCTTTAAAGAACATGGCCTCACCTTCACCTAGAAATACACATGAAAGTAGGCGATACACCAAGAAGGTTGCTTTGCTTGCGTGCTGTCTTGATCTTGGATGTTATTTTAAAGTACTGTTTAACCATGGGGGAAATTGCCATAACAGTACACATGCAAAATGCAAATCTCCTGGACAGATGTGTGAAGTGTGAACAGGAAACAAGATGAGAATGGTATATGTATAAAGAAACCATTTCAACTCAACTAAAAAGGATCTTAATTAAGGAAAATAATCTCCCTAGAAAACTTTTCATTTTGGAGAGTTACATTACTTACCCAATGGAGATTTACAGCTGTTTAAATTTTTAGTCTGTTAGGGTAGGCAACATTCATCAGGCTGTTCCCTGGTTGCTGAGAGGCTGTTCCCTGTTCCCTGAGAGGCTGTTGTCTGGTTGCTGAAAGGCTGTTGTCTGGTTGCTGAGAGGCTGTTCCCTGTTCCCTTAGAGGCTGTTGTCTGGTTGCTGAAAGGCTGTTGTCTGGTTGATGAAAGGCTGTTGTCTGGTTGCTGAGAGGCAGGTTAGAACAATAAAGCTGAACTGAAGTAAACTGAATGCTCAGCTAAAGCTAAGATGAGCTAGCAATGAAACTGTAAAGTATATCCCCTACTTTAACAGAATTCCTAACATACTGCAATGTTTTATAGAATGATGAATAATAAATCATTATCCACCACAGCTATAATCTGGTGGTGAACACCTTGAAACACTTAGGAAGTTTATGCAGTACATGCAGAAAGTATGAGTTTTGATGTGCATGTTTTTTTGTTTTTCTGTTTTTTGTTTTTTGTTTTTTTTAATGTTAAACCAGAAATAAAAACTTTGCCAGCTATTAAAATACCTTAGTCTGCTGAAGCAGCAATGTTGTCTGGCCCTGACAGTGACTTTTTTTTTTTACTGCCAAACTCAAGACTCCCACCACAGAGCTCAATCTGGCATCTTTAGAGTTAGCAGATACAGCATCATTAGCACTGCAATAATTATACTTTTAGAGATGTAAACACAATCATTTATCTAGCTTTGCTCGGAGCCTCAACAAATACACTTGCTGGCTGTCACTCTCCATCCACAACCCAACTTATCACCCACACAATCCCAGTCACCCTCCTCCAGCCAATCAGACACTTCCAACCTGTCAATCTCCACTCCCTCCACCAATCACAACACGCAACCACTTTCCACCTTCACAGTCACCCATTTATTAATTGTCATACTCACCAGCACCTCATTCCATTGTCTCTATTTAAGGCCGATCCCCTCAGTGCTTCACGTTGACCTTTTTCTGTATGAAAACACGTCGTGCAAACCTATAAAGTCCAGGACGATTCAGTCTCTTGTGTTCCTCTGTTCACCTTTTGTTTGGGTTTCATGTTTCTGATACATTTTTGCTCTCAGCTTGCTTCTGTTTGCCTTTGTTGTTTTTTTTATTGTCTATCACTGACACCTCTCCTCCAAAACGTCACACTGGATTTTTAATATATATTTACTTACCTTGTTTGTTTGTTTATTTACCTACTTGCTTAGTTGCTTTTTATATATTGCTGGACAATTTCAGAAAAACAAAACAAAACATTAGCCTTATTTGGAACTATAATTAAAGCAGCTATAGTCATTTGCTTGTCAAGTTCCAGTAGAGACATTGACTGGGAAAAATGAACTTTTATAGTGTAATTATATTCACACATATAGCACAACATGCAACTAAGCATTAAATGCAGTAAGCAAGTTGTAAATTGTAATTAGCACTACAACAGGCATGCTTTAGCACAGGCTTTCTCTGGTTATTGGCACATCCACATGGAAGTGATTAGTGTGTCATTAACTAACTTGTAATAAGTACTAACGCACTGATGTGCCTGCATAAATCCACATGGATTTGCTGACAATTTAGCAAGTCTGGATCCCAACACACACGTCGATTAAAATATTTCTCAGTTCAGTGTTACAGCTCTAGGAGGTAGGCCGTGTTCAACAGACCCATTTTCTAAACTCAGACTAAGACTAGTTTTATGCAATTTGATGTTGGGAGATCTTAGTCTAGGGCTGTAGCCTATTAGATGAATGACTTATTTGACTGTGTTAAGGGCCTTAATGACTTCCTGGAGTGAAGTGTGGGGAACAATTCAACTAGACTTTCATTTAAATTTGAGCTGAATATGGTGTGGGTTTGTGTGTGTGAGGGAGAGAGAAAGAAGGGGGGAGAGAGAGAGAGACTATAAAATCCCCAGACATCACGTGTTTAAAGCAATAAAACTCTCAATTAAACCCAATTACTGTGCTTTCTATCTGCTTATGGATTTTAGTGACTCACCACAATGAGGTGAGAAGGTCACAAACACTATGCCAGAACCTTACAAACACTGTCCCAAACCTTACAAATGTTATCACACAATCTTCTGAAAGCTATCCCACAACCTTTCAAACGCTCTGCACTGCACAACGAGCTGATCTGCGAGTTGCAGTTAGGTAACACACCAGTGAATTCCTCTTGTGAAAGACAAGCTCTCCACAGAGGGGAAAACATTAGCGGTGAGTGCTACAGAAGTCAGGACAGCATCATGGGTTATCTTACAAGATCATACCCTGCATCTGGGTAGAGAAAAGAAACATTATTCAGAAATTTCAGCTTTCACCAGAGAACCCAACAGGCTTTCCATCACCTCCCCTGACCCCAGACCAAGCAGGAAAATTGGCACTGACGTTTACATACATGTATTTATTGATCGCTCCATATTTCTGTTGCACATTTAGTCATTTGGCTAGTGGCAGTGTCTTTTACTCCAGATGTTGTGTCACCTGATCACCAGCTTGCTTTGAAGTCCAGTGCACCTATGCTACATACCATAGAGTGTGTTGAATGAATGTCTTTGCAAACTGAAGAGGAAACCATTGCTTTGCGCCTGACTAATAAGGTTTTCCGACGGTTCCAGAATCCATGAAGGTGAATGTGGAAGTCATCACTTCTTTCGCAGCACAGACTGCACTGTATGTTATCCTCACTAAAGTCTGTCTGCAGGGTTCTGTCTCCGGGGTCTTCTCCTCAGGACCAGATCTCACTGCTAAAGCCCCAGACCCACAGACATAAGTCAAACAGAGGACACGACACACAAAAGTAAAAAGAAAGAAATAAGAATTGAGAATTAAAAAAAAAGATTGAAACCCCGTTATCAGTGTTCAGTCATGAACAGTGGTCACTTGTCAGAGCCAAACAGATTCAGGAGGCAAAAAAGAACACAAATCATGACATGCGGGGAATAAAGCAAGTTGTCCCATGATCAGTTTCCACACGCTCTTAGGAGGGCTGTGTAGCACAAACCTGATTCACAACCAACAGCACTTACATTAATAGCTATGCACTCATCAAGTAGTTACAGAACATCACTCTTTCAGTAAGGATTTTTTATAGAAATATCTTATATGTGATGTTTATAAAAGCTCTCAATCATTCATTTTATTGAATTGTGTAGTAGTAATGAAATTAGATTTCAGGAGCTGTCAGAGTCCAGTCCTTTTGACTTTCTATTACTATTATTTTCTGTATAAAAGACTTTTTGTAAGAGAATAAACATCAGACAAGCACACCTTTTTTTGATTGCGAAGATACTCCCTCCAACAGCCAAACACCAAGGACAGCACAATATGACTCCACCACTATCGTCTAAGGAAATAAACCATTCAATCTTTGACAAAATCATTTCTTCTCTCCAAACCAAACCAACCTTCAGTGTGGAGAATAATGGAGATCCCTTTCGCAGGTCTCTCTGGTTTTGACCTTGTGTGTGTGTGTGTGTGTGTGTGTGTGTGATTTAAACTGCCTTTCGCGGGCTGAAAGTGGCTGGAGAGCGACGTCCTCCCTCTCAAAACGGTGTGGTAAAGAGATCACGAGCAGCGCCTGGCCGACGCTACGCAGGAATCCAGGGTGAGGCGCAGGCCGCACACGGTAGTCGGAATGCATTACAGAGACATTTTATTCAATAAAAACCAGAAAACATATTTTAAAACACTAATCATGCTAAAAAAGGGGGTTACTGGGGGCTTTAAAGCAGGATTTAAAGCATTTTCAAATCTGGAGCAGGAATCCAAAAATGATGTAATCACCTGTAGTTAGTGGGTTGGCCAGTTTATCGTAATGTCTGATCGCTACATGTTCCTTGTGATCTTTTCAGTATTCTGACATGTGAGCAGATATGATAGATGAACATTTAAACGACACGAATGATGATGTGGAGAGCTAATATGGCAGCAACATAAACACATTCGAAGGGTTAGGGCCCATTTTGGGACAGAATTTAGCTCATTTCGGCCAACTGTGCTTATAGAAGGGAGACTCCATTAACTGTTGTAGCACGAAGCAGGGGGTTTTCTCCTATACTCATCAGAGCAGCTAGCTGATCTGACTAAAAGCCCGGACATGTAAGATAAATCAGCTGTGCCCGGCGAGGCACCAAAACGCTCGCTCCCGTCCTCGGTGAGGGCTGTGGTTTGAAGCGCCGCTCGCATGCGCACCAAAGGTTCCCGGACAGACGCTACACGGAAGCTGGTTATAGATTCTTTTTCCTTTCTTTCCTTTCCTTTTTTAACGAGCACGTCATGCCGCTGACGGCGTGAGCAGCGGTGCCAGCTGTGCGTCCCGCAAACATGGAGACATCAAAGCCAGGTGATCAGTGCACGGTCCACCCCCAACATAGCCTCTGCCTGCAAACACCAAAACGTCCTAGGATGCCACCTAGTGTGATTTTGCCAGTTTCTCTAGGAGCTTCATAAAAATTGTAGTTCCGAGTAAAAAACGATTTCTCACTTTAATGCACCGTGTAACACAAGAGCTGAACCTAGTTGATTTGGTTTGTTTTTGAAACTAAATGATTTGAAATGCTGTTCTTTAGGAATAAACAGGATGAGCACATAGAGCAATGACCTTTGCAGTTTGCTTTTTCCGTGTTTATACTGCACTGAGTTGTTAATGACACTTGATGGTCTTTTAATCCAACGATTTTACGAGAAAATTATGATGAGTTATTAAGCTTAGCTGACGCTGACAGCTGTGCTGGAATGTTACTGCGCCGGGACGTTTACATACTTTGAAATCAGTGCCCCCAGACTGGAGTGCACAAGATCATCTCGGCTCCCCTTTCCCGTGACCCAGTGGGAGTATTCTGGCGTTCCAGGGGGAAAAAAAACAAAACAGACGCTCACTCTTGACAGAAATGCCATTCACATCGCTGCCGTCTGCCTGGAGCACACGGCGTCCACCGCAGTGTTTACACGCCGAACAAAAACATACTACGCATCCGGTCTCTTTCGCCTAACTGTGCGGAAAACCTCACCTTGATCAAGAGGAATGGAGTGAGCATGCGTGTATGTAGGAGAGGCCAGGTCAGGGGCAAGACCCGAGGCCGACGACGAGGAGCTAGGGCTGGTGTGAAGAGCTGCAGGCCACAGCTGCTCTGGGGCTGTGTAAGGGGTGTGTGAGTGTGAGAGAAAGAGAGAGAGAGCGAGCACATGACACCCCGTGCTTCTGCCGCAACCGCTTGAGGGAAGCACCGTGCACTCGTCCCTGTCACTCTCACTCGCCATTGTCCTTACTGTGTTTTCCACTCTCACTTGCCATTGTCCTTACTGTGTTTTCCACTCTCACTTTAGTTCTGTCAAATTACTGCATATAGCAGGGACTGGGGTCAGACTGAAGAAGAGGCAGGTAAATGTCCAAATCTGCAAAACCCGCATTGATGTAAATGAGAATTCTGTCTGTGTGTCTCTCTCTCTCTCACACACAGAGAGCGAGACACACACACACACACACACACACACACACACACCATTCTAACTCAGAAAACAAAGCAATACAAAGCTCTTGTATCAATTTTTATTCACACAGTATATACTGTAGCGAGTAGTTAGCTTCTGAGGACGGGTCACAGCACTGTGTACTGGTGATGATCAGTAATGAGTTAAATTTCTATCATTATCCATATTATATATATATATATATATATATATATATATATATATATATATATATATATATATATATATATATATATATGATGCTAAAAAAAGTATAAATTAGATCTACTGCTCAAAACAACTCAATACACAAAATCACAGACAAAGGAAAGCAACCATCTGCTCTTTGCAGTCAACAAAAAGCATAAACTAAAATGATGGGTCCATAAATAAGGGTGAGTATTTTTTAAATATTGCAAGTGTGAGTATATCGCTGGAAACTCAATCTATGCTGTACAAGAACACTTTGTATTACTTTAACAAACATCTCCCCGTTACCCCTAAAACAAGAGCGCAGTAACCGAAACAAACATGTATTCTCTTAAGTATGTAAAACCAGAAAACAAACATCTTCAGAGAGTGTACAGTTCGTTGTTGAACACTGTGAAAGCTGTGTGTAGAAAAAGAGGTATGACGATCTGCAACTCCCTCCAAAGCACGAGCTCGGTATTTTGAGACACTTGCACCCTCTTGTGGCTATGACGCGCACATGCACGCGCGCACACAGAGGAATGGACGTCATCTAGTTTGACTCTAGGTCTAGAGGTCTTGGAAAAGTTATGTCTAAGCAGTATAGATCAAAAACAGGCTTATTTAGTCTGCATGCACATCTTTATAAGTTCTACTCTTTGAGACAGGAGTGTACAACGCATTACAAGACACACAAAAATATTAAAGTCTCTCTGTGACAAACTTGTTGAACTTTTCTTTTTTTTCCATCTTAAAGGCCAACTCAGGAGTCATGTGGATCACTTTCACTTGTTCCTTAACTGGCACAATAAACACTATAAACACCACGATCCATTTGGACATGAGTGATGTAAAACAAATTCAAGGTTTTTAGTGTTTTAGAATGAAGATGCATGTAACCCCCCCACCAAAAAAACAGGGCCTGTTCTTAAAAAAACAAACAAAAAAAAACAAAAAAAAAAACAGCAAAAAAAGATACAGAAAACAAAAGCAACACATAATAAAGAAATCCAGTGCATCAATGACAGAACAACAGCTTCCCACAAAACAACTGCAGAATACATCAAAACAATAACAACATAGCTGCCAAACAGGACTAGTATATCCTGAATTAAAACAGATCATTAAACCAAGTTTTTTCTCCCACCAATTTGTAGACCTGTCTGAGCTTGACTTTTGACATCAGGAATGTCAGAATGTAATTTTTTTTCTCCACAATGGCTTTAAGAACAGTATAAGAATATTGTTATCTGTAACGGTGTCTTATTAAGAGTGGATATATTATAGTGCAGTTCACGAAGAACAGAGAGACCATTCTTACAACTGCCAATCTTTTGCAAACATGACTGAAGCTTCCATAACATTAAAACAAATGTTCTTTAAAGATGACTAAAAGCTCTGGCCAGGCACCTGCTGAATAAAAAGTGGCGAACGAATCAATTCCTCATGCTACGAAGAGAAAACATCACAGAGGAAAAATGTGCACACAAATGTGAAGGCAAAAGTGAAGCAGTGTTATTTCTATGGAATCATTTGTCATGGGAGTCCTGGCAGAACACCAAGTGTTTTGTACAAGTTCTTGACTTGAGACTGAAACGGGGGAACCAATCACCAAACACCTAGAACAGAGCCTGGCTGGCCTCAAATTCCCTGGAAAAGCAGGGTAGTGCGGCAGCCTCCGCCTAACGGCGGTGCAACGACAGCGTCCAACGCCCTTTACCATAATGCAGCGAGCACTCAAGACTTTCAGAAAATGCTCCTGTATTGTATGCTGTGTCCAAACATAAAGAGCACTGAGAGTTCTCCACAAGAATCACCAAGCCTTGAGAACAGCACCCATGTCAACGGTGGTGTAACAGGCTATGTCCCTATCGGTTAAGGGCGGACTCTACAGTGGAAAATGTAGCATTTCAGTTGCGGGGTTAATACATGTAGAATTAACTTTTAATGCATTTGATTCCTCATGCATATTCAAGGTCATCAGCATAATCTCATGAATATGCAAATCAGCAGAACTGAAGCAACGTAGTTGGTTTGAGCCATTAAAAATACACATTTGCAGAGTTATTAAAACATGATAAAAACATCAGACTATTCAGTCAAACAAACCCAGGTGCCGTGAGTTAGGAACGCTAAATTAAAGAAAAGGGGAGAAAAGATGGCGTCTAAAAATCCTCCTTAGCTTACAGAAAAGATCATGTGTACAGTAACTAAGGCAACGTATATGTTCAATGCTCCGCTGGCACACACAAAAAAGTCTAAACTAGGTACAACATATAAAGGATGAAAGTACAGGTGGGGCTGGACATGAGAAATCCTAGAAACTGAAGACTAAAACATACAGTGTAATAGCCCATCTTTTGGTTTAAAGTAGATGATTCAAGCATTGAAAAATTCTCATATCCATGATTTCAGGCGTAGCTTCGAGCGCGCTTTTTTTGTATGTTTTTCTCTGTTGCGAGTTGCCAGTGGCAAGTTGAGGTTTGAGGTGTGTGTAGGCTGTATCTCCACCCGATAAAGTATTGCCAATGTCCATCAAAAGCATCTCCACTAACTGTGCCTCATTTAATGATACTGATCTAGACACATGTGGTTCAGAATTTGCATTCTAGGTATACCATGACAAAAAGCTATGACGTGATTCAAGACCAGTGTCTAGATCCACTACTCTTTTTCACTAACAGTCCGTGGTGCCATTGGCTGGTGGCTCTGCAACGCCTCAGGCAAAATTGCACTTGAGGAAGACCAGCTTGTTCATCTCTTCGGCCGAGACCTGTCGCTTCTTCTTCATGGCCAGCGTCTGCTCACAGATGCCGATGCACTCCCCGCGGACGCCCACAGAGGGCACCGCCAGTAGCCACAGCGCCAGCCGAGAGAGCTTGGGGTATCTGTCCATGACGGAGCTCCAGTACTGGAACAGGTCGCCTGTGGCATGGAAAAGCGGCTCACCCAGGTACTGGAACAGCTCCTTCCGTACCTGTGGCTCCTCGGCGGTGCACGCCGGCCTCTCCGCCCCGCAGTCCATGCGACCTCGCTTGGGTCCGGGAGGCCCGTCGATGTCCCTTTCGTCTCCGGAGATCCCGGACGAGCCGCCGCTTCCTGGTTCCCTCATGCTGGCGGCCATTTCGCATGCCCTGGAGATGATCTCCTCGTGCTGGTACCCGGGGACCGGCCGTAGCTTGAGCTGCGGGTCCAGGATCATGGCCACCTGATGGACTCTCTCCACTTTGAAGTTCTCCTTCAGCGCCTCCAGGAAGTAGTGGCAGAGCTTGCTGCCGGAACCCGCCTCTCCGGCCTTGGAGGTGAAGAGCTTCTCCAGGCGCAGGTAGACAGGCAGCACCTGCTGCAGTGTGGGCCAGCGGTCGGCGCCCAGCTCCTGGGCTGCCTGCCGCAGCGGAGCTAGCAGGCACGCTAGCGTGCCGAGGAGGTGCTTGTTGAGGCCCTGCAGGAGCGGCGCCGTGCTCTTGCAGCGACCGTAGGCCTCACATATGGCCTCGAAGTTCTCGTGCACCTTGAGCAGCGCCTCGGCCGTGGCATCCCAGCAGGGCGGCGCCGGAGCCTCGTCGGTGGCTTTGCTCTCGCGGTTGAAGCTTGTCGTTCCGGCAATGTCGCGGCACGTGGCCAGGAGCTCCCCCAGTTCGTGGAGGCCGCGGGCCTGCAGGCTGCGCCGACCGAGGACGGCCTGAACGGTGGCCGCCAGCGAGCACCCTGCGCATCGCAAGCTCAGGCCTGACCGGCTGCAGAAAGACAACAGCGAAAGCCGCGGCTCCGTGACGTACACCGTGCGAATTTCAGACATTACGAACTCCGAAAGGACGTTCTGGACCCAGTGGTGCACATGCTCTGGCCCATCTCTCAGAGAGGTCTCCTTAAGGCCCAGCACATAGCGCCGAAGCCGCGCTCCCTCCACCTGAAACGCTGTCAGCACGTAACAGGAGTCGGGCCCTATGGTCTGTGAGTGGCAGGTCACGGCAATCCCTAGGGAGGAGTTTGACCCCAGTGCGCATGTGACTTTAACTTTGACCTGGTTGTACATGCGGGGGAGCTGCTTCAGGGCCAGAGAGCTCATGTCTCCGAGGGCGTCGCGGATGGAGTAGGCACCGTGCCGGGAGCCTGTGTCCACTAGCGTCTGGGCCAGTTTGAGGAAGTCCTTGCTGTTGAAGGCGCTGAAAATACCCAAATCTGTGCACATCATGCGAAGCAGGCGCTCGGCCACCTGTTGGCGCTCCTTCTCTGGAAGTAATCGGCCCTCTGCAAAAAACAAAGTTTGGGGGGAGGGGGTAGAGGTTAGAGGTTTTAGCTGGAAAAAGTTTCCATTTGGATTATTTCAATTAATTTTAAAAGTACCCTCACCCCAACTCAGAGTGCTGTTCATCGTTCCCTGGATGTTCAGTTACCCCCAAAAAACCCCACAAGGATCACCTGCTCTACTTGGCCTTACTGTGCTGCCCTCATTTTGCTGCGTAACAATACCCAAGATGGCAAATTTCTGTTGTAAAAAATGTCAAAGTATAACTAACAAATCAGATTAGGGCAAATCTAGAAATGTCTGAGGTATATTTGGGTAATGGGGTAATTTCTACACTAGCTATATTACAATCTATCTTAGAATTTGAATGTGTGTGAGTGTGAACTGTGTGTTTTCTAGGAGTGTATATTATTCTTTAACCAGTAGAACAACAAAATGTTAAAGTGTTAAAATTAGAAGGTTGTAGATACAAAATAAAACTGTAATGCTGAGAAGTTCAAGTTGCCACGCAGTGTTCTATATTGACAAAAAGGCATATTTTTTTCTTTTAGAAAGACCAAAGTTGACTGAAATTTAGGATTAATATTTACTGTTGACTGTCATAGTGACAAAAGAAAGACCTCAGCCTCTTGTCTACTGCTGTGGAATATCGATCCAAAATTTGATCCAGCTTGAGCAGTGGGCAAACACTCAGCTGATAACACACTCCACTCCACACTAGACTGTCTAAGCATGAAGTGACAGCCACAGATTAGGCTTGAATATCTGACAGCCCAGTTGGCTCAGAGGTCACTTTTCCTAGGAATTAACTCTATCCATTTTGTTTGATTGTTTTGATTTGATTGGCGTGCGGCAATTAATAATAATAATAATAATAATAATAACAATAATAATACAATTAGAAGACATTGATAACAGACAAGGAACAGACAAGAACTGCTGACTTCCAGGCTGGATAGAATTAAACCAAATGTCATCTATATAGATGGGGTACTGTATAATACTTCCTTTATTTTGTTCTGTACAACCCAAATTTGGAATTAATTTTTTTTAAACTTTACTTTTACAAAGATTTGCATTTTACTAACTTACAAGGGATTCTAGAATTTTCTAGAATTCTAGGATTCTTGCAAGACAAAAAGGCTTTGGAATCAAACTATAGTTTTTCAGATACACACATCTGACCTAGGGCAGGTCATTTCCACACTTAAGGGGTCATGCCAGAAATCCAATTTTATCGTAAAATTCACCAAAAATGGAAAAGACAAACCGGAGCCAAAACTTGGAATAAATCAAATCATCTTAATTACTAATTCACTATGAAAGCCTTGATTAGAGCCCGTGGCCTGATCCTTAATTACACATCACACATCAGGAATCCGATATCCTGTTGGTTACTAGTACAATAATGTCCTTTCAAATAATTAAAATCTTTTTTCAAAACTCTCCAAACAGTTAATATCTACGGTGGCTTATTGTGTTCAACACAGCTCTAAAATATTCTGTAAAACAACAGACTTCTGCCAGGTGAAATGAATGTATGTCACACTATTAAAATTCCTAAATTGTCTGCAGGAGATGACGCGTGCACCAGATTCATTCAGCCTCGTCTCTCCGATACCATCACTAATATCCTTGGCAAAGACTCCATGGGATGTGCTGTAAACTTATGAGATCTATTTTTATTTGAAGAAGGATGTCAGGGTGTAGATTTGGAAGCACATGGGAGTATGGGTAGAACATAGAAATGGACTCAGGGTACATGAGGGTAGCAGGGTTGCGATACACTGAGCATGGAGGAGGAAGGGCGCACATAACACTGGGCCGGGCAGATGTGCACTGAGGATGAGGGGTGTGGCAGGGGGAGGGATAAATTCAGGATTGGCGTGTGGCATTGGGGGCAGGAAAATATTCAGAAATTAGACTGTGGCAGTGGACAATCAGATATAGAATGATGATAAGGGGTGTGGCAAGAGACTGGGACACATTCAGGATTGGCTGTTTGGCAACGAGCAAGACAGATATTGACTCATGGTAAAGAGAGGGGCAGGAGGCAGGAAGAATACACCCAGGGTAGTGTGGGATGGGGTACGGTGTCGGAGCATAGAGATGGTAGCTAGAACAAGATTAGATGTAAATATTCTTTATATCGACCCACCCACCCACAGGAAAAGGGCACATGCACATGATGGGGTTTGAGAGGTATGTGAAGCACAAGGACACATCCTACCAGTCTTTGGCTTGGACACCCCCAAAGTGAACGTGTTTTTCATTATGTTCGAAATATTTAATTTTTCATTTTTATGTAAAGGTTTATGCTTAAATTTGACCATTTTAAATAGTCTTAGTATTCATTTATTTCCAAAACACACACAAAGAAACATCTGAAATACCCCCACCCACCCAATAATTAGTTTCCATTTAGAGCTGTAGTCCCTCAGCCAGTCAGTGCTCAGCATATGTGGGAACCCCAGACTGTTGGATCGCAGATGGTTCCCACGTGAAACCGAATGAGGGAGTGCCAGGAGCATGCAAAGAGTTCATTTTATGTACTTCATAGTTTTGATGTATTCACTAAAGTGTGAAATACTTTGTGGAAAACACTACAAATAAGAGCAGATGTGACACCAGGTGGGCAGATAGGGTGTGGATCTGGGCTAGGGGGCCTCCGTGAGAGGGCGAAGCGGAGTGGGAGAAACTGGTGGCCTGTGGGTGCAATGTACTCACGGTAGGATGGAATGTGGTTCCTCTGCCCAGGCTGCGGGGATTTCCACGCCTGCTCCTGCGAGGGTGCAGGCGTCTGGGAGACCTTAGGAGGGTCCTCTTTATTGTGATTTTCATTATCCGCTGAACCAGTGAGGAGAGAAAAAGAAAAGACAAAACACAAGAACATGCTGAACATTTCATATTCCGAAATGTCTTGGAAACCATTTGTTCCATTATCGCAAAGAACAAGAAAGTGAAAGATACAAAAAACAAATGAAAAAAAGCAACATGCCATCTAATGTCAGAGTGGTGCGCTAGAATTCATGGCCAACGTATCCTGCTCTCATGCCTCCAGACTGGCAGTCACCGGTATGTCAAAGGCAAAAGTTCATTCCAGCACACCACGCTGGCGATGTGAAGCCATGGGAACCACAGGTGTTCACAGGAGATCCTCAACTGAACAATGAATGTTGGTGAGAAATGTTGAACACAGAATGACTTATGGCAGTTTACTTAGGCGATGACATGCCACGCGAGATTACAACTCTTTAACGGATTAAAAAATTCCTCCAGACGCTGTCATCTGATCAGAATGAACTCTAGGAACATTCCACGTTGGCGAGGCGGGCACTGAGTGCACACGGCGCATGCGTCTAAACAAAGAGACACCGGCGATCGGTTCTGCTTTGTGAAACAGAAGTTACTAGAGGGAGCAGGGTGGGTCTCGGCCACGAGGCAGCGAGGGGGAGAACCGTGAGCTCGGTGACAGCGCATGGGGGTGCGCGACACTCACCCGCGTGGGACTGCATGTGCTCCATGAGGTTGTTGTAGAACTGGAACTGAATTCCGCAGGATCCGCAGGCGTAGGCTTCTAGAACACAAGGCCCACCGTCGCTTTTTAAGAACACAGTCGCACTAATGCTAACACGAGCTAAGGCACCCAAAAATGTAGGTCACTTAACAGGCAAGGAGGCGGGTCATGGAGGCCTCGAGCAGAGGTGATCCGAGCCGTGCAGTGAGTCATTAATGGGCAAGTGATGAGTTTATGATGGAAATATAAGGGCATGCTGATGACAGGAAAATTGAGGGCAAAATACAGAGGAGAGAAGAAAATCACCGGGATAATTCCTAGGAGCATACTTACTCTGTGATGTAGGAAAGGAGCTTGGAATCATGGGACTTGTAGTTTCTGCAATCCAAATGAGGATATATAAGCAGGGATGAGTTACTTTATAAATGTATTCTGTTACACTTTACTGATTACACACATTATATATATATATATATATATATATATATATATATATATATATATATATATATATTTTATTTTTATTTTTTTTTTTATTTATTTATTTTTTTTTAATTAACAGGATTACTATAATTTAAGTAATGTAATCTGTTTACTTTTGGATTATTTTTAACACGTTAACTGCCCAAGGATTTCAGAACACTGGTCCTGTACTTTGTCAGTCAGTATGGCCACCACAAGCTCCCACAAGCTCCTGCATTTCTCTGTGCAGACTCATGAACACCTCAGCAATTTTGCACAACTGCTGAGAAGACCCGTTGCCATAGAACGCTCAATCCATACACTCCTGTCGAACTGGCAGGCTCCTCGAGTCTAAACATCCCACATACATTTACGTTTACGGCATTTAGCTGACGCTTTTATTCAAAGCAACATACAATTCTGACTGAACACAACTTGAGCAACTGAGGGTTAAGGCCCTTGCTCAGAGGACCAACAGTGGAAACCTGGCTGTGGTGGGGCTCGAACTGGCACCCTTCTGATTACTAGTCGGGTACTTTCACCACTTAAATAATATTTTGGCATTGGTGAGAACAAAGTTCTTCACATTGCTCCTGTGGCACTTTGTTAAAATATGCTGGTTAAAAAAATGTTTAAAAATCACCTCCCGTGATAGGAGACCACGGACTGTTTTAAAATTTTGCAGAAGTACTAGTGTTAGAATAGTACTCGGAAGCGAAATCCAGCCAAAAAAATATAAAGACTGGAACAATAAAATAAAAATGCAAATCTACATGTGCACAAGCCTGCCAAAATGAACAGCGAAACAAATTAAGCTACAAATGTAATGGTTGTACATACAAGCACAAGTCCTGTGTGGTAAATCTAAAAATAAAATTATAACAGCTTGTCATCATTTCATTTTTATTATCATTGTGGTATTTCATGGCCATAATTAGAATGAAACAGCTCATAAGGAAAAGAAAATCAAGTCTTCAGTTTGGCTTTGTCATTTCTTCAATATTACTACTACTACTACTACTACTACTACTACTACTATAACTACAACTATTGCAACTACAACTACTACTACTACTATTACTACTACTACTATAACTTACTACTACAACTACTACTACAACTATTACTATTACAACTACAACTACTACAACTAACACTACAACTACTACTACAACTACTACTACTACTACTACTATTACTACTACTACTACTATAACTATTACTACAACAACTACTACAACTATTACTATTACTACTACTAATTACTACTATTATAACTACAACTACTACTACAACTATAACTACTACTATTATAACTACAACTACTACTATATTACTACTACTATAACTACTACTACATCTACAACTACTACTACTACTACTATAACTACAACTACTACTATAACCACTACTACTACTACTACTACTACAACATCTACAATTACTACTACTACTATAACTACAACTACTACTATAACCACTACTACTACTACTACTACTACATCTACAATTACTACTACTACTATAACTACAACTACTACTATAACCACTACTACTACTACTACTACTACTACTATTACTACTACAAGAACTACCACTACCACTACTATAACAACTACTATAACTACTATTACTACAACTACTACTACATCTACTACAACTACCACTACAACTACTACTACTATAACTACAACTACTACTACTACAATTACTACTACAACTACAACTATAACTACTACTATTATAACTACAACTACTACTACTACTACTACAATTACTACAACTACTACTACATCTACAACTACAACTACAACTACTACAACTACAACTACTACTATAACCACTACTACTACTACTACTACTACTACTACATCTACAATTACTACTACTACTATAACTACAACTACTACTATAACCACTACTATTACTACTACTACTACTACTATTACTACTACAAGAACTACCACTACCACTACTATAACAACTACTATAACTACTATTACTACAACTACTACTACATCTACTACAACTACCACTACAACTACTACTATAACCACTACTACTACTACTACAAGAACTACCACTACCACTACTATAACAACTACTATAACTACTATTCCAACTACTACTACATCTACTACAACTACTACTACAACTACTACTACTACTACTACTACAACTACTACTACTACAACTGTAACTACTACTAGTACTACTTTAACTACTACTACACCTACTACAACAGCTAATAATAATTAATAATAATTAATAATAATAATAATAATAATAATAATAATAATGTGTCAAAGCCTAACTCAAAAAGCCATGTTTGCTTTTCAATTTCTTTTATATAATCAATACATGGCATATCTGACAAAATCAAAAAGAAAACAAAAACAGGATAAATCATTAGCAAATCATTAGCTTGAGATTCAGTTTTCACCATGGACACGTTTAAGATGTCAAAACAAGAAGGCAAACGTGAGTGTTCACTGACCACATGTGCTACTGTTTTGCTTTTAATTTCGCACTTTGCTTTTCCATTTTCAAGCTCGCCTACATGTAAATTACTTCAATATCTTTATACACCAGGTAATGTCAACATTATCGTTACTATGACAGCCATCCACTGATCTGTAATTAAGTTCTTTATTACAGATCAGCATAGCCTTCAAATCACCAAGACCCAAAAATACTCAAAAACACACCCGGGGTTGAACACAACACCCGATACACATTTAAAATGCTGACATAAACGCAGGCTACGTTCCATGCGGATTCTGTAGCAGTTTGACAACAGTCTTGGGATCCCTTCGCTCGATTAGCACCATTTAAAAAAGGGGAAAAAATGAATATGAAAGGAGGAGTAAATGATCCTTTTTAACTGCAACATCATACTTCTAGTAACCAGATTTTACCAGTTGTAATATGCAATAGTAATCTAATTAATACCTTTGTTTTGAAACTAATGGAACACAGTTATGTATTTTTGCATCCTGATTACATTACACATATTCTGTTACTACCCAACCCTGCATATAAGTAAAATAAACACACCTGCATTGGTGAAAAAGCTCTTGCATAAGAGAGAGGCAGAGATGAGTCCAGCAAAGCGAAGGTTAAAAAATCATGACTCAACTGTGGGCAGAAGTATTGGAAACATTACTGTCTTCTGCAATTTAACGTGACATGCTCCACTGACTAAACAATCTAGGGACATGCGTTAAAGCTTTCAGGATGTACCAGGCAATATCTTCAAACTCAGCCCATTTCATCCCAACTCATTGTTTTATGCTTTGCAATAGTAACTCTGAAAGGGTGTGATAACTGTCCTAGTTTCACTAATCAGGATCTTTTCATAAAAGAGGTGGATCTCTGCAGAGCTGAAGCACCAACCAACAGACACTACACTACACTATAAAGTCTATAGACACTATTCTAGTCCCTCAAAGGCTTCAGCACAAGGCTGTCAAACTGCAGACCAGCAGGGCCGGAGTGAGGCCAGCACAGTCATTTCTCTGTTCTAACACACCTGATTCATCCCCAGGTTTAGTAGATGTGTTTGAGCAGGGAAATCACCACACCTTGCTGAGGTCTTGCCTTCCAGGATTGGAGTTTGCCCCCACCCTAACCCTGCAACCCCACAACCAAACTCCAGTCCTGGCCTGAACCAACCAACCCAGTGAAATAGTTTTAAAAATATTAGTCAGTAACGAAGTCTGAACGAGAGCAACGCATGAAAGCAGAAGATGAAATGTGTCGGTATGCACAGGCAACACAGAGGAACCTAGTGCTCCCAGGTTTCAAAATAACCAACGTTACAATGATTCTGAAATTCCAGAAATTCTTAACATTTCAGAACTTGACACTCTGACTTACCGCTCGAGCTCTGGGAATTGTTGGCATCCCCGCGGCTTGACTGCCCCGATGAGGTTTTGCTCTCCATTTTCAAACCGTAAGAGGTTTCTGAAAAAGCAGAACCAGTATGAGCTGAAGAGCACAGCACTGCCTTTTCTCATCACTCTCCGCCATGCTCAGAGTTGTCTACGATTCCACGGCCAGCAAGAGACGGTTTAACTCAGCTGACATCACGTTAGTTTGAACACAATAAACGTGCTTAAGCGCTTTACAAACAATCAACACCGTGAAATCTCAGGCAGACACACAGGCTAGAGGTCTGTTTTACATTTCACCGTACCACAACCTAGCCTCTGGAAGGCTTAAACAGACTAGAGAATATTTTCAAAAATACAGGAAGTGATAAATACACAATGCACCATGTAAGTTTTTCATATTGAGCATAAAAACCTAACAGTCGCTGTCTGCATGCTGTGTGTCAGCTCTTCAGGCTACATGAAACATAAAGCCCAGGTGTACTGAGATCTTAGAACCCCACTTTAAAAAACATCCATGATTCAGAGCTAATCGGAATTAGAGCCCTTCACTAACAATACAGTCTCTCTGACCCATTTCTATAGACGCAGTGCACTTTAAATAGCTCTCTGTGACAAACTCCCCGGCTACAGTCTTAACTGAAGGCGAAGAAAATAAATGAGGGGAGTTTCAGAGGAGGGAACGAAAATACACATGTGGGCCTGAACACAGGAAGGCCATGATCGGACGCAGCCCGTCGCCCACAGCGACTGGGGCTGACCCTTCCACACCCAGGGGGCTGGAGGAAGGAGATAAAGGTACGTTTACCCAGGTGGACACACTGAGCACCATTCACGGTGCAAGTCACATGCAATTTCCAAGGAAACTCCTTGAAATCGAGATTTACCAGGAACATTAAAAAAAGAAAGAAAAAAGTTTTTTGGCAACGACACAAAGATGTCCGCTCAAGTGCGGGGTGCATTACTCAGTTGAGGTGCGGTGGAGGACTCTTACTCATTGGAGTGTGCAAGGCAACGTGCTCTTGATATGGATTGAAATATTTGTATTGTTTTCCACAGAACTCGCATGTGTAGCTCCCAGTTTCTGCAGACAAAACAAAACACACAATAACCTCAAGCATCTTACACAGGGGTAAAAACAGCAACACACATGGACAACAGTGATGAAGATAAAAATGACTAATGAACAAAATGCCAAAATTACTATGCAAATCAGCAACAACAGCAGAATTTTCCAAACTTTTACTTGGTCCTATTTTCTGAAAGGGCTCAATCTCTTCTTTTGGTTCCTCCACAGGAATCACATGATCATAGGGATCTAGACAGAGGACAGAGCCAAAAGAGACAGGTAAGGAATAGAGAGACTAGAGTTCTGCACACTGAAGTTAATCAACAAGGGCTAGGGTTCTCCAACAGAGGCTATGGTTCTCCAACAAGAGCTAGGGTTCTCCACACTGAAGTTAATCAGCAGAGGCTAGGGTTCTCCAACAAGAGCTAGGGTTCTCCACACTGAAGTTAATCAGCAGAGGCTATGGTTCTCCAACAAGAGCTAGGGTTCTCCACACTGAAGTTAATCAACAAGGGCCAGGGTTCTCCAACAAGAGCTAGGGTTCTCCACACTGAAGTTAATCAGCAGAGGCTATGGTTCTCCAACAAGAGCTAGGGTTCTCCACACTGAAGTTAATCAGCAGAGGCTAGGGTTCTCCAACAAGAGCTAAGGTTCTCTACACTGAAGTTAATCAGCAGAGGCTAGGGTTCTCCAAAAGAGGCTAGGGCTCTCCATCTTGGTCACACAACACTCTGGTCTAATAAACTGCAACATAACTTTTATGTGATGTTATTGCCATAATTATCTTTAACCACTAACAACAGCAATGTCTAGATTACAAAGTCATTCTCTCTTATTTCATAGGAACAGTCAGTTCAAAAACAATGCATATAATGTCACAGTTAAGCACTGCTTAACGTATCCTCGACCACTCACCGCAGACAAAGGGTGTAAATAGTTTATTAACAGTACCACACTATGTTTATATTAAACACAGTACTGCCTCTAGAAGTCCTAGTTGGGAAAATTCACCCTTATTCTCTTACACATCTCGCTCGCTCGCTCTCTCTCCCTCTCTCACATCTACACACACACACACACACACACACACACACACACACACACACACACACACACACACACACACACACAACTTTTTATTTTAAAAAAGACAACAAAACAAAAACTAGCAAGTGTGGTTTTTAAAATTAAACACTAGAATAATAACAGCGAGTAAGTCAGGAGTGTGTAATGGCTCCAGGCCTGGATTATGAGGCTGAGCCCTTAAACTAGCTCAACATGATTCAGCCCTGCAGCCGTTGACCTGCGGAGCTTTTCCTTCTCTTACTTCCTGCGTTTCCACCACTACCAGTGCAAGCTACTGTCCTTCCTAAAGTCCTCTATATGCTGGCATCATCATTTCTTGTTCATTCAAGAATAAAAATGCAGACTTAAGAAATCAGTTGAAGAGAATAGCTGCTCTCCTTTACTGCAGGTCATCGAGCATTATTGAGGCATCCTCTGGATAATGTCTGACAATCACGCAATGAACCCACATTTTTATAGTTTTCTGGAGTGGTTATGTAATAACCCCCACCTTCCTTTACATGCTAGTGTTTGAAATGTCCACCATCCAAACCATACATTATTCAATATATGCAAATTGAGATCCAACAATGAGCAAGTTCCCCATCATTATGCAAGTTAAAGCGTGACACCATTATATCCCAATGGAAGACTTTCATCTTTGTTTAAAAAAGGATCTCGGCTCACACCGCCAAACACCTGCAAGATAAAGTTGTTCTCCTGCATCACTTTGTGCTTCGTGAAAAGATAACGAACCTTGCTTAGCCACAGAACAGTCAACGGGGCTTTCAAGTCTTTTAAAAACAATAATCCCTCAACACTAATGTAGTTATTTCTGTCAAGTCTACAAATATACTTTTTAATACCTCACTGTACTATAATCACATTCGTTTATCTACGAAACAGAAAAGGAGACGAGAGGCTAACCTATGCTGTTCCTGCGCTGTGCAGAAGGATCAGTAAAGACTGGCAGGCCGGCCAGAGGACGGCACGCTCACGCAGCAGCAGCCGGAGAGGCTGCGACTCACCGTCCACAGCGTGGAGGTCTCGGTGCTCCTGGAAACAGCTGTAGTACTTGTATTTTTTCCCACAGACGTCACAGGTGTAACGGAAGGAATCTGCTTTCGCATAGGGACCAGAACAGACATGGGGTGCTCAAGAGCCGTCAAGACGACGTTGAGCGGCATCGCAGTCCTGAGTGCCGAACTGTGCACTCAGGAAGCTTGGTACTTTTAAACGAACAACCAAGAATGGCTATATTAAAAACAAACAAACAAAAAAAAACATTCCAAGCATTCCGTGAAGAAGCTCTACTCACTGTTTGGTCCTTGGGATCCCCCTTCACCAGGCACAGTGTTCTCCGTCTCTGCGCAAGAGAAGGAAGAGTGAAGTAATTTTCTTCGTTCCGGCGACTGAGATGCCATATCTAACAAAAAAGTGGCAATCGGTCACGTACGGAAGCTTCCATAAGCACCGAGCATGATGTTAAAAAAAAAAATAAAAATCTCTGCTGTGTGCCCAAACCGAATCCCAAATGACCCTGCTCTACAAAAAGTATGAAATAATGACTTCTGCATCCTAGTAGTGAACTACAAATTGAACACAAAGCCATTTGGGATTCAGCAACAGTTCCATTTAAAGACGCAAGGAAAGGGGTGTAAGGACCTGGGGCAAACGCACACCATGCCGCCCACTGGGTCTCACAGTGCATTTCACTTTAAGAGTAAAACAAAAGTCCACAGAAGTTGGCTTAAGAGCTTTGCTGGCTCATGTCTTCTGAGCACTTAAATTGTGATTTTGTCCTGCTGCTGCCGGGAAGCTTCAGGTCTGGCGGTGCAGTCTTTACTCTGAACTGCAAGTTCTGTTTGCTGTAAACAGTGCATTATCTCTGCACTGCTGATTTCAATTACAGCTGGTAATTTTTCTGTCGTATTTTTCAGCCGCAATTCCTTTCCTTGTCTGACCTTGTAAATGATTGCTAAGTACAGTAGTGTTTTGTTTCATTTAGCTTTCTTTTTTCCTTTTTCAAGACCATTTCAAATGATTGATTTAAATATTCTGTTCTAATAATTTTGCTGTGACCAATGTCTGTGTCTGGTCCTGATTGCCTTTCTTTAACCTTTATTGTAGCAACAGGAGCAAACAGTATCAGCACCAAAGGTCTTGCTTCCTTCACTTACCCAGTATTTATGGAGGCAAATGCGGACAGCACAATGTAGATTCACTAAAGTATTTTTGTTAGTCTGAAACTGTATTTTTTTCCACCTTCTAGGAAAGCAACCCCTCTGGGGATTCTAGGTAATATTAGACCTGGTTGTGGGAACTGTGGGTTATGCGGAAGTTTTGACTGTACCTCTGTGAGCCCGGACGTGGGTCTGAAAGCAGTTGTAATACTTGTATTTCTTCCCACATATTCTGCACACATAGGAGCCTGTGTGAAGACAAAAGATAATTTGCATCAAGCGCATCCAGCGTGCGAGCACATCCAGGATGCCAGCGCATCCAGAGCACGAGCGCATCCAGCGTGCTAGCACATGCAGTGCGTGAGCACAGCCAGTACATCCAACGTGCAAGTCCATCCAGTGCACGAGCACATCCAGCATATACCCTGTGTGCTAGCACATCCAGAGCGCGTGCATGTTCGGCCTGTGAGCACATCCAGCATATCAAGTGCGCAAGGACCGGTGAGTGCGCAAGCACCAATGGGTGGCATTGTGGAGCCTCACCTTGCGCCTGGGAGTTGCGCGAGCCGCCGATCACCACGCAGATCTCGGCCGGCAGGCTGCTTTCGCTCGCCTTGCCATTGCTGGCTGTCGCTGAGGCCGAGGCGGAGGATGAGGCGCGGCGGGGCTCCGCTTTGGCCGTGGGGCCTGCTGCTTTGGGCGGAGCGGCCGAGGGCGTCTGGGCTGGGGGCGTCTCGGCGGTTGCCGCGCCCGCCTCCGCCGGTTCCCGCCCGGGCTTGGGCCCTTCCTGGGCACTCATCGCTCCGCTTTGCTTCGGCCGCAGCTACACGGGCTGGGGAGGAGGAGGAGGAGGAGGAGGAGGGGCAGAAACAGGAAACTGATTGCTGCAGAAAGGCCATTAGCACGTTTGCTGTAACACCATGGGAAGTCAGCATAAGTTAATAGCATATTCAGTACGCACTGCAGTCCCTACAGATATACTCGTTCACATCGGGCTCCACACAGAGCCACTGTGCTATAAAAGATCAACTAAAGGACCCAGCGTAAACCAAGAACAATGCCCAGCACAATCCTGTTTGCATCAAGCCGACTGCATGCACAGCGGACCACACAACACTCCACTGATGCTTACAAGAGCACACAAACCTAGACATAATGGACTATAATTAAACTCTAGGCAGTTTTAATGCCTACCAGCAGTGGGGTAGATGAGCACTAAGCAGTCCTAACCAGTACCCAGAGTGAAAGCCTGAATAACTGGTGCTGAAACTGGTTGAACCCAAGTGCATTTAGTGGCAAGACTACATCTACAACAAAGACTATAACAACTACGACTACTGCAAGGCTAATCAATCACAGTACACCTATTTCGTTCCTTTAAAATGCTCATAGGTGTTTTATTACAACCAGACTTAAGATACTTGGTACTGGATGTTACAGTGTCAGTCAGTCATGGCAGTCTGTTAAAGGCGAACAGACTTCAAATAAGTAATCAAAACAACAAAAACATAAAAACACCCCACACATTTGCAGGTCTTACACCAAGCATGACTTGGCCCTCCTGCCCATAGACTGCAAAGTCATTTTATTTTTATCACACCTGAGAGCCTTAAAAAGATTAAACGCGAATAACCTGAATAAGCGTCCCACCTCCCCCTGCAGAAGCAAGGGCGGGTCATCAGCAGTGTCCACAGATCAGGAGGAAACGCTTCTCTCATCTGTTTCAACTCCACTGTTTTCTAAACAGCTTCTCACCTGGCCACCATCCAACAAGCAAAACCGTACATCTTATGCCGATGTTTTGGTTTTTTTTCCAGTCATGTGAATTTGTGTTGAAAAAGGAAAGATGTACGGAGATATGTGCAGGTTTCAGGGGCCTCATTATCAAAATGAGCACACCTGCAACAGTGATACGTCCCTAAAAAATACTGGACAAATATGTACCACCACTGCCTTTCAGAGTAAGAACAGTAACAGAATTCTATTTGCCAGATAACAACGCACGCTCTCCCAACAAAACGCTCGGAAAACCTTGTCTTGAGCATCAATGCAAACCGTTCTGTCCTTAAATGGTAAATCTAGAGCTTTCCTTCCTTCTAACATTGTGTTAGAACAGGCAGCCAGAATCTGACGCGCACACCGCTCAGAAACCTGCTGACTCCACACACCACCTTGCGCTTCAGAGAGAGAATCATACGCTTTGACTTTTTGCTGGGTGCTACTTCACGTCAAAACGACCACAGACGCCTCTGGTGGGGCTACATCACTGTCCCTGAAAGAAAACGGCTACACTTCAGACACCAAATGAGCTGTCAGCCTAAATTTCAGGAGAAGGATATATTTTAGTGATTTGACCCATTTCACAAATAATTTGACTAAATTTATAGGGCTCATGCATATGGGGAAAGGTTTTTTTTCCTGCTTCTACCTTTTATCTTAAATGATAGATTCACCACTTAGGATACCAACCATTTTGGGCAGCATTTAAACATGAAGGGGAAGCAGGTATGCAGCCACTGCAATCTCACTGGCTAACCGGGTATTAGCTCCGTTTGCACCTAATGGGTCACAGCATCCTTTTCTTCACTGGTTTTTGGTTTTTTTTAAAGAAAACTTTGGTGTCAACTCAACACAGAATACAAGGCGTGTAAACCTCGGGCCTGACCGTGATATGGTATGATGCAGACTGGCAAGGCAGTCGCTCAATTCTTTGTGATATTTGAGTTACTAACATGAGCGATGATAATATACCACAGAATCCAGGCTCACTGTCCCAGAGCCGGGAGAGGATTGGATGGTTACGTTTTGAAGTAGACAATGGAAAATGAATATTAAATATCGGCATTAAATAAGTAAGGTGGAACTGTGAATGAAAAATTAGTCAGCGAAGATTGTAGCAACTTCTAGGCAGGGCCAGCTGTGATTCAGGACCGAAAGCTAGCTGACAACTGCTCAAAACAAAACATTTCGGTCACAGCCTCCTGGTCACAGTTCCCTGTTTGGTATTTTACATTTCGATTTTATAGTTTTACTAGACAAAAAAAAAATGTAAGGAAAGATTTTAATAACCTCACAGAATTTAACAAACTCATACATTTACTGGCTATGCAGTTTCATGACACAGATGGAATCAGGTGCTTCTCATCACACACATCAGACAGTGGGTTTACACAAATCCATGAACCGTCCCGCTCCTACCAACTACAACGTGAGCTGGAAATACTCATTTCAGTACCGTCACAGAAAGGAAAAAAAAAAAAAAAAGATTCGTCGCTTTTTTTCAGGACGGGTCAGAAAATGACAAGTCCAGCTGCTCCAGTTTTCCCGCACCAGAAACACTTTGCCAGCCTGCACTCAATTACTGAGCCCTGTCTACAACCAGCAATTTGAAAAAGCAATAACTTAAAAATATATTTTGGGGGGGATTTTCCCCTCCATTTTTCCCATTAACTGAGATGGCTGAGAAACAGAAATGTCAGGTCTTAAAATTCCATTCAAATGAGTGGGCAACGCAATAAAGCTTTTTCAATTTATATGCTAATGTTCCCTGAATTAAATTTTAATAACTGGAAGCTATTGAAAAGCAGACCTGAATTATATGAAAATAAATCCTGAAAGAACAGTCTAAAATTAGAAATTCAGGACGGCATCCCGGCTGCTGCTGGTCCTGGCTCGCGTGAGATTAAATTTTTTTTCTTCATATAAATCAAAATTGCAAATGCAAGCTTGAGATAGAGTGGGAAAATCTATTCCATTGTTGTTTATGGAGTCATGAAACCAAGGGTCTGTGTATTCACACGAAATAGCAAATAATGTCCAGTTTTTGCAGAGCAACATGAACACAGTGAAGGAAACAAAAACATCTTTTGCCTCTAGAACATGCAACATCAAATCCAGTGCACCAACAGCAATGAGGATTATTTACATACTTATGAATTTAGCGCAAATCTAATCCTGTACTGCAAGGAATTATTCCATGGTTTCAGTTTCACCACTCCCTTTCCAAAATTCCAGGAATGCTTTCTAAGAAGAAGAAGATTAAGTGGCAAATACGGCATTTGGTAATTGTGCGCGACATATAAGTGAACAGTGAGAAACTGAACAGTGTGACCTCAGTTTCAGGTCAACAAGAGCTTTCACACAAGCATGTCAGAGCAGGCAGGTGAAGTGGAAAATATGCTGTGTATACAAGCACACGGCTCGCGCATTAGGAGCTGCGTCGCGAACACCCTACATGGGTGATGCATCTAGGGTCTAGATCACCGTTCCACAAAAAAACTAAATTATTTCCTCCTTCCACATGCATGTGTGATATTGGCATTTGAAATTGATTTCCAAGGTAATGAGCATTTGAGGAGAGTTACTGTGCACAAGTTAAAACAATTGTGTTGCAACTTAAAAAAAAAAAAAAAAGGAAAATTTTTATTGTTTTTAAATGTTCTCCATCAAGTAGCAAACACAATGGCCAACGTTGTCCATTTTGTACCGTAGAGTTTGCGGTCATAACAACTACAAAGTAACTGAAGGTAAATAATGTTTATGGAGTGGCCTGTAAACAAAGGAAAGTATGGGATCCATGAACCTTGCAGCTCAAACTAGTAGAAATGCTCTACAGCAAACAGGTCAGAAACTGGGCCATTGATGAACCGGTGACAGGCTCTCGCTGTACATCTGAACATCACCTACTGCACGTCAGCTGGGGAACTGTGCAACCAAAGTAAAATTACCAATCAACCAAAACAGGATTATAAAAGCTCATTCGTTTTGTGTTCGCAACTTGGGCCACTTATTACAGTATTGCGAAGTATGTGACAGTGGTTCTGTAGGTCCACCAGGCTACAAGAACAGTGCAGTTAACACAGTGCCAGTGCCCAGCACGATGGCAGATTACAGAAACCAAGAGTTCACAAAGGATCAGTGAGCCAATGTTATGTGGAGAACAAAGAAATGAAGTAACGAACGAATAATTCAGCTTCAGCCGAGTACGCAAATGACCCTCTCAATACAAAATATGCAAGTAAAGCACGAGAAAGAACAGGCCCGACGCTGCAACAACTCGCCAGTAGGGACATGCTGTAGCTTCCAAATCCCCACGCTGGAGTTTTGACACTTTAGAGAAGTGCTGTGAACAGCTGCAGCCTGCAACACCTTCTACACATCCGTCACCCTCGGGCGTCCCGTGTGGGACTGGGGAGTGTACCTCCTGCGGTGTGGAGCGTGCCAGAGAGGCTCGTGCTCCCCTCTTCCCTCTCTCCCCCCACTCCCGCTTTCACTGATTCCCAGACCCGGCCAACCAGGAGTGGCATCTGAAAACAAAGGGCCGCTCATCTCCCTCCTGCTCGTATTAAAAAGCACTGGAAAATACAGGCCTGTAGACTGGGAAAACTTCACACAGAACATTTATGAATTTAATTTTAAACCAGTGTAGTGTAGTAGGGCAGGGTGGGGGTGGGGAAACAGTTTTAAATATTTAAATGCAAATTCTATTCTTAGGTTAGAGTGAGCAGGCAGAAAAACAGGGCTGAACCCATGAAAAGCAAAAGGCAGTGATGTGATCGGTACTGGTGGCCCACATTGGGCTGGCCACAGGTCACCACAATAACTCAAACAGATGCTGCACACAATATTTAGCTGCTATAAGTAGAATGCGAGCAGCTAGAATGGCTAACTATCCTCCAGACGTTTTTTCAAACAGGGGCCAATGGGAAGGTTTAGTTTCCAATCCTGAGCAGAACACTTTATTAATATACTTCTCTACAAACCTTTATGGTCGTGTATTTATGCTGTCAAAGGCATTAACTTCCCTCCAGGCACCAAGGAGCTTTTAGGCTCTATGGCATAGAGGGGTCTAATTTTTCACATCTGAATATGCAGAGAGCCAGCGTCCCCTAGAACGTCTGTCTTTTGTAGAGCATGGTGGCAACTTCTGCCAGGGTCCAGTTGCCTGAAGGCACTGAAACCAAATGGCTCCCACAGGTTGGAGTGTGATCTTATCCAGCGCTAGGCAACATGGGAGAAGAGCAGAGGAGAGTGCTGCAAGAACTGTGCCAGGAGCAGCAGACTCTGGGCTTCACTCATCCCACCATAAATAACCACACCAGTAATTCAGTCTTGCCCTTTTGGTATCATTCTCATCCAGGCTGGGTTTAAAGATGAGCAACACATGTGACACATAAGCAAAGGCTTTACTTATTGCTATTGAGAAGCTTATACCGGATTTAAAAGGTTTTGAATCGATAGCCTTGTGTTATTACAGTTTTATAAGAGTAGCATATTAAATTTGTTTGATTTTTCTGCAAACAGTAATGACAATGGGCCAAAGCAGGGCTTCCTGCAGAAGCTCTAAGATCTTAAAACTCTGTTCCAAACCTCTGCTTATTCTCTACTTTATTAAAACTAATTGTAACTTGGCTTGAATCTCTCCGTCTGCCTCATTTTCTCTCCGTCTCTCCCTCTCTCTGTCTGTCCATCTCTCTCTGTTGCATCCTCCATTTCTCTCTGGTTGTTTGTCCAACTCTGTCGCTCCCTCCCTCTGTTTCTGTCTCTCTCCCTGTGTGTGTGTGTGTGTGTGTCTGTCTGTGTGTCCCTCTCTTTCTCTCTCTCTCTCTCCGATCTTGATGGGAGGTTTGCATCTTGCAGTACAGCCATTGTAATTTGCTGTGGAAGTCTCCTCTCTAACGGTAGATGGTTCCTCTAAACTGGATTTCAATTACAGTTGTTTCAGGGGTTTGGTTCACTTCTCCACCAATTTTTCCATCAACCATCCCAGCTGCTCTCCTCAGCTGGCTGCTAAATGCACCCACAAACATATTACATTTGCTAAACCCAATTTTTGTTACACTTAAGACTTCTTCTCTTTCTGAATCCAGCACACTTCCTTTTTTTCCTGTCATAGAAAGGTCTCTAAATGTAATGTTGGATATGTCCACTATTTCCAAAAGCAAAAGATAGTTTTAATAATAGGGAAAGGTTTGATGAAATCCCTGTGCACCGAAGATATGAACAAACTGTGATTTTAAACCTAAAGATTGCAACAAAGAGGCATTATTCCAAATCAATATATCACAAACAGCCAGAAACACTGAGCAATAAACCTGCCATTTTGTACTAGTACCTCTAAGCTACACCCCTTGACTTCAAACTGTTATCTTTTGTTTTGCCAGTCATTTCACTTTACACTGAAAGCACAGAGCAAAATGAACTTCCCAGTGGTGAGGTCATGTTACTATTTTTAAAGCCAAGGGGCAAAAGCTCAGGTAGATGTTTACCCCTCATCAAAAGACAACGGGGCATTGCAAATAAGAAACAAAAAGAAAGACGAGGACATACTGGTGCATTACATTAGATGGACACACACTGGCACCAACGATTTGGAATGGCAAACCCGGTTCTGCCCCAAGGTCGGCGAGAAAAGTCTCACTGGGAGAGATAAGAATGAAGTGCGGAATGAAGCGGCGCAGAACTAACTCTCAGCCACACACACAAAATTCAGCTGAACCCTCCGGGCGAGTATTAAGGCTTCTTTTATGCTCGGCCCTCCTCACATCGGGGCTGGAGCGTAGGTCAGGCCTGAGCCACCGAGCCACGCTCCCTGCCTGCTACTGTCCGGGCCTGCTCGCAGAGTCGACTCTGGGAAGCGCCTGTTACAGGCCTATGTTTCAAAGCTAGGGGAATGTAATGGTCAGTGCTGAAAGAGCCCGAGGTACCCACATCTCACTGCTGACAGGCACCCAAAAAAATGAACCAAAACAAGAAGAGGCTGACGACAGCAGCTTTGTGTTCACAAGACCACTCTAAATAGAGGAGAAATCTCTAATGATTTCTGGCCCAATTTGTAAAGAAAGGTTTACTAAGGCACTTATATTGTTTTCCCCATCACTTAAACTTTTGTTTTGTCAATTTATCTACTGTAGTTAAGGGCAAAAATGCTGGATTGCTGGTTTTGATACACAGCTCCTCCTTAGGAAATGAAAGGGAGGATTATATCTACTCAAAAGCAGATCCTACATGAGCCCAGGCCACCTAACATGGAGGTAAGTTGTGAAAGATGCAGGCCAGTCCTTTCTCTTCCATTATTAGCACATAAATCTCACCAAGCATGTTGTATTTACAATGAAACAGAGCAGTGTGTATTCTATACTTGAAGACATGCAAGCCTGAACATGAGCACTCAAAATTTAATCAATTACCATTTACCTAATCAAGCAGGTAATATTTATGACAGAAATGTATAGCCTGGTGGTTCACTCCCTCTACATCACTGCCTTGCAGCTATCAAAGCAAACTCACTCTACGCTAGTCTTAGTGCATTAACTACAGGCTACCTGGCATCTGTTTTCATACGGACAGGTCTGATTGATCTTTACAATATTGCCAGACTAAGCGAATTTTTTTTTTAAATCAATGTAATTGTGCACATAAAACGTCAACCCTAGCGAGAATAGCATGCTGTTGCAAGACCGCTGCTCAAATATTGTCATTATAGTAAATCTGTGAAAATGAAGGGGTTTTTTTTCTTGCGGGGCTAGCGCTTCAAAGTGCTCGAAACATGCTGGAGAAACACGTTTAAGCTGGCAAATGAGTCTAAATGCATGCCTTGCTGTTTTTCAACGGGATATGCCATTTCATTCAGAAATAAAAAGTGTCCGTAAGCACACAACTCTGAGCCGTTCTCTTAAAACGACTCAACACTTCATTTGTAAAATCAGTTTTTTTTAAACTACTAAAGTGAAATGCAATCAAATTAATTGTAATTTCTTAATTTCATTAAATATTTGACGATAGGTGGCGCTAATTTCATAACGAAAACGAAAACGACATTCAGACTGTAAATTCAAACAAGCGAAAGATTTTCGCTTCGTAAATATCTAATACTTTGTTGTAATCAAGCCTTGCAGAGACATTGATCTGGTCGAGAAACAAACTACCAGCGCCAGTGGCGCTTCAATCGACGAATAAGAGCGGAATTCATTGGAAAATTTGCCAAACATGGCTGCGTCTGCTTTTTGTGTTTTCAGATGTTCCCCTACGGTAGCTACATGTTTTCCAAACGCTACAAATTTCCGAAAGCGTCAACTTGGCTTCCAAGAGAAACGCGATCATTGCAGACCATTGATAAACTACCACGTTTCACTGCTAACCAACTACGAGCTCAGTGGAAACTTAATTTTAAAAACGCTTCCGTCAAAAAGAAAAAAAAAAAAAAAAAAAAAAAAAAAAAAAGAATTTCAACAGATCAGTCCTTAGTACAAGGCAACGACATTCAGCACATTCGAGAGAATCGGGAGACGGATAAGTTGCAAAGCTTACCGAACACGCATTAGTTTCACACAATCCGGACGGCTGCTCGCCTCGGAGGTGCGCGAGAAGCCCCTGCACGCGCGCGGCCTGGGCGCAATTCGAAAATGAATATTTCTAATTCAGAAAAAGCGGAGCGCGCCACATTTGTTACCTCCCCGAGCGATGCGGGTCATGCGGATAAATTTTCATGGTACGAAGAATCCTCCCACCCGAGTCTCCAAATGACGAAATCGCCGGTAGACTTTTGAGAGCAAATTTCAACGTGAGAATTTCCAAATGAATCTTGCAGAGCGTTTCTCCCGTGCCTTGCTCCTCGCGGGAGGTATTCGCGGGGTCGAACCGAGACCGCACGACGCTCACGGGCGTTGTTTCACCGCCGCCGAGGATTATGTTGCAGTGTGTCCCGTTGCACACAGTCATCCGCCATCATGCAGAAAAGAACGGGCTCCGAATTTACAATGCATTCATTCAACATTACATCAAATGTTCGACATCAGAGTGTAACCTCGTCTCGAATGCTTAAAAATACTTGGCGGCTTGGTGAAGTTGCTGAAGAAAAGAAAATAACACAAATATTTAAAAATACATTTGTAGTTAAAAATACTCTTGGAAAGTTACTTTACAAGTATTAATATATGTGGATATACTAATGCACATCCACCGAAATAAATAATACAAATATCTTTAAAAAAAAAAATAAATAAAAAAGTGTGATTGACTAGAAATGTAGAAATAAAATTGTGTGTTTCATTTGGCAAGAGAAAGAAGACACGTCATATGGTGCCGCCGAGAAAGGCGTGTCACGCTCTCGATTTCGATTTGATATGTAAAGCCAAGGAGAGAAAGGCGATTTCGCGTGAAGCTGATCACTGACTACTTTTGCAGAGTAAATTTTGTATGGATAGTTTTTCTGAAACAAAAAGCAATGGTGTTTTGGCTCTCCCTAGCGGTGGATTTGCAAAATTTTAAAGATTTCTAAAATTGGATGGCGTGGAATGCAAATTTGAGGATTAGTTGTCTGCAAAGAGAATTAGAATCACGTTTTTTTTTAGGAGATTAAGAAAAATAAATAAATAAAATTTGTGAAGATCCAATGTAACACTGTTTTAGAATAACTCAAGAATAGTATAATTAATGTTCATTAATTAATTTAACAAACTAATGTCATGTGTGCATTAATAAAATGAGTAAATGAACAACATCTTAATCCATTCAAAAAATGGATCTGAGAGTCATATATGGCTAAACTCCACAGCACAGACTAGAATTCAGTTTAGTACAATTAAAATGTGTTTCTGTGGTGATTTTAGACAGGCATTGTCACTAAGATGTTTCAGCAATGAATGATGCTGAGTAAGTGAGCAAGTCAAAGGAAAATTCCTTAAGAGTATGAAGACGAAACTCAAAGACTCAAAGGGGCAAGATATCCTCCACTGGTCAAAACTGGACAGCAAAAGAACAAAATAACCAGTAAAACAAAATGGAAGAATATTAAACTATCTTTACAAAAGGGATGACTAGGAGCAACTAGTGAAAAGGAATGACAGACAATGTTATCCTAAGGATTAGACAGACGAAGCATTGGGAAAAAAAAGGGCTGATGATAGGGGCTCACAGTGGTGATCTGGAGGTAGTAGGACTAGGGATTACCCCATGGCTAGGAGGGATTATGTCTAGGTCTGATAGGATGAGGACCCAGTATGGAATAAGTAGATTAAGCAAAGTCAGTGAAGAAAGTTTTCTGAAGAAAAGAACAATCTGGCACTTTCTCCATGAGAGTAGGTTGTTAGCAAAAATAAATACTCATGCTGATATTTACTGCATCACAGTTCCATCAGTGTATGTATAGCTATATATTTACAGTATACTATAAACTGGAGGAGTGGCCTTGACAGAACCCAGACAGATCATCAAACACCGCGCTGGCATAAAAAGCCAGCCTGAGGAGGAGATAGAAGCCAAGAAATTCCATACAGCACACAGAGGGTTTCATTCCAAATCCATCACGCTGAGACTGTACACTAAGTGGAACGAGGGGGCCGAGAACTAGTGAGCATCCGAGCCACTGTCCAGGACGAAACAACCTAGATCCAGGAGTACACCAGGAAGATGGCGTCAAGTGATGAAGTGCTTAGTGAATACCTCAGACGGCAGAGACCTGAGGATGATGGGAATGAGGAGGAGCTGAAGCCATCATGGAAGGATAAACCCCTGCACGGTATGTGCCACCAGTAAATAGTGGAAATGGCAAAAAATTTAAAAATCCTACCAATGACTGGAATGACAGCACAGGGGCACTAATCATGGCAGCAGAGGAACAAGCTCGGAATACAAGATTAATAGAGGCTGGGATCTATGACACCAGGCAGGACCGCAGATGCAGGCTGTGAAAAGATTCCCCTGAGAGAATCCAACACGTAACAGTGGGATGCAAGATGCCAGACGGGAAGGACGTACATGGAATGCCTGAACCGAGTGGCTGGCATAGTATAAAGAAACATCTGTGACGAGTATGGGCTGGAAGTTCGAAGGTCAAAGTGGGATACATCCCTGAAGGTGGTGGAGAATGACCAAGCTTATATCCTGTGGGACTTCCAGATACAGACTGACACAATGGTAATGGCTAACTAACCAGACATAGTAGTGATGGACAAACAGTGAAACAGTGATAACTGTTGCAATCCCATATTAACATCAGCAACAAGGAACACAAAAACACAAAAAGCAATGAAATACCAAGGGCTGAAAGAAGAGCTGGAAAAAATGTGGAAGGTGAAGGCAACTGGTTCCAGGGGCTATTGGAGCACTAGGGGCTATGACCTCCAACTAGGAGAATGTCTGCAGCAAATCCCAGGAAAAACATTCGAGATTTCTGTCCAGAAGAGTGCAGCCCTGGGAACGGCTAAGATACTCCATACGTCACTCAAGCTCCCAGGCCTCTAGTGGAGGACCCGAATTTGACGGACAAAGACTGCACAGAGGAAGGTGAGTGGGGAATTTTTTTTTTTACAAAAAAGATAGCTGAGTGTAGTAAGAGATGTAGAGATATTCTAAATTCTAGTGAAGTACACAAGGTTTCCAGAGAAACAGGACGTTTCGGACAGAGGTCTGTCTCTCTTTCTCTCTCCCTCTCCCTCTCTTTCTCTCCCCCCAAGAGAGATAACCAACACTACAGCGTAGTACACAGCGTTTCCACAGAAGCAGGACGTTGTGGACAGCGGTCCTTCAAAAACTGTGCAAGCAAAACGCTTACGAATTGTACACCCCCAAGCACTTTGTTTCTAATGATCATGTTTGTGTAGGGTGTGATGAAGGCACGCGCCCTCTAGTGTTGCAGCCTTCAGTAAACTTAAAACTGTGCACTGGGTGGGTGGGTGGCTCCCATTAACTGGCGACAGTGGTCTTGCTGGCTTCCCTAGAGAAATCTGCATCCGAATCCGTATAACAATATATTAAATACTAAGTCAAACAGTACGGCTTTGCCAACTCGCACTATTTACTCTCGCAAAGCTTGCACCTCATGTGTGCCATATTTCAACAGAGTGCGCGAAATGTGGCCAAGCTGTTTGCTCGTGTGCTAACAATAGGCCTACATAGTTAGAAAACATAGCCATTTGTAGCATATACCATGAAATATGCGATGTGAAGAGAGGAGTGAGAAGCGGGGACATTAACTGTAAAAGTACAGACAAGGCAGAAATAAGTGCAACTATAGCAAAAGAAAAATATAAATAAATTAATATTATTTTGAATGAAACCTCTACTGATGCGGGTTTCGGAGGAGGGAATGCATTTTCCATCGGTAGACGTCTCCGCTCGGCACGTGAGCCGTTCGCTGGATGAAATACAATCCGGACGTCAATCTTACGTTACACGAGCGCTGTCTGAAGGCTGTGCGATGCGCGGCGCTAAATGCTGCCGTGTTATTCGGCTTTGGATGAAGACAAGTTCATTAAATTACTTGTTTTATGGTTCGATTTTGTTTCCCCAGATCAAATTTAAAAAACAAATGGCTTGTTTTGGTTATATATTTGAACCACAGTCTTATATTCACAGTCTTGTGTCCATGTTTATTTAGACATTTATCTCAGTTCAACCAATCTGTACATAACAGAAAACAATACAGCAATAATAAACTAATCTACTTTTAATTTGACATTTATTCAAATTATAGAATATTTTGTGTTGATGTACCAACAAAACGTCCAATTACAATACAATTACAGATATACTTCAGTATTGTATACAATCTTGTATGCAGTATGCAGTCCATATTCGTATACTAATTTCGTTTCCTTTTTTTATTTCCATTCAGCGGAACTGTACATAGCAAAACAATAATACAGCAATATTGAACACAATCAATCGAATTGCACTGTTTATTGTAATGGCAGAACCTTTTGTACTCGCATACTGACGTGACACCACTGCATGGTCTAAATTTATGCAGTCTTTTAAACTTCTGAAATATTTTTATATCGGTGAACTACCACTTTTTTGTTTAGTATTCTGTTTTTTGTTTGTTTTTTGTTAAACTTTAAGACTGTAAGCGTTAATACTAAGTCTAAAGGTCTTTAAAATCTAAAATCTAGTTTTGAAATAATTATCGTAATAATTCTTGTGTTCACAATAAGGAAATTAAAAGCAGTCTGTCACAGTGACTAATTTACATAAGATGCAGCCTAGTGACAAAGTCCTGTAAAAGAACGAAGATTGTCTAAAACGTCGTAGGTCTAGAGTGCTATCACATGGGGCGATGAGTTATCGCCACCAGGGGGCACTAAAGTGCTAGAATATCACCGTGACCGCGCACACAAATCTGAAACGAGTACACAAAGTGTTCTACGAAGTTCAACAACATTCTAAACGTTGCTGCAAAGTGCAAAGCCTTTTATTTCTAGCGTGTAAGATATTATCCAGAGATGATTAGAAACAAATACAAACAATCATTTAGAGTCTACAGTCTGATCCTGTGTAAAATTATACTGCATTCCTGACAATACCCAAGAATGTCTATCTGCTGCTATATAAACAAGAGCAATAAGAACTGCCCAAAAGGCCTGTAAACATTGTCTCTTCAATGCTTGTATTCCTCTTTTTAGATGTGTTGTTTTGTCTGCTACAAAATTTAATCTCCTGATATGGGAAGACGGCCTCGGTAAACAATCCCAGTGGAAGCCCAGCCCAGATGCCCGTCATTGCCTCAGACAGACAGCAAACTGATGTCCGGAGCGATGGAGCAGGCGAGGGAACTCTCCAGTCTCCTCTCAGATCCTCCTCACGTCCATGTGACTGATGAAACAATATTGGTCAAAGAGTGTTTCCCCTCATACACCCCCCTTTTAACGGTCAGCCCAGAGGAACCAGCTGCGTTTTATGCTATCAGGCTTAGTATAGAGAAAAACTCATTGTCTGTGAATTTATGGGATACTTGCCTGCAACAACCAAGGCCAAGAACATCAAATGCTTGACATACAGGGGCCAAAGCAAAACAAGTGGGACATTGTTATTTCCATGGTGATCTTTACGCAGAGTGAAAACAGGTTGTAGGTGCTTTTGGATTCTTTAAAGGAGGATGTGTGACACAATGGAAAAGCTTGTGACACTTGTTCTGGGTCTCTCTTTTCTTGAATGCTTGGTTCCTATTGGAAAATGTTTGGCAGGGGTAGCATAGCACATAGGAATTTCAGCCTGTGCTTTGGAAAACGTCTGCGGAGTCCCACAGGAGTAGCGTCATCTTTGGAAGCATGTGGCCATAGCTGTCTTGTGTGCCTTGTGCGTCACTGTATGCAAAAGCCCATCGTTTTCATATCTGCATTATAGGCTGGTTTCGCTTAGTTCTCAGGCGCAGGCTCCAGCAGCTGTCCATGTACCATTTAATCTTCTCAGAAGGTGCATCCATTTTTAAAGATATCCTGATATTCAAAAAGAGAATTCTCTCCCTCTCCTCATCAAACCGCTAGCCTGGAGAAAAGTGCGGAGCTGAGTTAACGGTGGATGAAGAACAGTATCATCTGGAGATGATTATCGCCTACTTGAACTTCGTGGATATCTTGAATTAAAATCAGATGAATAATTTCATGGTCTTGCACTACACACTATTTGTCTTATTTCTTCTAAGGGAAAAAAAGGCCCATCAACATAGATGGTTTAAAACAGAATGTGAGTAACGTTAAGCCATGTTTTGCCTCCGAACACTGTATACACACAATAAGGTCCAGGAAGTTTGGACAGAGCAATCTCAACCATTTCATTACGAGTTATACTGTGTATGACTATGTATGTGACAAATAAACCAAACTTGAAACTTGAAACTTGAAGTGGACCTGAAATGTTTGGCTCCGGGTTTGCTGTTCATCACGTGGGGGGTGGGTGAGGGAAATGATCTGGACTTGGACCACTTCACTAAGGTATGTTGACTGTTATAAACAACTGGAAAGCATTTTTCCAACATTTTACCCTTTTCAAGGGTAAGCACTAGCAGTAGCAATGATAATGTTTAGAGGACCATATTAATACCTGAGTCAATATTTTATCCAAAGTGATAAGGTCTACCAATGGTTAGGAGTTCATCTACTTTTAACACTCTTATTAAGAAAGGAAAAACAAATTTAACGTTCATATCCAGAAAAGGAGAGAGAGAGAGAGAGAGAGAGAGAGAGAGAGAGAGACAGAGAGAGAGAGAGGCTTAAGAACACTGACTCCAATAAGAAAAGACAGACACGGAAGTACATATTTATTCATGTGTGTGACTGAGTGGTGTGTAAGAATGAGGTAAGACAGCTCCCACTGTACTCAGAGGTGATGATATCATCATGGTTCTGTAGAACTCGAGGTAAGCTCAGACAGTAACACAGGAAATGAAGACGTGTGCGATGATGGCTGCAGCATTCCTTGGAATGAGTGCATGTGGACACTGACTAATTAATTAATATATCATTAGACTAGATTCAATTAAGAAAGAAAATATTTTTAACTGTGTGTGTGTATGAATGTGGGCAGATTTACACATGTATAAAATATAAAACACAAACAACTGCAAATGCAAACAAGCATAAAAAACAGGTACACACTGAACCAAACATTGGATAATTAACCCTGTTTGTCAGTGGCAGCAGACTACATACATGTTCTTTTGATTTTCAGCATGCAATTATAGGTTCTAATTACAAGACCCCTGCTGACCCTTTATGTGTTACAAAAGGTGTTTGGGCAGAGCAGGTACATTACCATAGGAACATTTCCATGGGAACATTTTGTCTTGTTCACCAGTGGTCTGCTCCCCTAGTAATGTAGCAAACTCTCCCACCAGCTGCTCTCTCCAGGGTCTTGTAGGTGACTGCAATTTTGGTGCCATCATTAGAAGTGTTTAACCATAACAAGATGAGAGTCCTCAGAAAAGAAATAACTGTAGATGCTTTCCATGGCGTGAAGATCCTGTGTGTGTGCTGGGCTTTCATAGCCTCAACAAGCTGCAGTAATAGTTTAATGATTGGATGTCATTTTGTGCTTCATATAAAAGTAACACTACAATAGTAAATATATTTGCATAACACAATTACCACTCGCAAAAAGAAACGTGTTTTAACAACAAATGGGCGAGGCTAAAATTGAGTTGCTGCAAAACACCCTGTCTTGATCTTTTTGCAAATACACATGCACGCAAACCCACACCCATACAGACAGACAGACATACACACCTTTTCAAAAGCCCTTAGTTTTGACCTTAGAGAGGGTTTGCATGTGGACAGGTGTCCTCCCTGCTCTGGGCTAATTTTTGCCCATTACTATACTGCTTCATCCAGTCAGGTCTGTTCTTCTAGTTGAACCCGGTCCTCCAGTTTAGCCTGGCTCTCCAACTGGGCCTGGTCCACTGGTTGAGACTTGCTGTCCTCCAGGGCCTGGTCCTCCAGCCGGGCCTTGTCCTCTGCTTGCCTGATTCACACTGTGCGTTCTTCCTCCTTTCCCACATCCACCCACAGGTCTCACACTCAGCTATCAAACCTGACACATCGAGATCCTGGACAAATGGTCTCCCAGTCACAGATGTGCAGGATTCAGAGGTGGAAATCTCTGACCTCGCTGTGATTTGATTGTGATTCTTGTGGAAACAATTCTAAGCATAAGAAAATATGGGATTTCACCGTGATTTGTTTGATTATCTTGATGGGGCCCTGAAGACCTTCTAAAAATATGCTAAATGCACAAATGTGACTAGGGGGACGTTTTATGCATTTGTGTTCTATAGGGAGATTTATGTTTTTGTTTTTGAATTTTGCAGATGTTAATATGATTGAAAAAGCCTGAGAATTTTTCTTTTAGAAAAAATAGAGCTGAATAATGAATTGTGCTATAATAAATTGTGCTAAAATGGATTATAATCAGTTATAATATTCTAAAATCAGTGCAGCTGAAAACATTCGCCATCAGATCACAATAGTGCCTCGTCATATTTTTCACACACCTTGGCAGATCTGGAGTCTTAGTTCTACAACCAATAAGCCAAACTTTTCATTCCCCTTTAAAATTTGGACTCTAGAAACCTCTCCACACTTCACTGACCTATACACCTACATTATATGCCAGCTAGGATATTTATATTGATGTTTAGTTTACATACATGCAAGTTTCAGGTCCAGAGTATGAGTTCATTGACAGTTGATCTGATCCAAACACATCACTTCTCTGCCATTCCGATTATTTGGGACTCTAGTCTGTGCTGGCCCGAATCAAAGCTTGTCCTCCTCTCTGCTAGAAAGACATTACTGGCCCATTTCTTCTCAGCTAGGGAAAGGAGGAGGTATCTGCCATCCGTTTTTAAAAGCGACAGCTAGTCCACAACTCAGTTTGCCAAGGAGCCGAATCCAATAGGGGGTGAGCCCAGATACATTCCCACAGGCCTCTCTCAACAACACACACATCCAAGGCAAACACTGTGAGGCCCTACAACAGGCCAAGTCGCACCATATTGCCACTGTAGTACAATAAGCAATGATTTCAGTGATAATGTAATGAAACGTTCATTAAGTACTTCATAACAGGCAATGCATTAGCTCACCAATGCAATGCAAAACACATGATCTTAGAAGTACTGCATTTTGCATGCCCTAAACACAGGGTGCATATCTTAATAATACACCGAATGCATCCGATTGTCATGGGAGACTAATTAAAGTGTAATTTGCATTAAAACGTAACCCGCAGGCATGGCACCGAGCTGAGGCCTGATCAGCGCCCTCGGTCCCTGTGTCAGGGTGCCATTCCAGTACAGTGGATTTCAGTTTCGCTGCTGTAGTCAAATTAATCCGCAGAGCCTGTGAGGATGGTCCTCGTACCAGCACATCTGCTACTGCACTCGTGCCCGCCACCGGGCCCCATCACTTCTACTCCTGATCAGCATCGGGGGTGATGGGTGATGCTGTCGTCCAGTCACACCCAGTGTGCGCTGCATCGTAGTCAACAGCACTGCTGCTAGCCAGGCCAGGCAGAGTCAACCATGGGCCAGACGCCCCAGGAAAGGCTCAGCATCTCTGCCCGTTTTGGTCAGTTAGCGGTCTTTGCTAGTCCACACCAGAATGCAGTCCCCTCCCAAGCTTTGCCCTCAGTGCACAGTTGAGGTCTTTGTTATGTATTGCATAATGTTGTTTTTTTTTGTTTGGTTTTTTTTTGGGGGGGGGGGGGGTGCATCACAGAGAATGGCAGTGCAAGTGTAATGGAGTCTAGAGTCATGAGAAGCATTCGGGTGGTCATGTGTTTCAGGCTTTATAGCTCTTGGGATCATTGGACAGTAAACAAATAACAAAATAAGTGTCAGGTGAATATCACGCATAATAAATGTAATTAACTAGCCTGATATACACTGTATATAACCTGTCAGGTACTGTTGTGTTCAGAATTTGTCATTTCCTAGACATGGTCATCTGTCAGTCAATCTTTCTGCATTAAAAACATTAACAGGGATAGGAAATAAAGTTTACAGAAGTGTATTTTATTTCTGTGCCCAAACGTACCTGAAGTAATTGCTGATTATTTTTACATTTATGTGACTGAACTTCCATCTCTGGTGCAGCTACCTGGCTACAGCTTTCAAACAGAAAGACTGAAACATTCTGTTTCTCACAATAGCATCTGTTAGCCAATAAAATGTGATTAAACAAACTAAGGGACACATTAATTTCATGTTTTGTGCTTTAACATTTTATGAACAGCATTTTACCACAATTCCTGTGTAAAAACATTTTACTTTACATGTACCGTATCAGCTACACCGCACGTGTGTACTCTAAATCCCTCATCTGGAAATGTCATAAAATATCTTTGACAGATCAAACCCAAAATTCAACCACCGTCTTAGCGTTGCCTCGCCTGAACACTTGCTTAGCATTATTCAAACCCCAACAACACTAACTTGGTTCTCTCATCTAAACAACAGCTTAGCGCTATGTAAACCTGAAAACTATCTTAGCGCTATCCAAACCCGAACGCTACTTTAGCTCAAAATCCTAGTTCGTTAAACTCACACGACTAATGACTAATGGAAGAGATCTGGCAAAAAAAAAAAAAATGCAGCATGCGATTTGGAGTGTAAAAGAGGACATTTAAACACTAAGAAGGGCAAAGACTGAGATGTAATAGACACTGTAACCGTCACACATAATCTGTCCTGCCCGAAAAGGCCACTTACACCTCTTGGAAGACTTTAATGTTGGTACGTTTGTACACACACAAACCTCGCGGTTTCATTAACGGCAATTGGGATCATTTTATACGTGTAATACCGAATGACTAAATGTCAGCTAAAAAAGAGCTTCGGAAGCAAGGAAGGAAGGCAGACCACACAACCATCATCGCGAAATGTCACAGCGATCTCTGCACGATCATATGAAAGTCATCTAAAGTCGGTGCACCCACTCAAGCAAAGCACTACAAATAAACGGATTATGATGCATGCTAAAAAAGGAAAGCCATGCTTCAGTGTGGCTTCACCGAGGTCGGGGTTATAAACGAGAAGGAGAGAAGAATGTCTCCAGCCCGAGGCATCTGAAGATGAGAACAACGGGAGCTGCACTGGGTTACAGCGGGGATGTCACGGGCTCCTTTACTGGGTGTTGAGAAGCCAGCATCGTGGCGTAGGAGATTCATGTTCATTAGCAGGACATTAAAACAACTAAATCACATTTCAATAAGACAAACCTAAAACCTCTGTGAACTCTATGAACTGAACAACTCTCCGGGCGCATTACGCCCGCATGCACAGATATTAAAGTGACAATAACGTATACAATACAATAACGGGTTCATTACGGGATCACAGCCAACCATTACAAAGAATGCACGCAGACCTTCCTGAGACTACAGTTCATGATTGGCATGAAATTATTCTAGATTGTTTTTAAAAATTATCCATTGAAAATTTAAATAAAGTTACTAAAATTAGACTGAAAAAAAAAGACCTTCTTTGTTAAGTGCTGAAATTTTCTGTTTATTTCTAATAGTGATGGTGTTGGACTTTGAAAGAAAAACTAGTTTGTTTGCGTGGAAGACTATGAGAAGAATGAAGAATTAGCATCTTATTGACTCCGGCATGGAACAAACCTACTAATCTCTTGCTAAACCTGGCCAGATTATAGCACACCTGCAGTGTGTGTACGTTGTGTGCATGTGTATGTGTGTGCATGTTTGTATATGTGTGTTTCAGACAGACCTTCTTATTCAACTAGTGCTGGCATAGTCACAGTGCTCTCTCTCTCTCTCTCTCTCTTTCTCTCTCTTTCAAACACACACACACACACACACACACACACACACACACACACACACACACACACACACACACACAGCTGGAGTGAGAGGGCATATCTAACACACCTGTGACTTCCCTCACAATGAGATGTGAAGGGCCAGTTTCCCCCGGTAGCTTCCACACCTACCAAGCAGACCTGCCCTGTACTGATGGGGTCAAATCACAGGTCAAAGGTCAAACTGCTCCAAGCCTAAGGAAATTCTAATTGGTAAATCCTTGCATTAGGGTCATTAAACACAGCCATAACCCATTAAGAATTACAGCCTACATTTATGTTGGACTCTTATTTAGGAAGACAATATGAATGCCTGGATCTTGAGAAAAATATTAAATTAAATAAGTATAATAACTGTAAGTTGGGTAAATATTAAAATAATTTAGAAATAAGAAAGATTAGGCCTTGACTGAGATAGAAATATAAAAATATTAATAAACTCTTTAATAATTTTAGAGCTATGTCAGTAGCTGGCCTCAAAGGCACTTTTTTCATCAATGAATTTTCCTGGCGTATGGCTATACTGTTGACTTGTCTTCGTGAAAAAGGCTTTGATATTCCGAGAAGAAACGAGTCTGTCTCAGCAGGCTGGCCGGATGTAGAGCCGCGTGGGCGGAAACCATGACACACTGAGAGACTGTGAGCTGCAGCCGAACGGGATGAGAACGCACCACTGCGCAGTCTGCGCAGTGTTCCGCCAGTTAAACCTGCGTCCGATGGATGATGTACACGCTGGGATTTGTTGCGGACTACAAGGCAAAAGGACGCTCTAACAGCATTACTCAGTTGTGACCGCTAGGGGGAGATGGCGTTCTGCTAGAGTAGCCTACAGTGTACAGTATTCTCCGTCGTCCCTCAGTGGTGTTTCTAAACGGAGGCTGCTTTCTTCATTAACGCCGTTAGACAGCCTTCTACCCAACCAACCTTGTTGAAATCATAACAAAAAACTAACTAAATATCACTAATACTATTGCCTCTGTGGTGTGTACCACATACTTCAACAACATATGGAGTACAGGCAGACTGAGAGTCCTGAGACAGTCAGTTTATATAGGGCATTTAAATTATAGTTGGTTGTGGTGCAGAAAGCTTGTCAAGAGGATTTTTTTTTTTTTTGTATGTGTGAAAAGCAGATCCTCATTTATGAGCAAAAATGCAGGCTATCCATCTGTGTGGATTGCCAAAACTCAGCACAGTGTCACCTTAGGACCCAGCACATGTGGTTGCCAAATATTTCCCACTCCAAAGGGTCAGCCAAGGTTTTTAGAGGAGAGGCCTGGTAGTGAACCAAACCACTACAGTCATGAACTGTGTAATTGCATTAAAAAGACCAAATGGGAAGAAAAAATGTAGGGAAACCTAAGAAATTAGGAATGCTGTGTGGGGAGAAATCAGAGGTCACTAGTTAACACCTTGTAAGGGTGGGGAGAGTGGTTGAAGTGTTCTTGCTGTTTTTAAAGTGAGACTGTGTGTGTGTGTGTGTGTGTGTGTGTGTGTGTGTGTGTGTGTGTGTGTGTGTGTGAGTGTGTGTGTGTGTGTGTGTGTGAGTGTGTGTGTGTGTGTGTGTGTGTGTATGTGTGTGTGTGTGTGTGTGTGCGTGTGTGTGTGTGCGTGTGTGTGTGTGTGTGTGTGTGTGTGTGTGTGTGTGTGTGTATTCGTGCATGTATTTGTGCCACAACTTTAACACAATTTATTCCTGTGATGACATAGTCAGCAGAGTTTAACGAGGCTTTGTGAGGGCTCCAGAACTGTTGATAAACCATCTGCAATGAAGCTACAGATCAGGCAGAGAACTGAAACAAAATGTTCTCTAAAACTGTTTCCATTTTTTGCCTGCAAAGTGAAACCAGGAGACACTTCTCCGATCACAAGTCCAAAAGGGAGAATTACCATTATGTAAAAGCAAGCCCAGGTGCAGCATGAAAATGGTTGCATATACTAATGATCAGTGGCAGTGCCCAGAAAAAAGATGTATCCATTAGATATGCATTAGTATAAAAAAGTATTTACCAGTAAATGCATTTACTGTAGTAAATGTAAAATGTAAGTAATGCATTTGAAGTTTTAGGGTAATGTATTATTTGCCAGTTCATTATTTGGCAAATAATAATAATAATAATAATAATAATAATAATAATAATAATAATATTAAAAACAATAATACTAATAATAAATGACCTAGTGCCTATTCCACCAGAAAACTGACATATGAAGAGCAGCAAGAATGGAATGGGTTTGCTAATCTTTGAAATAATGGAAAAAATTTAAGTGAATCAAACAAACACACACTCACACACACACACACACACACACACACACACACACACACACACACACACACACACACACACACACACTCACAGTCCAGCCAAATCATTGGCAGAGAAGCAACTCAATGCAGATAGTTTGCTTTAATGACCCTAAAATAACTTTCAAATTTTTGTTTAGAATGTTGTAACTAAGACAGTAAAGTGTGCCACCATGAAGGTGGACTGCATTACTTACCTACTTACACCTAAACATAGAATGTTTGCCACACTGAATGAAATCCATTTATCAAAGTATTTTAAGGTCTATCCAAGACCTCCATGTATACAAGAGTATACTTGTTGTCACACGAAATGTATTGCCATGATAAAGAAACACCAAACATGACCCCTTGTCCAAGAATGTGTGGCATTACGTATGGTATCAGCCTGGCCCATATAATCTACCCCTGTCTCGTAGGACTTGAACACTATTTCAAATTTTGGCCAAAAAAAAAATAAAAAATGATGTAAGAAGCTTTGAGTTTTTCTCATGCTGAGTTTCTGGGTCGAGAGAGGAGGCAAGAAAGAAAACGTAGGACGCAAAAGGAAATCAGGTAGGATGAAATTAGAGCTGCCCGCCAGGAGTTCAGCCCTGTGAGACCTGGCCAGGAAATGAAACCTGAATGCTGACGTGTTCTGAATGATGGGACTATAATTGGAACCCTATTAGCGGCGTGCTCAAAGATCTGCTTCTCTCGAGGGCTTGGGATGGTGGTTTTCTGAGAGGAAGTATTGGCGTGACGTATCACAGGCACATGCAGCGCTTCATGCATCGTGGGCCATCCCACAAGGCCACCATGCACAAAAAAGTCATGAGATCATTAGAGCAACAGCATTTTTTGGTCGATGATACGACCTATATGATGTATTACATATGGTCGCCCCATTCTCCAGCTGGTAGTACTCTCCTCACACAAGGACGTGAAAATGACGTCACTAATTACATGCTTCATGCTTTTGCAGTGCTTTTACTAAATATATTAAACGCTGTAAAGGACGATTGAAAGGCCTTAATCTCTCTCCACCACATTCCTTGGCTTGCTCTACCCCGCTCACCCTTGCTGTAATGAGACAGAAACGAACAGACACTCGCGGATAAAACACGGGAGGTAAACTTCACTTTTTAGGGCAATCCAGAAACGTAAACAAGAAACATGCAAAGGTCAAACCCAGAGCAGAACAAACTGTATCCAAGAGAGTATTTCCAGGTCATAAACAGTAACAGGCAGAGAGCGAGACAATATAAAACAGTATGGCATGTCCAAAGAGGAGTCTAAAATCTAAAATCTAAAATACAAACAAGATTGAAATGCAGATACAACGAGAAACAGAGAAACCACTTAGTATGCTTTTTTTATTTAGAAAAGGCAATACCTCACAAAGAGGAAATGGGAAAAGACAGCTATATATACATGATAGAAAATACAGAACATTAAGACATAGATCTCCTGTGGGTCATGGCATTAGTGGAGCAGGTTTTTTTAGGGCATTTTGGGAAGTGGAGTTTGTATGGGTTTGGTTGGAATGCAGCATGACACTTACCCAATCTATGATAAAGCAACCTTGAAGCTGGTTAAATGTTGTTATACGTACTGGGGTACCAGTCTGTCATCCTTTCTTACCCTTAGCGGTGCACCAGTGGGTTGTGCTTTCTTACCCTTACTAGTGCACCAGTGGGTTGTGCTTTCTTATTCTTACTAGTGCACCAGTGGGTCATGTTTTCTTACCCTTACTAGTGCACCAGTGGGTCATGTTTTCTTACCCTTACTAGTGCACCAGTGGATCATGTTTTCTTACCCTTACTAGTGCACCAGTGGGTCGTGTTTTCTTACCCTTACTAGTGCACCAGTGGGTCGTGTTTTCTTACCCTTACTAGTGCACCAGTGGGTCGTGTTTT
>NC_137504.1:26090000-26100000 GCF_041902795.1 Electrophorus electricus
TCAATCTAAAAGAAGAATCCTCATGTTCAGTAGGAACTCCTCCCATGTCTGTGGAGCTTTGATCCAGTAAAAGTAAATATGGTATAAATATGCTAGTAGGGTATTTTGTAATTGCATTTGGTATCAGCACTGCTATATTCAGATTCAGCACTGTTATAATCAGGACCAATATTTTTATTACAAGCACTGCTTTATTCAGTACACACAATGCTATATTCAGCACTAGCACTGCTATATTCAGTATCAGCACTGCTATGTTTAGTACCAGAACTACCATATGCAGTTCCACTATTCAGTATTGCTTTAGTCAGTACCAGCACTGCTATATTCAGTATCAGTACTACTACATTCAGTACTAGTACTTCTATATTCAGTTCCAGCAGTGCTAAATTCAATACCACTACTACTCTATTTAGTACCAGAACTACCATATTCAGTAATGCTCTTCAGGACTGCTATATTAAGTACCAGCACTGCTATATTGGGTAGCAGCACATACACAACTGTATGAGAGTGGTGCTATTGAAAGCGTTTGGTTTAAATCTGGACCTGGGGCCTGGCGGCAGGTTCTAAATGACATTCTCAACAACACACGAAGCAGGATCTCCAAGAGCTCACGCAGTGGCTGGAGGTATGCAGTTAAGTGCCTCTCTGAAATCATGTAAGGGTTTCCCTTACTGGGCTATTTCAGAGCCTTCTGAAGACACATGTGTCACATGAGGCCTGCTGTCTGATGAGGGCGATGGGCGTGTTGTGGGATGTGTCTGGGTGAGGAGCAGAGGTCGAACATTAACGCTGACATGGGCAGGGCATGCTGGGAAAAGGTCATCTGTGCTTTCTGAAACCTGATCATGTCATTAGCACTAGGGCATTAAGACGTGATAAAAGACGTGATAGAAACATTTTTTTGTGATGCACAAATTTTCACAGATGCAGGACTGGTACTAAGAAAAGGGGGTTGAATGATAGTTTTAGATAAAAGTTTTGCTTTATTGACGATTTGTGCAAAATTTGAGAAAACGTTCGGGAGTAAAGGAAGAAAAACGGATGGGGTTTCAGGCATGGTCTTTCTCCCAAACTTCAGTTATTCCATAACTCCTCTTAGCATCACAAGGACACAACTAATAATGATCAATTTTGGTCACCAATTGGCATGACGTGGCGTAAATCCCTGATTGTTGGTAAATAATGTTTGTACCAAAATCAAGCCATGAGTGAAAGTCAAACAGACCATTCTTTGAGTAAATAATCCCAAATGTGACATGCTGTATAATAATCCCAAAAAGGTGACTTGTTAAATAATAATCCCAAATTTCATTTAGTGCCGTCATGTTTCATCCCACTGAGACGAGTTCACACAGACAGGCTGGAGAGTGCCACGTCTGAGATCCCTCCGATCATAAGACTTCGGAGAGTAAAGCAAGCAGGCAAAGATGGGAAGCAGCGCTGCCCGAAGTGGAGGTTGGCCCTGTAGCCTGACCACAGAGTGCAGCGACTTCCATAAAGGGTTTCCATAAAGAACACCACTCAACACTGACTACATACCCAACGGATTTGCTGATTTCAGAACTGATTTTCAGCAAGTGTTTGCAAGCCAAAGCTCCCATACAGTGATTCAGATACTGTCCCCTGCGTTTTTGGTCTGACGTCCTCTGAGCTTCAAGACTTCAGAGATTTCAGTTTGGTCGCCTGGCGTGTAAATGCAGCAAAGGCCTTTTCTTAGTGGTGATTGGAGCAAGTGGCTGACTAAATCCCAGTGAACAGGGGATGGATAAAGCGCATTATTGCGCAGGGATCCAGGCAATAGGGACTGTTAACAAAGGTTTGGGAATAACAAGCAGAATCAATGTGTGCTCTGCACATGAAACAGAATTTTTCAGAGGAAGCAGCAAAAAAGGGAATCCATAGAAGTAAAGTGTGCATTAAAAATGCACGCCCTCTTTCCAAGGAGCGTCAAGCGTAAAGCTGCGCAGCTGCACGGCTTTGTTTATACAAGCCAGTTGTTCATTCCTCATAACCATTAACAAGGAACCACTGACAAATATCAACCATAAGTCGATATGTTGTATGGAATTTAGCTTGCATCACTAAATTTAAATTGTGTGTGTGGGGGGGGATCAATGCATGAAAGCTTTGTGTGTGTGTGTGTGTGTGTGTGTGTGTGTGTGTGTGGGAGGGGGGTCAATGCATGAAAGCCTCAAAATGTGTGGGTGTGTGTTGGGGATGGTGCAGTAAAAAATGTGATCATTTTTCACAGAATATTTCACAGAATTTTAATGTAAGTTTCCAGTAATTAAAAGTATAATATGCTATTCCTACTCTATGGTCTGAATTCACTCAAATGCGTTTTCATGGCCATAAACCTCATCATGTCATGATCTGATGAGGAAAGTCGATGAACTGTAACTATAGAGTTGCCTTGTCTAGGGTTGGACCAGCGACTGGAAAAGAACCTTTTACCCCCACCAAACACCGAAGCCAGACAGAGCTATATATAGTAAATCAAGTGGGAGACAAATTAATGGAAATGTTTTTGGTCATAATCCTGCTTTAGTTGACCATCTGGATCAGGGAAATGGCAAAAAGGTAATAATCCCAACCGCTGTATTTAGCATCGCTGCACATGACTTTGTTTCATAGCATTTTTATATCCCCTTCTAATTTAATCTGCCATTTTAAATTCTAAGACAAACAGACAAGTGGCATGTAAATCTAAGCCACCAGCTGCTAGATTTTTGTTTTCCTGTACATCTATGTAGGATTCGGAATTACTTAAAATCTGTCACATAAACGCCTGCATAGAATGAGACTGAGAACAGAACTGGCGTCGGTTTACATGATGTGTGTAAAAGAAAACTCAGCCTGACCGAAGTCGTTTGTTTTTGAAGGTGGGAGGCTATAAGAGGCCTGTGGGTTTGGGTTAAGTGCCTGAGTGCTTGTCAGCGCACCAGGTTAATTTTTGGCTTCCAGGACAAACAGGCAGCGCTTAAATGATGAGCTGCCACATCTCAGCCTAACAACTCGGCGAGCACGACTGTTGATTTCAGGCGAGCGGGGCTGCTTTTAGCTCGCTGATTGAACTGTGTTAGAGACAGAAGGGGGGGGGGCATCCCAGAGTCCCCTGCAGTAGGGTGCGGTGGGTTTAATGGCTCTGGCCATTAAACACTCTTTCAAACTTTGTTTGCTTACAGATCAGAATGCCATGTTTACTTTTATCTCACCTGCTCCAAAAAGGCCCCTTTTCACCTCATAAATCCTAAATTCTTTTTTGCCCTAAAGTACCCCTCTTGCTAACCCTAGTGCCCCAGCCACCATTAAAGTAGTTCAAAAAGAACAAGAGGAAGGGGCATTGCTCGACCCATGCAACTGTCCGTGCACGTTACACAAGCAGGGGAGGGCTTGGCTCACAAGCCAGGAGGGTGCCACCTCTCTGGGAAGGCTTGCTGGGGGGGGTCGGAGGAATGCAGGCTGACCAGCTACCGACCATCCACGTGGTTACTGGGGCCAGTGGAACAGCTGACATCAGAGGTCTGGATGTGAGTGACTCACTTTGGAAATCGCTACAGTGCACATTCTGGCAGAATACAGAATGCCCTTAGCATCCGCTGCCTTCCAGTGGCATATATGCAAAAGCAGTACTTGACAAAGCAGAAATAAGCCCTAATAATGGCAATGCAGGTCCGAATAACAGCTGTGCCACGTGCCACCCTTGACCAAGGGACTTTGCTCTAGCCTGAGACTGGGCTTTCATCAACTTTATGCCTCCTAGCCTTTGCCCTGCTATTGAAACTATGCAGGTGAATGTGAGCAAAGTTACTTACTTAGCTGATGATAATATCATGTGCTGCTTTAAATGGAAGCACGCTGGAATGCAACCACCATGTCTCAATTTGAAATCTGTCCATCTTGAAGTTGTGAATCAGGCAGTATAAAAAAGATGATAAGCTATTTTATATAAATGAATAAATAAGTATATAAGACTATACGTACATGGCTTCGGGCATTTCCTTGAAAGGGTGGCCAGGAGCAGTGCAGGATGCTTTCCTGGTGTTTTCTTTTCATCTTCTCTGGTGGGTGGCTGTGTTTGCATTCAGAGCTGAGTAATCAGCAGTGAGTGGTGGAGAAGCTGGAGGGGCGTAAGGGACAGGCAGACATTACCACTGCATTACAGAGCTTCAGAGCCCATGGGGTCAGCTGATGGCAGCCAGGTGTCAGGGGTTTCTGTCTGATACTACTGATCTGAGGTCAGGATTTGTTGTTGCTATCAGCTAGTGAATGAGAGGCCCACCCACATACTCACACACAACCACACAGACACACACACATACACACACACACACACACACACACATGTGCATAGACGATAATTGGGGTATGCCTGATTTCAGGAGGTGGATCTTATGCCCCGGAAGAAACCAGCTCTTGCTCTAAGGAATGGGCTGAGAGCAAATTAATTATATATTGTCAGATGAACAGCTATCATTAGGAAAGTGATCAGATGCCACTAAAAAGCCCCTACAGCCATTCCTGTGATTACAGTGTCACTGATTAAACTGTCTACTGAGCTAGATAAGTAACTAATGTAATACATCAGTTTCACATGACACCCACTTAAACAGGCCAACAGCATGGCATCAGGGAAAACAAGGGCGAAATAAGTTGCTTATTTTGCATTTTCCAATTGCTCGTATAACTCTGAAGACCTTTGTTTGGGTCTGCTTGGGCTGTATTTAAAACATATTTGTTTGTTTCTCAGCAGGGTTTGTATTTATGAGCGGAAATGATGGACATAGACCTGTGGAGCAATAGTCACACATGCTCGGTTTGCCAGTAAATGCACATGCTTAAACGCAGAATCTGGGTGCAGCTGTGTTAACGTGGAGATGCAAAACGGCTTTCGCAAACACAGGATCATGCGAAGAATCAGCCTGGAAGTGACTGCCTTTGTCAATGAAGAACAAGGAGCAAAAATTCCACAACAATCCATCTCTGATGCATGCCCCTTTTTCCCAGAATAACCCCAGAGCTCTGCTCCGCACTGACGTAGTTCTGCATCACCTATTTGCACCAATACCTTCTCTTACCTTCAACCCTTTCCCAGAGCCTGTCGCCCGCTTTCACACAAGGATCCCAAAATAGAAACACAGTGTGGGGGCATAGCGAGAAGGAGACATGTCTCCAAAAAGCTTTGTTTTGACTCCATTTATTAAAGATTAGGGGGAAAGGCTCATTTGCATGCATCATAATACACCTTCTCCCTTCCTTTTGACACTATAACTCATGTGCTGTGGTTACTAAGCCATAATCACCTCATATTATTAGAGAACAGAAAGCCCCTTCCAAGTTGGCCATGGTAGTTAAAGCAGGCAGGGGCATTATCACGGGTTAGGATCATTAATAAAGGGCAAACTCTGGGTGGCTGATTCAGAAATGATGACCTTGTCTTCATCCTTTGGAGTTTTTAACCCATTTGAACAGTTAGATCATAAATGAGTCTACTGTCTACAGCGTGATCTGTGATCTGTCTACAATGTGATCTGACAGATTACACAATGCTAATCTTAATGTCCAATTCTTATTCAGTTTTATTTGGTGCAGTCATTTTAATTAACACAGATTGGGGTTTTACTGGTAGAACACTTGCCTTTGAAGTGAAACCTGTGAACTACTAAAGTTCTTCATGAGCTCTCCTTTTATTCTTCTGTTATGTGTTTTGCACAGGCAGTCAGGTTCACACACATTAAATCAGGTCAAAAGGTCAACTTCATACACCAATGATATGTCTAGAGAGAATGTCCTTTCTAAAGACCAGCTCTCATAAATATGGCAAATAAACTCAAACATATGGTTTAATATATAACTCAAATATCTAGGTTTAATATATGTAAAAGTGAATGTTAACGTCCAAAGATATATATTAAAACATTTTGGAAAATTGTTTTGCAGTAAAATTAAAATACATTGAGAAAGCACAAATGTGAATATATCCAGTATACTCAAACATTATCCATATCCTCAAATACACACACGCACACGCACATGCACATGTGCACACACACACACACACACACACACACACACACACACACACACACACGCGCGCGCACACACACACATGATAAATAAATAATCACAACCATTGAACCATTGCCATCCTCATGCCATAAAAAATGTATGAAAAATGTGTTTGGATTTCCTGTAGCAGAGACTAACAGGGTTGTTTAAAATGCACTAAAGAGCAGCTGTCTCTCTTCCTAATCCTAGCTGTTTGTAACTTCACACACCCTTCCATCACAACTATGAACGTTCCATCATGGGATCACGTAGCTACAGTGTTCCTACTGCTGTCTGAAGACGAACACTTTCACCATGTTGGTGTGCACCCTCACATTTGCTCATATTATATAACCCACGCTCTGAGCTGCTCTTCACCTCGGTCCATCTAACCCACGCCTCCCGTTGGCAACTGTCCTCCCTGCAACCTGGCAGCAATGGCAATTATAGATCAGCTGTATTTTTAGATTAGGAAAAAAGGATAGGTACAAAAAAGCTACATTTCCAGCGATTAGTTCTTCTGGGCAAATGACATAAAATCAGTGGCGACCTTTAGAGCATTCACACGTGGAGTCTAGTGGATCCATCCAGAATATGAACAGTCTGTGTAGGAAGTGCTCGTAATTTGCAGAACAGACTATGCAACCACCCCATCGCCAAGTAAATGCAAAGCATAATCAAGCCAAATTCTCTGTTCCAAAGACTGAATAGTTTAGGAGGCTGTCAGAGTTATATGAAGTCTTAGATTCAGTTTCTACAAAACACACTCAGGCATTTTGCAATATATACATGAAGGCAACAGTAAAATATGGCTCCATTGTGGTAACTCAGTGGTTAAGGTATTCAACTTCTAATTGCAAGGTTGATGGCTCAAGCACTACCACTGTTTGGCCCCGTTTTACCCTCAGTTGCTCAAAGTTGTACACGGCCATGATTGTAAGTCGCTTTGGATAAAAGCGTCAGCTAAATGCCGTTAATGTAATCTCGTGATGTTTTGTTTTCATGTTAGAATGTAGTAAATGTAGCTCCGTCAGATTATCTTCTTACGTCAAACTTTGTACAGACCAACTTGTAAGAACATCTATACTTTTCCTAGTGTTATAAAACATGACATTTAAAAAAAAAATAAAAATCTCCCAAATTCAAATCCCAGTGATTTCTTTGTGGTTCAGACAGTAGCAGTGTTTGGGGAATAACCTGGGAAAATCTGGGTTCAAACAAAAAGTCTGATGTGTGAGGCATTTTAAATGATCCTAAATAAAATGATAACATCAACCTCACCAAAAGAAAAAAAAAACCCACACAAGTAAGCTTTAAATGCTGCACCTCTCATCATTACTATCATTTCTATAACAGCTTAACACCTCATTCAGTTAACAGGTTTTTGAGCAGTTTCTCAAGTGAGAGGTGGGCCTGCACAGGGAAAGAGAAGGGCCGCGTCTCACTCCAGCACCCTCGGATGAGCACCCCGCCCGGCACCGCATCACGGCAGTGTTTCTAGCCCAGCTCGCTTGATCACGGACTCCCAGCCCGACGATCTGGCCCCTTCAGGCCATCCATGCCGGGTGAGCTGTTCTGCTGCGGCGTGTCTTCATTTATCTTTCCAAGAGCTCAAGCTGCCCTACTTCCATCTAAATACGGCCCAGCTGCGGGACGCTCTGAGTTATTTTTAGCTCCCACTGGTGAGCCGCTGCTAGGGAAGGATGAAGGGACGAGGTGAGAAAAGGAGAGAGCGAGAGAGAGAGGTAGAGAGAGGTAGAGAGAGATAGAGACATGTGACAGCGGGGGACCAGACAATTGCTCTGCTCTCATTCTAAGTGCTCTATGCGGGTTAGTCAGACAAGGGCAGGTGAGTGTCACGGCACAGGGCCATGGGACACGCTTACTGCATCAGTCAGAGGGGAAGACACATGGTGAACTTTGCTAAGGGGCATAATGGGACAGAATGTGGGTCTTTTAAACAATAAGCCCAGCTCTATTCAGCTAAGAAGGTCATCAATATATGTATATGTATATATATATATAAATTTTTCCTTTCTGCCATGCTACTTTGTTTACATGCTGCAGTTGCATGCAACAGAGCAGCCAACATGTAGAAAAATTGATTGAGAAAACAAACAGATGCTTCTCAGTGTGCACAGATAAAAAACATTCGGATACCGACTGCATTAATCAGCGTGACAGGTTCCACCATTCTGGATCTGTGAAGAACACATCCTTATGTCGGTGTTTGCTTTTTCCATACCACACCACCAAAGCTGTGCGGGCTTGAAAAGATGTGTTTTCAGTAGTGGAAACAGTGGATTGATGGACAAATCATAGGAAAACAGAGGCATTTTCTGATTTCCCCCTGGTAGTGGGGATTATGCCTGATGCTGTGCACAGAAGGCCCTTCACTTTGTGATGAGTAGAGTCTGACTGAAGTGCCCCCAGGGCTGAGATGGATGATCTGATGATTAAACCTTGTAAAGGGCAGATGCAGCACAGCAGCCATGCTGTTTCCTTTGATCTCCATCACTGACTCCTCACTGTTTATTTTGTTTTTTTTTTGCCAAAGAATAAAGACGCAGAATATCACAAAATCACACAATGGCAGAAACATGTCACCAGTGCATCAGTGCAAGTGTCAAAACCGGCAGCCCAAAGTATCACCAGGAAGTATCAAAAAAAGAAAACAAAAGTTATTCCGTCTGTCATCTCCTCCTTTTTTACTGGTCCTCAAATAAATACACATTATTACCAAATTTCTATTTCTTGATATTTTCCAAAAACGCTCAAAAAAGTATAATAATAATAACTAGCTTTCCTATTTGCTTTTGGAATAAAAAAGACATAATCCTAATCTAAATCAAGATAAAGGACGGTGTAGAGGGGATTACCTGCCAAACGTGAATGGGCACTAAATTGCGTACCTACAGAATTTTCCTCTTCAGTTCAGGCTGGATTTTTGAGAACTAACCTCATTAGTTTGCGTGGTCTGGCTGCAGCTTGGGGCAGAAATGACTAAATGTTATTATAACTCATTTATTTGACTCAGAGGAAATAGCTGCAGAATGGTTATGGTTAAAGATCTCTACGATGGTAAATAATGTGTCATGTGTACTTAAAAAAATACAATCAGATAATTTGTTCTAAACTGAATTATGTGTAAGATAGCCAGTGTAATATAGGCATGTCAGTCATTACAGTTAGTTAACTCAGCACAGATACAGATCGTATGTGCTGTGAGCCTCGGCCGACTCACCAGAATGATTGCAGCACAGGGACCCCTCACTGACCCACCGCTGCGAAGGTGGGGGTTGGGGGCGGAGCCCATTTATAACAGATGGAGACAGACCAAAAGTAGAAGCTGTTGTGTGTCCATCTGAGGTGCTGTAGTGAAGGGGCAGAGAGGATACCGAAGAAGCACTCTGTACTCGTTTTATATTCGCACAGTCAATAACGGTCCCTCGGGGACTCCCCATGAAGAGCGTAGGACTGCAGGCAGGTGAAACAGGAAACTGACTGAAGAAACTGAAAGGGTGAAGAAACTGACCGTTGATGAAGGGGTGGAGGATAGCTGACAAATCTGTGCAGAGCAACAGTTTGGGTTATAGACTGTATCTGTACACCTAGAAGTCAGGAGCTTGTACACCTGGTTAGTGCAGAAGCTCTCTTAAGTGACACTCACACTGATGTGAAATGAGCTGATTATAATAACTGCAGTGGCCATTTTGCACCTGTACGGGATGAACTGAAAATAAATCCCTCACATCCAGACCACATGAATCATGCACATGAATAAACCCTAATGATCTGGTCTAGGCTATTACCCCCACCTCATAAAGACCTAATTAACCTAATTAATAACCCTATAAATAACAATTGAACCCTTACGATTTTTACAAACATGGAATTCAAGAAAGAACCAAGATTGGGGAGACAAATTTGCTTTTCCATGGAGTGA
>NC_137504.1:26105000-26152500 GCF_041902795.1 Electrophorus electricus
ACAAAGGGTAGGTGAGTGTCATGGCACAGAGTCATGAGAAAGAGGAATGGAGGGAGAGAGAAGAAGAGAGAGAAAGAGCGAGAGATGGAGAGAAAGTGATGGAGGGAGGGAGAGAGAAGAAGAGAGAGAAAGAGCGAGAGATGGAGAGAAAGTGATGGAGGGAGGGAGAGAGAAGAAGAGAGAGAAAGAGCGAGAGATGGAGAGAAAGTGATGGAGGGAGGGAGAGAGAGATAAAGCTGGCCTCTTTCCTTTAGTGAATTTCCAGTCCCTGTCTGTCTCTCTCACACACACACTCCACACACACTCTGTTGAAAACTTAACATTCCCTCATTACTGCTCCTCATTCCAATACTTCTACTCCCACTAAACCAAAAACCCCCAAATCTGCCTGACAAGCGTCTGCTTACTTACACCCACACGCATACTTGAGCAGAAACCAGACCCAGGGCAGACCTCAGTGGCCTTCTCGAACCCACGTTCAGTCATAAATAATGATGGGTAAGAAGGTGAAGTCTGGCGGAAGGTTCTGGGAGCCAGGTCTGGCTCTTCTATTTCTGTCCTTAACAGCGGTGGTGGAATGTAGCTCTGGCTGCACTGCTGAGAAACAAGGCTGGCACTTAAGACATGCACAAAACTATTAGAATTCCAGAACCCAAAACTGGGAAAAGCGTTGGCCTTTCCATGGGAAAGGTGCTTAGTCCAGAATACCGAGGTGCTTCCGTGGGCACTTCATGTCCAGGAGTGGACTCTATGTGCAAGAACACCGAGGCTATACCAGCTGGAACAGTATTCAGAGTGCTGTTTTCAAAAGGATACTAATAAGGACACAAAGGGGCTGGAACAGTAGGAGGAGAGACAGAGAGTAAAGGGGGTTAGAGGTGACAGAATGCAAGAATAGACTGGTTGCTTAAAAATCTTTAACACAATATGCAATGAAAAATCTGAATAGCACAGGTGAAAAACAAGTGGCCTTGACAAATTTTAATTTGATTAAATAAATAAATAACTTAAAAAACATAATGAATAATATAGCATGAAATTAATAACACCAACTGCTTGTACTAACTGGTAGACATTCCCATCAACTATAAAATCCTTATTTAGACTTTTTGTCATATAAAACGATATATAAAATTATGTCAAAAAGACTAAACAATTGTTTACAATTGTTAACAAAATAGCATGGCTACCAATTAGAATAGGCTGTCATGTATCTCAGGAACCTAGATCAATCTGCACCAAACTAAACTAGACATCACACTAAAGGTTTCAGAAAGTCACCCGGTGTCAGAAGATTACATCAATGGGCCAAATCCCAGATGGCTCAGTTCTCTGTAAACAGTGCACTTCAAAGTGCACAAGCTCAATGATGTACATGCCCTACGTATGTACCAAACACTTTAAAGGGATGCAGTGGTTGAGTTCTCAGCCCCGGGATGCACTGCTTTCATTAAGCGGAAGAAGATCTCTCCCTCCTCATTATATAGACCTTGTTATAGCGTGCTAATGCAGAATTAGGTGGCTAATGACAAGACCCCATGGACTAGAGCAAGCCGCAGAGCTGCCGCGGGCTCTCCTTGTGAATGGAACAAGAGCATCGCTTCAATCAGGATGGCAGAGACGCTTCTATTTTTACACCCACGCCATGCTGCTATGTTTTGGCCCAATCGTCACGAGACCTGCTCAAAATGATTCAGCCGCTTCGTTCATTCGGTGCTCATTGTCATTCTTTGAAAGGTTCTCTCTCTCTCTTTCCCTCGCGCTTTCTTTTTTGCTGGCAGGTGCGCACGTGATCAGAGCTAATCAGGATAATGCGGGATGGTGAGCAGGACAAACATCAACGCTGCTCGTACTAGTGGTCAACCTCTCTGGGATTCTGCTATGCTCTGAATTCTTTTACAGATTAAACATAATTTTCCCTCTAACTGATGATTTTCTTTACATTTCTTTACATTTATGACATTTAGCTGACGCTTTTATCCAAAGTGAAGTACAATTCTTGCTGAACAGAACTTGAGCAAATGAGGGTTAAGGGCCTTGCTCAGGGGTCCAATAGTGGCAGCTTGGTGGTGGCCAGGCTTGAACTGGCAACCTTCTGATTACTAGTCTTACAGTGGGTTATGAGAATAATGACAAGACAATTACCTACGAATTATTTGCAATTGTCCTGAATGATCCAAACAGATGTAAGTAAATCGAATTATGGAAAAAAAGGCTGTTCCATATCACTGGAGATGCACATGCAGCTCTTTCCCCATTCAGGCTGCTTTCCTTTCAAACAGGGCAGACTGTTTTTCATCATATGGAAAACAACATGCAACAGCCATTCTGCGGGGAGACAGTTGCCGCTCTAAGATGGGGCCCTGAGACCAGAGATCCCGGAGCTGGGCTCTAAGCGCTGCTCGCTCTGGTACAGCAGATGAGAGACTCATCTCTGGTTAGTGTCTCCCTCTCCCAGAGGCTCCACGCTGGCTCAGGGTTCCCAAAGGCTTGCCAAAGCAATGAACCAGATACAAGAGAGAAAATGTGGCAAAAACCTCAAGAATAAAACTTTGCAAGGAAGCAGAAAGGACCACCTTAAGCATGTGTTTTGTGAAAAAGCCCACTATATACACCATGTGCACAATTATTAGGCAAGAGAGTATTTTTGAACATTTCATCATTTTTATGCATATTTTCCAACTCCAAGCTGTATAAACTTGAATGCCTATTGGATTTAAGCATATCAGGTGATGTGGCCTAAGGAGATCAACACCCTATATCAAGGGGCCAAAAAAGAGATTTAATTGACTCAGAAAAGTCAAAAATTGTAAAACGTCTTTCAGAGGGATGCAGCACTCTTAGAATTGCTAAGATATTAGGGAGTGATCACAAAACCATCAAGCGTTTTGTTGCAAATAGTCAACAGGGTCGCAAGAAACGTGTTGAGAAAAAAGACGCAAATGAACTGCCAAAGATTTGAGAAGAAGTGACCAGGAACCCATTATCCTCCAGTGTGGTCATATTCCAGAACTGCAACCTACCTGGAGTGCCCAGAAGTACAAGGTGTTCAGTACTCAGAGACATGGCCAAGGTAAGGAAGGCTGAAACCCGACCACCACTGAACAAGACACATCAAGAAACGTCAAGACTGGGCCAAGAAATATCTTTTTCAGATTTTTCAAAGGTTTTATGGACTGATGAGATGAGCGACTCTTGACGGACCAGATGGATGAGCCCGTGGCTGGATCAGTAACGGGCACACAGCTCCACTTCGACTCAGACACCAGCAAGGTGGAGGTGGGGTACTGCTATGGGCTGGTATCATTAAAGATGAGCTAGTTGGACCTTTTTGGGTTGAAGATGGACTTAAAATCAAGTCCCAAATCTACTGCCAGATTTTAGAAGACACTTTCTTCAAGCAGTGGTACAGGAAAAAGTCTGCATCTTTCAAGAAGACCAGGATTTTTATGCAAGACGCATCGCATGTATCGAAGTACTCCACTGTGTGGCTAGCCAGTAAAGGCCTTAAAGATGAAAGAATAATGACATGGTCCCCTTCCTCACCTGAGCTAAACCCTATTGAGAACTTCTTGAATGAGATTTATTAAGAAAGAAAACAGTACAGCTGTCTGAACAGTGTCTGGGAGGCTGTGGTTGCTGCTGCACAAAAAGTTGATCGTCAGCAGATTAAGAAACTGACAGACTCCATGAATGGAGGGCTTATAACTGTTATTGAAACAAAGGGTGGCTATATTGGTCACTGATATATTTATTTTTTATTATTGCTTTGAGTTTTGAGTTTTAAACATTTTGAGTTGTTTGTTTATTATTCTCACTTTAACAAATGAAAATAAACAAGTGAAATGAGAAAATGTCAGTTTTTCATTCAGTTGCATAAACATTTTGCACACTAATAGTTGCCCAATAATTATGCACACACAGATATTCTCAGAAAACCAAAACCTCACTTTTACTTTCTTAAATATTCAAGTTTGATGTTTATTAATATTTTTGATTGACCGAGAGCGCTGTAGTTGTTCAGTAATAACATGAAACCTCAAATATACAACTAGCCTAATAATTGTGCACACAGTGAATTAACTCACCTGGTTACTGCTGGTTGAATTGAAACTCTCATAATCAAAACAATATAAAGCCATGTTTATTTATTTATTTTTTGTAGGCATTTATTTATTTATTTAACCATGCTGTATTAACCATTCTGATTGCTGTATTCTCTTAATGCACTGTTTTCCAACTTTGCTACCTAACATCCTCTCTGTCTTTAAAGGAAAAATCCCATTCCCCAGTCTGAGAAGACAAACCTGACATCAACGCAAAAGAGTTTTCAGACGTGGTGACCACATCTTGGCACCCCGTAATAGTACACCAGTCTGTGCAAGCTGGAATGGTGACTCCAGTGGAAAGAGCTTGAGCTAAATTAATATAAAATGATGCAGTGGCTCTGATGGGTGTGACAGTCTGCCCTGTAACAGTTGTGTAATCATGTGGAGATGCGAGACTCTTAACTTGTTGAGTTGACTGAGCGCACCCCCGTCCAGCCATCCATCCTACACCACGTGACGGACCAACAGGAGGGTCGGAAACATATGCAAAACATGAAAGGTTTTTTGTAATTGGTGTGTATATGGTGGAATGGGGGCATCTGTCTGAAGAGTGGGCAGAAGCAGGGCATCAGAGGGGCCTGTTCTCGCTGTCTCCACACACACACACCCACACACCCACACACACACACACACACACACACACACACACACACACACACAGTTCACAGATTCAGACTTACATCCATGTGAGCATCGGGGTGAAACAACATGGTAACTCAGGCCATGCTAACTCAACTGTTGAAAGCTAACAGACTATGAATAACACTTCTCAAATGTAAGAAATCTTTCCCTCTTCACAGCCTGTTTGTGCTTCTCTCTCTTTCACTCTCTCACGCTGTCTACCACCCTCACATCCACCACCTACCAAGCCAAGGCTGCATAAAAATGGCCCCGTTGTCTTATGTTGGGCACATCTGAGTTATTCCCCACACTGTCCTTTTTTCAGCTCCTAATGAGTTTATTCGATTGTTCAATTGGTCACAACTGTCACACACCATTGTCACACTGTTAACCTAAATTTTCCATGTTGTCCATGTTGGGATGGCTCTGATATTTGTTCCATATTGCCAAATAGATGCTATGAGAGTCAGTGAGAGAGACGAGAAGCTCCAGGAGAGACATGCGACTCAGAACAGCTGACATATTTAACCAGGAGAGACAGACAGAGCCATGTTCCAGTGCTGCCCAGGGCCACCAAGTCCTGCCAACTGCTTAGCGACAAATTTGTTCACAACTAAAAGGAATCAGCTTTGATATTTGTGAGAAGTTGAATTGATCTACAATATTGTTCCAGATGGAACTTCCACTGTGGAAGGCAGAATTAGATAATTACACAGTATTATATTTTACGAGACAGGTTGGTTCCAGCTTGTCTACTGGGTGCAAAGCAACACTTTTTCACATTTTACAAGCATGTTGTAGTGATTATTTCACAGAAAAGATCAAACGCACCTTACTGGCTGCAAGTGAGAATTTCTGAGTAATAGTAGTGTTCTCAGGCTAGGACCTACCTAAAGAGCATCTTCTCTCACTGGGTTTTAAACAGCACTTCCAGCTGATCTTGGCTTGGATCGGAAACAGGAAGCTCTCAGAAGGATTCTCTAATGAAGGGTTTGTTTTGGTCCTCTTCAGACAAATGAACAGCTTTCATTGTTAAAAGCTGAGAGTGAATTCATCTGTGAGAAGGTTGGGAAAAGCAAACGGAAGGTCTAAATACACGGCAAGAGCAATCCCAGTATGTGCTGCAGCACAACCCAGACAGACGCCTGCTTTAAAGAGCTCACCAGCACACAGACCTCAGCGCCGCATAATGACCACCATGCACAAAGGAGGTGTTTATTCTCACTCACTCACAGAATGTACAGTCTCCTCATGTGAGACAGGGCCACAAGAACAGGCAGTCCGACCTTCAGAGGTACCTGGTGGTAGACAGTCACGGACAGCAGGCCCTGCTGGGCTCTCAACATGCCATAGCTACTGACCTAAATCCCACTGTGTCTATGCGTCTATTTTAGCTTCTCGCTCCAGCAGAAGTGGCCCAGTTCTCACCAAGGGGCACAAGAGTGAGGGAAACTTCCAAACAGGGAAAATGCAAGGGCGTGTCCATGATTTAAGAGATCTGAATAATTTTATTATGTTGTAATTCTATATAGTAAAACAATTACCTAGAAGAGAAGAGCTAAAGGATCATGTTCTCTTTTAACTGCTGCAAATGCACTAAATTGAATAAAATGAAAATTAAACTAGATTGTCACTAGACGAAGCATGGATTGGCCATATATTGGCCCATAATTTTTCCCTTTGTACTTCATCCTAACAGGATAAAAACATATCTGTTTAGTGATTCCATACAGAATCCTAGTTCTGCCATTTTCACCAACTTCACCAAAGTGCAGAGAGACAGAGTTAATAATCATTTTCATACCACTATTAGAGCAAATATGTTTGTAATTTGTTTGCTTTAGCTCTACTCTCCTTTCTTTTTCTTTCTCAGGAAATCATGAATGCTATTTTTGTCCAAGTCAGAACATCTTTCAAATGAATATGCTATTTTGCAAAAGCTGTGTCTCATTGTTTGAGGTAATCTGTTGAAAATATGTCTAAAGCTACTAATAAAACACACACAGGGGTGGGGGGTGGGGGGGGTTATTCAGAATGTTTCAGGTGTTTGGCAGATATCTCATTCTAAATTTTGGCCATAAACTCTGGTTTTCCACTAAATATTTCCTGGCACAGACATAGAAATTGGACCACAACCCCAGCGCTGGCTCCTCAGATAGTAACCAGGTGAACAGGGGGAAAGATGGCAAATTATGATTAATATCGTCACATCTGGCTCCGCACAACCATGTCCCATATTGACTCAAACGTAAAGCTGCAGGCTGCTTTGCTTATGGTCAGTCCTCCCTGGATTACTTCAGTGCCAAGTGAGAAAAGTTATATATAGACCATGAAGGATTTGTCATTACACAGCAGGGCAGCAGGCACTTCAGAAGATTAGAAACAGCTGGCTTCTGAGCTGTCTCTGTATTTCTTGTCTTAAAAAAGGAAAACTCAATAGACTATAAGTTCAAATGAGCTGGGGAAGCATCTGAGTCCAATCTGTATGGGGTTCTCATAATTGCAACGTAATTAGTTCAGGATTTGGTCTCACCTCCCTTTATAATGCTGTTATTAGGTCAGTGCTGAAAAGATGTCTGCCTTCATACACAGAATTTTCAAAGATTCCCTCCTCCCTTCATCCGTCTGACCCATAATCCTTTGGGAACTGCAGAGTGGGCAGACTTAGATTTGACCTGTTAACATCTAATGATCCATTGGGTTACCACAGAGATCCAAATGAAAGGAAAGTGAATGGATTCTACAAGATTCTACAAGATTCTAGATGAACAATGTATGTATGCATGTTATGTATGTATATATACACACACACATACATACACTATACACTATACTAGTAATTACATACTTTTGGCCATATAGTCTGTACACACACTATATTTGGTCAACAGGATGTGAATACCTGACTATCACACCAATATGACCATGTTGTATGTCCCATTCCAAAACCACAGGCATTAATATAGTCATCACTGCTTCTCTTTGGGGCTATAGCAGATCCCAGGAAGAACATCTAAGATCTCCATCCAGAAGAGAGAAGTCCTGGGAACAGCTAAAATACAACACAGGACTCACAAGCTCCCATGCTTCTGGCATAAGACTCGAGCTTGCAAGAAAAGAGGCCACCTGCAGAAGACTATTGTCTAAATTAAATTGTCTGAATTGTATGAATTGTTGACTTTCTTTCTGTGTGATGTCGTGACAAATGCTCCACACCGTAGATGAGTGCCATGGGAAGAAATCTGTTGACTTCCTCACTCCCGTAATCGCTCAAACCACACGCCTCACAACATTCCACAGGTGTTGGTAAATAATTAACATTCTTGGAGGAAACATTGCAAATCTCTTCAGCAAAAAGATATAGAAGACAAAGATGAGTCAGGCAGTGAGCATGCCCAAAATAGCAGGCAGTGTGACAGTGAGCCATGTGTGATTTTAGAGTTGTAGCTTTCCTCTGGTGAGGAAGAACAGAGAAAAACCCAGAACCACTGGGTTACATATTCACCCAAGTCTCATGCATATTCCACCACTCATGTGGAAACTATGAGTTTCAGGCTTTGTAGGGATGGTTGTTTCACTGAGAATATTCTTAGCAGAAGTCACCCTGGGTGACATCAGTACTTAGAATAAAGCCCTACGCTGTTTGTGTTGTTTATCTTATGTGACTGAATATGGAATTGCATACTTATTATTATAATTATTATTATTAACTCAAGTTGACCAGCTATAGTTATACGTTACAGAGTTAAAATATCAACAACCAAATATATACCTTAGTTTAAATAAAAAATTAAATTGAATCACTAAAGACTATATCTGAAGTCTATTGATATCATTGTCAAAAGATTTAATGTGATAAAGAGAAACAGCAGGTTTTACTGTAGCAGATCCAAGTCACCATTCCAGTAGAGTTGTGTGAGTTGTGAGTGAGAGCTTTTCTTTAGACTGAGATGCCCATGTCTTCCTATGAAGCAGGTGATCTGTGTGGGCGATGTAGGCTGGTGTGAGCTCACTACAGTGTCGTGTTACCCTGGAGAGCACTCCATGCCATCTGTCCATCTGTTCATTCATTCACTTATACATCCTTTCACTCATTCATACATCCCTCTATTTGTTCATTCATTCATTTATCCATTCTTTCACTCATTCATACATTCTTTCTTCATTATTTCTTTATTCTTCAGGATGAAGATAGCAGGACAACATCAGATGATATGAAATGCTCTTCACTCAATGCATACAATAACTTACTAAAAGTTATTTCTGATGCTGCTCAGTTTTGACTGCACTAGACTTCCATAAGTTATGCCTGTCTTACTGACAAAAGTGCCAAAATTAATGTTAAGTTAAACCTTGTGTATCAGATCCCAGTGCAGAAGTTCAGAAACAGAATCTTGGCACTCTGGCCACTATATGGTCCTAGAACTACCTGTCCCAGTATGTATGGTTCTGGAACTACCTGTCCCAGTATGTATGGTCCTAGAACTACCTGGCCCAGTATGTATGGTCCTGGAACTACCTGGCCCAGTATGTATGGTCCTGGAACTACCTGGCCCAGTATGTATGGTCCTAGAACTACCTGGCCAGGTATGTATGGTCCTAGAACTACCTGGCCCAGTATGTATGGTCCTAGAACTACCTGGCCCAGTATGTATGGTCCTAGAACTACTTGGCTCTTAGGCAGGTCTACTTAGGCAGTAGTAGGGTTTATTGGGAAACTGGTGGACAATATGATTCCAAGATCCACCATCAAGAAGTTTCCCAACCAGAAGCCCTGGGTGGACAAAACCATCCGCGAGGCTCTGAACTCTCGCATTGCTGCCTACAATGCGGGGATCATCAGCAGATACATGGACGAGTACAAGTCTGCGGCATACGGAGTGCACAGGGCGGTGAGGGCGGCAAAGCAGCGCTACGGGAGGAAACTAGAGACACAGTTCCAGCAGAGTGGCTCTAGATCCCTGTGGCAGGGACTACGGACGATCACGGACTACAGGAGCCACCCTCCGGACTGATCAGTGCGGATGAGTCGCTGGCGAATGAGCTAAACACATTCTTCGCTCGCTTCGAGGTTACATCTAGCAGCGCTAATGCTTACAGTGCTAACGCTAACAACGCAAATGGTGCTATCGGCGCAGCCAACGGCGCTTGCGCAGAGCCCACCATAGAACAGCGCCTCCTCATCATCACGGAGAGTGATATGAGGAGAGTGTTTAAAAGGTTGAATACCAGGAAGGCGGCGGGACCAGACGGTATCTGCGGGAGAGTCCTCAAAGTCTGCGCAGACCAGCTAGCCCCGATATTCACCGACATCTTCAATCTCTCCCTGACGCTCGGTACCGTCCCATCCAGCTTCAAGTGATCCACCATCGTCCCCATCCCAAAGAAACCTCGACCCTCCGGCCTCAATGACTACTGCCCTGTTGCCCTCACATCAGTCATGATGAAGTGCTTTGAAAAGCTACTTAGAGACTTCATCACCTCTTCACTGCCAGCCTCCATGGACCCACTGCAGTTTGCAATCTGCCACAACCACTCCACTGATGACACAATTGCACATCTGCTCCACACCACACTGACCCACCTGGACAAAGGGAGGGGTAATTATGTTAAAATGCTGTTTGTCGACGACAGTTCAGCATTTAACACTATCATCCCCTCCCTACTCACTACTAAGTTGGAGGATCTAGGACTGCATACATGCCTGTGCAATGTTGAAGATCTCCAACTTCCTAAAAGGCAGACCACAATCAGTACGGGTGGGCAACTGTGTCTCATCCACCCTCACCCTCAGCACTGGAGCTCCTCAGGGTTGTGTCCTAAGCCCCCTGCTCTACTCACTGTACACCTACGACTGCGCAGCCACTTCCAGCTCCACCATCATTGTCAAGTTTGCTGACGATACCATCGTCATGGGCCTGATCTCAGACAATGATGAGAGGGCCTACCAGGAGGGGATTAAACACCTGGAAAACTGGTTCCAGGAAAATAATCTCCTCCTAAACGTCAGCAAGACAAAGGAGTTGATTGTGGACTGCAGCAAGAAGCAGGAGTGGCACTACCAACCTGTGAGGATCAATGGAACCATGGTGGAGAGAGTAGACAGTTTCAGGTACCTTGGAGTTCACATCTCACAGGACCTGCCCTGGTCCTGCCACACCAACTCCCTGGCAAAGAAGGCTCGTCAGCGTCTTTACCACCTCGGACACCTAAGAGACTTCAGACTGCCCTCCAAGGTACTGTGGAACTTCTACACCTGCACTATTGAGAGCATCCTCATGGGGAACATCACAGTCTGGTTTGGGAACAGCACCAAGCAGGACAGACAAGCAATCCAAAGGGTAGTGCGTTCAGCAGAGCGCAACACTCATACAGAACTTCCTGACCTGCAGACCATCTATTACATGCAGTGCCAGACCAAGGCCAGGAGGATTGTGAAGGACCCCACCCATCCCAACAATAGGCTCTTCTCTCTGTTGAGGTCAGGGAAGCGCTTTCACTCCCTGAAAACCAATACAGAGAGACTGAAGAGGAGCTTCTTCCCACCGGCCATTTGGGCCCTCAATCAGGGCAACTGATAAACTGTGGGGACCACCACCACCATGTGACTGTAAATGTGTAAATTTGTAAACTGGAATTGTACATTGTGTACATACACATACATCCATATATACATTGTACATTGTGTATATATGCATATGATACATATATTGTACATACATTGTTATATATTTTGTATATATATTCCCAGGAAACATCCCACAGTCCAGTCATGAGTTGGACAATTTAATAGTTAGATAATTCTACCTCTGATAAATATTTGTTTCCTGCATATTTGTATATCTAGGAGGATTTTTTACTTTTAGCATTTGATATTAAGTGTAATTTTTATTAAAGTTGACAGATATTAATGTCTCCTCTGAGGCACCATGAATTCCTTTAGAACCTCACTGGATTATAGAGATGCCATTGCTACCTGCATCAACACACCATGCCGCAGTTAACAATATACTCAGCCAGTCACCAAGACCAGGAAGTTGTCCTGGATGTTAGCCACAGATATTCAGAGAAAACACAAAATTATCATGCTTTGAGCCTGATGACCTGTACAACTGAATGTTTCTGAGAAGTTTTTAACACCTGGTATCCAAAAGCGACAAGCATGTGTATGTATTGTTAAGATAACAAGAGGTGCCATTTTTGTATTTGCGATGATGTCTGATGAAGCTGGTATTAGAACAATTATTAATTTTGTTTACGTCATGAGCAGATTATTGTTGTGCCTCTCAGTACACTGACAAGGCATCAGCTGCTTGAGACTGAGAGGTTTTTAAGTGGAAAATCGACACCAAGTGTAACGTGCGGCGGCCCGAGTGCCGCAGGGCGTGAGGCAGGACGCACAGACTTCCTCAACAGGGACAAACATTTATGTCATTTAACAATTGACAGCGGCACTCATACGTATTACAAAAGATAAACATGAAACAATTTGACATTTAAACAAACACAATAATACATCTGACACAAACACGTTACATTCAGACATTACGTCTACAATGACCAACAGCGCCGCACACCCTGACGTGAGTTTAAATACACACAGACAAAATGAAGTACAGGTGTGTGCAGGCGTGACCACAAACGAAAGTCCTTTTACTGCACGTGGCTGGCCAAACCACGTGCCTCGCGGGAGGTGAGCGTTCAGTGACACCAAGTATGGAATGGGCTAAGATGAGCCAGATTGTCTGTAAAACTTCACCTACCAATCACAGAATGGGCCAAGTTGGGTCAGATTGCTTGTAAAGATCTGAACACAAGCCTGCCAGCTTCCACTGGTGGTGAATCTCATCCTATCACAACCTACCAGAGATGCAATTCTACTTATATTTATAACTGCCATTAACCTTCTTATTATGCACTACAACTCCTATACACATGTAGCAAATAGCATTTTAATACATATATAAAATGGAACCACTTCATTGGACAAGCACAGTTGTGACAAGGAAAAATGGCTTTCAAAGCAACACACTCACAATGCACACAAAAGGGAGGTTTTTAAAAAAGATTTCTGAATCCAGTAACAAAAAGCACGTGTGCTGGGAAAAAGCCCAGCTACATGACTGAAGTGCTGAAAAATACAGCACTTGAAACACAATACCTTCTGGGAAGCATTACACGTGCTATTAATTTCCATTGCAACCTATTTCCAAAGAGCGGTGTGAGTGGGCTGCAGTGCTGTGTTTTCCCCCAGGTCACGGTGCCTTTGCTCAGATGTGAGCAGCGGTGGGAAGCCTGCGGACATTGTTTATCTTTCTCCTGGCAGTACGAAGATGGAAATAAAGTATCCCGCACTTAAAGTTTATCACTCGCGGTGCTAAGCTTCATTTCCTACTTTTTTTATCGAACATAAGTGTTATTTTTAATGTTATTGATGTGTCATATAACTGGGGATTGTTTATTAAATGTCTCATATACCTGGGGATTGTTTTTGAAATGTGTGGCATATGTCAAACGGAACCCTTTTTTTATTCCCCATTCAAAACAGGGGCAGTTCCAGCCCACATGAAAAACATGCTGCATTCAAGAAAACTGATGAATTCCACACTGGTGGGCATTTGGCATGATCTAACCACGACCCTTAACCTGCAAGCATGGTCCCTTTCTGCTCCTTCTCTCTCCATGTTGTGGGAACAGCCTGGTAGACAGCATCTGACACTCCAGATCCTCACAGTCGTGGAACTGCAGTACAACCAGTGTCCACAATCCAACTGAGAGCTGTTTTCTAGACAGAATCTATAATTGGTCAGACCCATAAACAAGCAAGCACTCAAGTAAACGCATTTGTAAGCGTATGCATGCACACACACAGACACACACACACACACACACACACACAATATTATATTCTTCACTATGAATTAATATGTAAGTGCAGTAACTGAGAAAAAGACCTTTAACTCTCCGTCTGTTTGTCTTTCGTGCTGTTAACAGATGAATAACACCTCCTGAGCCGGAGTGGGTGCCAAACCCCCATCATGCTCGGTTAGACTGCAGGCCCAGAATAACACTGGCCAAATCAGCAGGGGGAAACCCTTTGTATATTTAATTTTTTTACAATGTACTCCTAATATCCTAGCAACCCCAGGGCCGACTGGCAAAAAACAAGACACACAACCACATATACTGCTGAGTTACATCTGTATTGCTCCATCACTATGAGGCAAAAGAAACCCTCAGGTCTTCTATGAAACACTGAGACTCTGTGTCAATGTGTTTATGTGTGTGAGTATTTGTGTGTGTGTGTGTGTGGGGGGGGGTATGTCTGTGTGTTTGTGCATTTGGAGGGGGTTTGTTTGTGTGTTTGTCCATTGGGGGGGGGGGGGTTGGGTGAGGGGGCGCATGTTGTGTGGTCCGCCACAGTCTATCCTGTGGAGGATGTAATATCCTGAACTCGGTAAACCAAACACAGAGTTCAAATGGGAGGAACACACAGTATGTACGAGATAAGACCACGTAGATTGGATCACTGCGCCAGCTAAGGTATCTGCAAACCGCTGCAAAACTGAACAAACACTATTTAAAAATAACTCCCTCCAAAACAAATGCTTCGACTACTGAATGCTGGATGACATTTTTTAGGATTATTTTTATTTCTTCCCGTTTTAGGAACATGCCTTATAAACACTTTTGTTGCTTTTAACTCTGGTGACGAATGCCTTGAGGAGGAAACTGGATTTCCAATATCTCGTCTAATTTAGAGCCAATGAAAAAAGACAATGTTTCTGGCTAGATAGACAGAAGATAAACTGAATGTGGTTGCTAAGAGACAGACAAATGTGAACATTATGTGAAGTGAAGAGGAAGAACACAGATGAGTCAATGACCAACAAGAGCCATCTGGAAACCTGCGTTCATTAGCACCAGAAGAAAAGAAATGCACACTGGAGTCAGCCAAAGCCACTTTGACTCTCATTTAAGCCATTAGCAAACAAACAGGAGCACTGATCCTAGACCTGATCATAGGGCAAACCGAGAGGGGAAGGGTAGCGTGGGAATGAACATTTTTATCTTGAGCCTATGAGCCAACTGCTGTGCCCATAGAAAATAAGCATTTCCTTAAAAAATATCTAAACTGTATCTACAAAGAGACCTAAACACAGCCTGACGGGCAAACTCAAAACAAACAAACAAAAAAAAAAAAACAAACAAATGCCATAATCACGGCTTTTCAGAGGTCCCCATCGTTAGCCGACCTCAGGCATGGTGGAATAAAGTGATCTGTAGACAGAAGCACAGGTAGCCAGCATATCAGGAGAGTCCATAAAGCAGGACTCAGGCGGATAATGAGCGTGTTGCCATTCCAGCCACAGCACTATCCTAGCACCCATAAATAGAATCATGGAGCCAAGGGCTTCAGCCGGAGCGGCGTCACAGAGCCACACGTTGCCGGATCTCTCTGACCCCCAGACAGACCTCCATCCTCATTAGCTCCCAGTGACGCACTGAGTGAGGCTGATTGATGTGCGTTAGAGGAATACAAGGCCCCATCCACTCAGGGGCCCTGGGCTGAGGCTCCAGTGTCAATGAACAGGTCTTCTGTGCTGCCATTGGATGATGCCACAAATTTATTTGGAAGCTAGAACCTTTTCTGGAGGACTAGCGCGTTAAGAACAGTTATGCAAGTGAAATGTGTTGAATTTGTAATACATGTAATATGTTTGTAAAACCTTATTACTTTGTGGAGAAGAAATACTTGCTACCCTTTTTCAGCAGATTTGTGCTGCTGTAATGTCTGAAAACCTACTTAAACCCAATGGAGACGCGTACCGGGCAATGCTGAAAGGCCACGACCCACAACAAAGCCAAGAACAGACGCAACAGTAGGTCAAAAAGACATGCAAGCAGGCTGACAGTGAATGTTGGGGGGAAAGAGGAAGACAGACACAAATTCAGTACATGGGAACCAATCAAACCCAGCCAAAGTTTGCACAGGAAACCAGCAGAAAGACTTCTGCAGCTGACTCAAGTGAGCATGTACACAGAGAAGAAGTGGGTACACAGTCAGGGTGATTGAGAGATGCAGGCCCTGGGCGGAGTCAAGCAGGAAAGGCGTGGCTAACAGACTGACAGTTTGTCTCTGGGGAAGGAGTGGGCCTGTGAAGACAGCGTGGTGCCCAGAGCCACATGATTCACTGATAATGCTCAGAGGTGTTTCCTTAACATGTCACTCCTCACATGCACTCAGACTGGGCTCTCGCAGTCAAAAGGTCACACAGAACTCACTGACACCCACAACAGCAGCGGTGGACTTTCTGTGCTGTGCCAACTCTAACCTCCACCACACACACACATACAGCTGTGTATCCTTGAGGCTGTCTGTTCACTAAACAAGCCATTCACCTCTGTGATTGATACACTGTAGTACACTAATAGCCTAGTAGTAAGTCAAAGTAACGTGCACAGTTTAGTTCTTTGAGATTAAGGCTACAAATCCAGTCACCTTCAATTCCATTATTTACAGTTTATGCAAAAAAGTAGCATCATCAGTCATAAACTGACATAACATTATATTACAATGTTGATTATTTACATAACATTCATTACGTAAAGGTTTGTTCAAATGGCGATAACCAGAAAAATATGAATGAAAGCTTATATTGTCACAATTTGTGGTGTCTTGCTATTTGAAAAATGCTATGTTAAATTATTACGTGTCAGTTTTCATAGTGGTTGTGAGTAACTCGTCTCTTCAACTATGGTCTCTAGCTCACGTTTACTGGAATCCTCCAGTTTGAACCTGAATGCTCAGTGTGAGTCTAGTGCCTCCTCCCTCAGTATGTGTGTGTGTGTGTGTGTGTGTGTGTGTGTGTATGCCACAGCTCTCAGAACTCCATACAGCAACATTCTGTGTTCTGTGTACTTCTCCTCCTCTCTCTCTCTGTCTCTCTCTCTCTCTCTCTCTCTCTCTCTCTCTCTCTCTCTCTCTCTGTCTCTCTCTCTGTTTCCCCTAGTGTGGAAGTTTTCCCTAGTGTGATCGTGGGTAGCGGGTCTCTGTGTCCTCACAAGGCCATCATCCACTGCTGATTGGAACTCTCAGGATCAAACGCAGTCACCACAGTGGTGTTATAAAGGCAAAACAACAGGCTGCCCCAGGCCTTGGTCCAACAGCACATACCCAGACAACCTCCCTAATTCCTGCTCCACTCACTGCCCGGGCCCTCCACCCCAGTTACAGTGGCCCGCGTGGCCGCTCTGAGCCTGGGCTGGGGATTACCCCGTACCGGCCCAGAGGCTGGAAACAAGGCACCTCTGCCACCGCTGCATGGCCCAGCCCGATCATCACGACCCCGGTAACCTCAGAAATGTGTCCGTGTGGCAAGAGGGAATGGGGCGACAGTATGCTGGATGTGTGCAGATGCGGGATGTTCGGTCCAAGCCCAGTCTGTACACTCTCCCAGTGTAGGGAATGAGTATCAGGTTCCCTTCAGCAGGAAACAGGGAAAATAAGACATCACACCTAGTGACGTATTCTTAAAAACGGCCCAAGACTTTTAGATTCACCCCCAAAGCTGCAGGAGCTGGATCGCACGATGACCACAACAGCTCTAGGCTGGTCAGTCAGGCAGCGTCACCCCCCATCCGGCCGGCGCACGCGATATGAGCTTCTAACACACGCTGGAGTCTTCATGCCTTTTAGAGACAGCGTCCACCCGGAATGGAAACTTTTCAGACAAGCACGACCATGCCCTGGAAGTGAAGTGAGCCTACTTCTCTTCTCCAGACGTGCAACAAGATGTGTGAAGGTGTGGAAAGTGGGACAGGTATTTCTGGGTGCACTGCCTCATGCACTGTCGGGGGAGTCGCAGTGAGCCAGAAACCGGTCTCACATGCTGCAGCTCCTCCCGACAGCTCAAGGACGCGGAACCCTCCACCCGGACAGGCGGCGCCGGTTTATGTCATCACCCTGAGCTCTGCCAGATTGCCACACAGCAGCAGGAAGCGTTTGGCACACACTCGGAGAGACGCTCAACCCGCACGTTCACAACCCTCGCACCCAAGGGTACTCTTGAAGATCCGCTCAGTGTTACCATAAGGCAACATGCAAGATGCTGTTGGTATGGCATTGACATCACCGATTCTGTGAGCCACTTTGGCGGTCGCTGATGATAATGACAGATCATAAAGTGATCAGTGGCCATAAGAGCAGATCTGAGATCACCAAGACCTAAAGGCATGAGAGAAGCCGATCCTGGGAAAAAGTGATCCTTGATCAGCCCATGGGAGATGTGTCCTCTGTGGCTTTTCCATTTTTAACTCACTCTGCTCTGACCTGCATGGGCCAATCAGAAAGATTTAATTAAGAAATTCGAAGCCATGTGGAGATGATGAAACTTCAGCCATTTTGGCTCCACGGGTGTCGGAGTGGGGCAGTGTGAGGAGAAGCTCCAGGAACTGGCTGGAAGAGAAGGCAGGAGTACAAATGAGTGTGTGGCAACTACCCCTGCCCACAGAGAGACACGCTGGCTGACTAGGGAATTAAAAATGCAACACACACACACACACACACACACACACACACACACACGCACGCACTATGTGTAGACATAACATTTTCTTGGTAATAGGAATAAGGATGATGGAATAATTACATTTTAAACCACCTTCATATCAAATTTTCATTTGAAAGAATCAGGGATTTCCTTTTGGTTAAGGTAGCCCTAGTATTGTTATGCAGCCCCTCTGACCTTTAAGAAACTATATTAGAGTATTTGCATAGATATAGGTATACTGGAGTGATATTGTGAAGTACATGTGGGTGCGTTTAACATTCCATCATGAATTGTTCCTCTTGTCATCACTGTGTTGATCAAATCAAGTTGCGGCAGTTGAACACGTTCATCAGTGAAAGCTGTGATTACTGCAGCACATCCTGTTACCACGATTAAACATGCAGGATCCAAAACACAGGACATGTTTCTGCAAATCTCAAGTTACTCAACTGGAGGGCTCGTCTGCGCTCTTCCCATCTCTGAGCAGCACCTGCCTGGGTTGCTATTTGTCTTATCTCACCCATGAGCAAACATGACAGTGGAAAGAACAGCAGAATTATGGGGATCATCTCCCTGGCCTTTGAAGTCTAAATCCTCCCAATTCGGCAAGGTCTATATCTGGTGGCGTGCAAAGTTAATTGCATCACCTTTAGATATGGGTCAGGTTATGATTTTTGTTTGCCCAGACTTACCTGGAGTCAGACTTGTAGACGTACAGTTAGACGTACTGTCTGTGGACCATGTGTTGCAGTGCACAGTTTGTGTTTGTCGCTTTCTAGCCTTTGATTAGTGGTCGGTGTCTGACCGCAGGACCACTGTGAGATGGATGTGTTTGGATAGTGAACCACCCACACCTGAGCAGTGACACGGACATGGAAAATTGCAGCATCATTGCAGTGCCTGATGAATGTTTGTCAGCTAAGCAACCCCAGCCATGACAGCTGTTAGTATGTTGGTGTGTTACTTTTTCTTGTTGCGCCTGAAAAATATACAGTTTGCAGGTACATCCAAGCAAGGAGTGCCACATATACACAATGGTACTTAAGGGAAGCGCTTTAATAAACTGTAGAAAACACAGTTTATGAATGAATGTAAACAGTTATTTGGACAAAGGCTGCACTTCATAGCCAAATATCAGTCACAGGTACTGTGTGGTTACACTTTGAAGCAAGGTATGAACATACATTCGACATAAGCAATATCAGCAATGCCTTCAAAGGCATAGTAGAATCCAAGTTCAGCCTGGTTCAAAAAGTGTTTTGGCAAGCACAGATGAAGCCTTAGGCTAAATTCCACTGTCCAAGGACACAGTAAATCATAGCTAGGATGAGGTGTGGACCTAGGCTTGGCCTGTGTACAGCAAAGTGGGGTGGTATGTGCAGTTCTGTCTTCAGATGTCAAATTAGTGTCACACGTGTGCCACAGTATGTGATCAGGGTGTGTATGTAGTGCAACAAAATATTTACCCGACTTGATGGCATGCAACACGAAACACGTCCATACTTGCTTAAAGGTTTCAGGCTCCTGCTCTTTCTGCCTCACTCCTGCTAACATCTGCAGAGCAAAACCAGCTGAGTCTGCTGGAGGAGCCGTGACGGAACAGCCAAATCCAGCGCGCCGGTGTCTCTGCATCACACACATCACTGTCTCTATGGTTACAAAATACAGGCACAACACAAAGTCCAGAGGGATATGTATGGAAGTGGTTTCTTTACAGTTGGCCATGATATGAGTCCATGGACATTCATTTGAGCGAAACACACATAATTAGATATTGTTTTGAATAATTCAAACATTTACAGTCTCCACTGTAAAAACGGTAAGCCTGGTGGGGTAAGGCTACTGAGATAGAGATAATGGTTTCTTCTTTAAACGCAGCATAATATAGTACTAAAGCCGCTCAATGCATTTTTAATTTAGCTGGAGTAAAAAAAATCTTTTTTTAAATGCCACGGATTGCTGACATTTAAGAACACAGAAAACTAATAATGGGGACGGGAGATATTTCCTAGTAGAAGCAGCAGCATGCATACATGAGTCATTCAGACCTCTTTAAGTGCACGGCTTTGATACGACAGGGTTTATGCCAACATAGACTGTTCCATTAGTATGAATGCCTACCCCTGCATCTTTAAAAAATATCATATCAATAAAAAGTCTCTTTTGGCACATGCTAGGTACACCAGCTTATTCTGTACTTTAGCAGGCCTGTATGGTGTGTTCAATGTGAACGAGAAGTTAAAAAAGGAGGAATGGGGAGAAAGAGAGAGAAAAAACCTCTTCTAAATGAAAATAAAATGTTTTCAGAACTAAGCTTTACCATTTTTGGCAAGCCATTAAAACCCAGAATTGTGAGTCACATGTGATGCCACCACCAGGATAAGCAATGAGGGCAGCTCTTCCCTGAAAACCCCCTAAACACAGCATGACACAGGCCATGAGACAATATTCACATTTAGCTTGGATGATAGCATTAGCATTCAGTCTGGCAACTCTCCTCCCTCGACACCAGCGCTTCCTCTGTGGGGAAGCTTCCCATTTCCGTTTGGCTCCTCTCCTGCTTAGAGCCGGCCTTTCATAATCTCAGGCTCCGTCTAAAAAATGACAACCACATGTTATTTCCATCAGTGCTTAGACTTAACCGGGGAATTCCAAGGTCCTGCAATGAAATATCAAACATTTTTAACCAAGTTTCCATTAAGGATGCTAAATATAAAGCATTAAGGAAACTCTGACAAGTCTATAAATGTCTTAGCATGGCCATTCCAATCAGCTAAGAATAAATCCTTCCTCCTTAATGGACTTAGCATAACGGCTTTTAAAAGCTGGGATCAAGGTGTTCGCCCCTGTTTTTCAACTGTGAAAAGATCCCTTTCAGGCTCTGAAGATGTGTTTGATTCAAGTGTCTCTGTAACTCAGCAGGGCAGCCGTGGAGTTGCTTCTCTCTTTAATGAGCCTATAGATCCACGTAACGCTGCGGTTTGCTGCACTTCAGCTCTGGGTTCTAGTGCGCCAACATGCTGTGATCAAAGTTTCATCTTCTGATCTATAATAAAGTGGCCTCACCTTTTGCCAGTACTAGCTCAGTGGTTCCACCCCACCTCATATCCATGACAGCAGATTTATCACATCAGTACCATTTCGATCTTTCTTGCCTTACTTACATAATTTGTTATTTTGTTTGTCATCCCTACATAGTGTGTTCCTTTATTTAATTCTCCAGACAGAGTCTCATATTAAAGAATTCAAGCAACCAGCACAAGCACATGCAAAAACACGGCTTTGTATCCCCACAAATATAAGAACCCGTTGACCTTATTTTGAGTCTCGAAATATCTAATGGACGCCTTGTCCAAAATCATCATTCATCGCCACATGCTTAATGGAGGATCATAAAGAAAACGCAGCTGGCTAAAGACTTGTATATGTTGGCCCTCCATGTCTAAATATTTCATTTTCTAAAGGAAAGTTTTCTATCCATGGAGGTGAATAGCCAGATGTATTTCTAAGGTGTGTGTGTGTGTGTGTGTGTGTGTGTGTGTGTGTGTGTGTTTCTTTGAAGCAGGCATAAGGATTCTATCAAAAAAAGTCTTTTAAGACTTTGTTTTAAATATTTTCAATTTTCTAGGTTTACTTCAAGGCCTCCTCTAATGACTTTCTATATTCTACCTGTAAATCACTCCTTCTGTTGTGCAGATTAGGCTCTTCGCACCCCTGTCTATTGAAAGAAACATGGTCATTCATGGTGGTCTGTATTTCCCACTTTTCTTAAAGACCTCAACAACAATCCCATTGCATTTTTTTTCTCAGCTGTTCCCAGAAAGGTTCGAAGATTATCTGCATAGCAATTCTACAAACCATTTTAATCCACATACCCGGTGGAAAGAATGGGGTTGCACCTGTTTGACGACCCACTAAAAGACCCCAGAGTGCTACCGATCTCATCGAGGCCCAACGTCGGTCTGGAGCCTGCTCCAGGACCTGTGAATCAAGTCCACATAGGAATGAGCCTAATGTGCGTGCCCCTGGGCGTGCCCAGTAAGGCTGATTCAGCCATGCCATGCTGCCACTGCCCCAGTTCACACAAAGAAGCCACCGCTAATGTCGCCTTGGCTTTCAGGTAGGGACACATCAGGAGTGTGTGTACGTGTGTGTGTGTGTGTGTGTGTGCAAGACAGGCCTGGCATGAAAGCAGAAAAAAGGAAGCCATGATGGGAAAATTTAGGGACTCTGGAGGGGTGTGTGCGCTTGCGATACATAACCTCCCAACTTCCTCTCTGCTTAGTTGACCAGCTTGGTAGCTGTTGGACACCTAATCCACATTCGTTTATGATGAGCTGGGAGTGTACAGAACGAACCCCAGATGAAAAGACAGGGCCACAAATGCGTATGGAAGCTCTGTCATAGTCTGAAGTATGTCATAGTCTTTTTTTTTTTTTTTTTTAACCGCACCACACATTGCCTGCATATTAAACCACACACCAAGGCCCAGAATAGACCAGTGAACCTGAGAGAGGCAGTGAGTCATGACCTAAAACAATTGACTCAAGGCGCTCGACAGCTGAAAAGGGCATTCTGGGGTGCATTGTGGCGCTCGTTAACTTCCGCTAGCATTCTCAAAGCCACAATTTAAGCATTCACATAGGTTTGAGTAAGCCTAACATGGTCAGAGTCATCAAGGGGCGGAAAAGCACTCACCTGTTTTAAACTCTCAAATGTGCTGCGGGTTGAAAACCATCTGGGCCTGAATTGTGCATTTGGCTGTGTTGCGTGTGGTAAAGTCAGGGACAAGCACCCCACTCAGAACTGCTATATTTATCAGCTCAGGATGTTGTGCTGAGACTGCTGCAAGGAGATCATTGTTGTGGTCTACAGTATTAGGTCAGACTTTCCCACCACACCCGTGTGTGTGTGTGTGTGTGTGTGTGTGTGTGTGTGTGTGTGTGTGTGTGTGTGTGAGACAGAGAGAAAGAGACATTCACCTCACAGACCAGACAAAGACTGCAAACCTGAAAAAGCCAGATGGAGAACAACATGAAGCTTGCTACCCCAAGCCACAAGACCACATGCCAATATTAAGAATGAGGAGGGGAGACAAGCCCTCTTCTAAGCCTGCCCATTGGTGACACCAGCCTCTGAAGTTTCAGACTGGGACTGGTACCAGCACAGTTGTGTGTGACTCACAGGCTGGATCAGAAGTGGCCTTCACTAATACACCTTCCCTGGGAAACAGGCCTCGGTAGACCTTCCCCAATGAAAATGTCAAGAGAAACTTCAGCTCAAAGCTGATTGATTATGTGTGATATGTTTACTCCACTCCTTGTCTTCATTGTCTTGTGGTGAACTGAGGTGAAAAGCAACAGCTCAGAGCTGCTCCTTGCAGCGACTCTCCTGGCAAGAGGTTCTCCTCGCAGATAAGAGATCCACCAGATCAGCTGTCGTGCTTCTCCCAAAACACATCACCGCTCCTCTCGGGCCTCACCTGCTCCCAGAAAAACAGCCCTGCAGTCCAGCACTTTCCAGAGCAGAATTTCATTTTGTTTAATTTTGTATTTAATTTTCTTTAACGTTTTTACAGTTCTCACACCAGGCAGCTACACAGAGGCCCAGGGAAAACCCAGGGGCCCAGGGAAAACATTCACAGAGAAGAATAAAAGACTCGAAAGGGATGGCGTGTGTGCCGGTACATTAAACACCAGAAACTCATCCCAAGACAGCACTTCCTTTCTCCTTCACCCTCACACCTCTAACATTATACAACACTTGGCTGCATTCTTGTCGTAAATGCCGTTTAAGCCAATAAAGCAAGCAGAGAGAGAGAGTCTGCAGGGCACTCCAGCAGGGTCTGCAAGACATGATTTAACACTCCGGATTTTGGTGGAGTATTCAATGGATTAATGCCAGGAAAAAACTAGAAACTCTCCAAAAGAGATGGAGAACATGTTGTGGATTGAAGATTCAGGTTTCCTAATAACTTCATAAACGTATGAAAACATAATCATTACATTTACCTGTTCACATTAAGTGTTCTGATATTTACCTTTATTTTAACATCAAAGTACACAATGATCAGCAATGAGCATTACATCAAATGTTTCCTTTACCTACACAATGTCAAAGTGTAACAGAGGCCTACATTTCCCATAGGCCTACGAGGACTGTGGACCTGCGACATCCACACCTACCACTTCCAAGCGCTCTCTGTTATTCCACGTCGATTGAACAGCGTTGTGTGCGGGCTGATGCCTGCAGTAGCAGACGAGTCGAACCATAGCTGCCCTGAATGTGGAGCACACCACAGATCTGACTCTCATTTCAGTCCTGCTGCTCTGTGTTACCGTGACAATAAGTGCATCACCTGCACCGCTTGCTAAATTGACAGCTGACTCTGACTAAATCACAGAGGCATTAACCAAGAACAGCATACATACAGCGGCCAAAACAGCCAATCACTGTGATGTTGTCGTATTGATAATTTACACTTTCATTCAGACATTATTTTCACTCATGTTTTACACCAGATTTGTGCAAATAATTCATCTGCATTAAGTGTTATGGAAGGTTCATGCTCTGGCTGCATGTGAAATAGGACCTCTGTTCCAGCCCTTGAAGGAAAGTTTACATCCTGGTCTGGTCTGCCTTTACTATGCAGGAAGAGAGATCATTCAAGCATCGACTGTCCCTGAATGAAGCAGCTGTTTGTAAGTGGGGAAAAATGTAAATGGAACATCGTATGTGTCTTTTGCTGACCAGTTGGTTCTGTCGTCTTTGTCTCTGATAATCAGTGAAGGGTAACACCCATGTTAAGTTCTTTCTGTCCAAAGTGTTTTTTTCTGAAAATAATTTATGAAGACAAAAGATGCTCTACGGCCATGAGTGCTAAAGTTTCACTTCACTTTGTGTGTTGCTTGAACAAGTGCTAATTGTCATTTCTATGATGATGGAACTTTCTGAGAAAGACTGCTCCCTTCTAAATGCGAAATTCCTATTGATTTGTTGGCAGGTGTTTATCAATGCCTTGTCATCCTTCATACTGTCTAGACCTTTTGGGGAAATCTTCCCACCTACCTCAAATAAAATGTCCGTAAAATAGTAAATCAACTCAACTTCAAAAATAAATCCTTAACATGAAATTTATTCAAACTGATTTTTTTTTTCTTTTTGGTTGATTCATTTATTTTCATGTGCTTTCTGTTGTTGCAGGTCCAGCAAGGTTTTCGCTGAGGAAACCAGAAACGTCCATCCTCTGGGAAGAGCTTTTTTGGGGGTGCTCCCGTCAGCAATGTGCAATTGAACTCACTTAGCCATCATCTGCACTTCTGGGAACACCAAATCACATGTTGTTTTTGAGGACTTCTGAAGAAATTGGATTATCGGACTGATGGCTATTAACATAATGACACAAACAAAATCTGTGACATCTTAAGAAAGATTCATGGCAAAGGAAATAAGTAGTGTTAGCACTCGATTCAGGCCTCCCATTTTCCCCTGCCTTCCAAACACTTCTGTACTCCAATATCCCAGTATTCCTGTAAAACCATCTAATGATGGAAGACTAAGTATTTGACCTTGTGTGCCAAACTTGTACTAGGGATTAAAACATTGGCAGAACACAATTTTTCACAGGACACTCCCTATAAACTTTAGGCTGCAATTTTGGCCTCACCTTTATCTCAAGTTAATCTCAAATAGTGGTATATAGTGGTGAGTAGTGCAATAGACAATGATTTTAAAGCAATTTATGAGCGATGGCATTTGTTTCCGGTAAAAGGGGTTCAAACTCTTGCTCCATCACCCAAGCCAATGACTTTACCCAAAATGTGTTTGTTTAGAGGGTGTTTAAGCCATCTTAGAGATGGCTGCACAATTAATGTTATTTAAACATCAAAAGCTGACGGCTTGGTCTTGTTAAAAGGGGGGTTTGCCAGGCTCTGCTAGTTTCCTTTTTTTGGACACGTCAGGTTACCCATTTGTCCCTGGGTTGGCTTGCAGCCACACAAAGGAACACGTGGCATGGTGTGACACACAGCATTCAACACAAGTCATCACTGCCACACTACCAGCATGTTACGGAAAGTGCTTAAACGCATCAGGCAACGCATCAGCGTTTCCAGTCGCATGGCCCGCTGTGTCAGATGAGATGATCCTCGAGAAATGCTCAGACTCGAGGAATTTTCCCAAAGGTCCACTACTCTTCAAAGTTAAGTGACATCATAATAAGCTGATTAAAATTGCAGTTGAAGTGTTCTGACCTTATCCACACTGGAGCATGTCTGGAAAAGAGTATTGTATTAGTGAGTATGTAATGCATGGAGTGGTAGCTCCAAGCCCGAGTCCAAGGGAAAGTCCAGCTAAGGACCTGCCCCATATCAGCCCAGAGTGTCCTCCATGCAATGGCAGCTCTGCCAAGTTTTGCTGCGTTTCTCAAAACAGCTCTGTAAACCTTTTATGAAGCAGGTTGCTATGGTTTTCCATTCCCCCATAACAGAGTCAGTATTCTTAGTCACTGACTGGCACTGCCACTGATGAGGTCTTACTTTTGGAGTTGGTGGGAATGTTCACAGAGTGTGTGTGTGTGTGTGTGTGTGTGTGTGTGTGTGTGTGTGAGAGAGAGTAGGGGATGCAAAGCGAAAGTGCCTAAGGAAACGCACTCGATATATTTATTCAGGAAAGTAGTCTACTTTGTCTGAGAACAAGATCAAAGAAGACAAACTAGAGCACAACCTTGCACGTCCTTGTATCTCTCACTTCCTCACTTTCACATGTACCCACACACGCAAACACCAAATACATGTGGCACACATACTGCAGGTCATCAAAGATCATGGCTCCTCCAGCCATTTTAAGTTGTGGCATAACATGGCAAAATGATTTAACGCACAAGAAGTTGATCTATACACTATGTCACAAACGCGCACACACACACACGCAATCTTCATCCCGGGTTTTCAGATGCCAGTAAAACTTAATAGCAGACAATATTTGGATTGTTTTAAACAAAGGTCTACTTTCCACTGTTTACCATGTGTAAGCTCTGCGTCATGTCTACTGTGTCATTAGCCCAGCTGTCTGCTTTATAACCTTATGTTATTTTGCTTTTTCTAGACTATTGTTTTGATACCCAAGAAACTGTGTCCACAGCCAAGGGATTTACAACATGTTTGTGTCCTCCTTTGATCTAAGTCTGGAGATGTGACCTCATCCGCCATAAGCATGTGTCCTTTGCGTCAGGTCTTTGCGTCCTCTTCTGCTAAATCAGGCCTCACAAACTTCCTTCCAAACAGGCTTTTAATTCACGATTCAATGCTACAAATGCATGAGTCAGATGGTGTGACTCCTAGTCCGGTCTGGCTGTAGCAGCATGTCCACACCAGGCCCTCATTTTGCTCTCTGCCAAACACATCTGAACCAGGGACTCAGGAGTTCTGATTACCTGCTGTAGCTCAGGCTCGGGGTCCCTGAGGGCTGACATGGAAAACCCTGGACTACATTATTAATTAAAAAAAGCTATTTTCCTCTGCGACCGCGAGCATCCTTAGAAAGGTCCTTTCCTTAGCGATTTTACACACTGTTCACCTCCAGAGTGCTCGAATGCATCTTAACGTTTCACTGCATTGCAAGTTGCTACGTACTTTCTCTGCCTATATATGGGAGTGTGACAAGCTAATGGGTCTGGTGAAGGACTGCTTTGCAGTTTTGTCTCCCAAGTATTACAGAGTGGACAGTCTCTTACACTGTAAACTCTGGAAATCAAACCACAATCTAGAGAAAGCTCTCGAAGCAGGGAAAGACACTGAGTCTCAAATGGGATCGCAGAAAATGACTGCATTGCGACTAATGTAAATAAATAAGGGGTGAACTCTGTTATTAGCATCTTTAAAAAAAAACAAACAAGAAAATTAGACACACAAGACTTGGTTCAGTTTAGCACTGTCAAAACTGACGAAAATTTACATTCGAATGACGCTATTCAAATACCTAATTTTTTCGCATCATATCCCTTAGAGCACTAACCAATACAGAGAGAGCCACAGCTACCTGTATGTTTATTTCAACACAAACTTGTCTGTTCACTTTTCCTTGCCATGGGAAATAATAATCAAACCACTGGTGCATGACGCTTTCGTCTCTAACCTTTAATATCTAAGCTAGTTAACTAGCTATTTAGTCAGTACAGAAGACTCCACTTTGGATGTTTTATTAAATACATTTAAGGCACGCAGTTCTGGGAAAAAATGACAACAGATGTTTTATCCTGCATGATAATTTACCATAAAGTACCATTTAAAATGTGAAAGTAGGCTAACCTACATTATTGACGCTACGACTCCCCAAACACTGCCTAGCTAACACTTGCTAGCTGACACAAGGCCATACTCGTTTGGCTGCATATGTGCTCTCCGACTGTTATGCTAAAAGTCTTCCTCGGAAATTCCTGATTAGTTTGGAGGTCGTAATTACGACATTGTATGCGCTCAAGTTTTTGGTCGGGGTAAAATGAGAAAACTTTTGCTTTAACTTTTGTTTTTGTATCATCAGTAACAGGAGGTTTGTTTTGCCTTTTTTGAGCAAGTAGGACACGCAGTAGGGTTCTCGTGATGAGCTTTGTTACTGTTCCTCATCAACATAAGTGCAAGTTGTGCACACAGTGCGGCATTAGAGCCGGAATGGCAGGCTAACTTTAGTTCACATAGGTCACGACTTTAACGCGAGGTTCCTCAATTTTGCCGTCTTTAATAACCAAATTTGCAGTTGTGCAAATCACTCTCTCTGTGACCGATATGTAACTTTCTGCCATTATTACCACACAGTTGTGGCTGAATTAGTAGCTCTGTTCAGCCTGACTAGCAAGTGACACTGTGTGACTCTCGTCCGTCATGCAGTTTCTTTAGTGCAGCGGCCGAGGCACACGCCAGACATCCACGGTAATTCTGCAGTTATATACGTCTAGTTGAATTTAAAGCATTCGTTGACAACAGTAGTTCAGTATGAGTTTCTGACAGGTGCACAAAGGTGTGCCTCCATACACACCTGTGGAACATTAATTACCTGCAACTGAGGCCGTTGATCCCAAAGCATCCTTTCTGTCACTGTCGTGTCTGAGTCTATGACATATGTCAAAGTCATGTCTCCTGATTTGACAGTGTCAGCTAGAGAGGCCCTCACCTCGTACATCAATGGGTTGTCAGTATGCACACTGCCTCTGTCCCTCTATCATGTACACAGACTGTCTCTATGTCCCCAGAGTGCTAGGGGCCAGTCAACACATGCATTCAAGCAGCCAAGAATAGCCTGAACATGCCTGCAACTGACGAACCAGTGCCCCATCAGATTGACATGGCCAGACCTCCGAGCTGCTTCATTAAAGTGTGCCACTTTGTTTGGGTTCATCCTGACAAATCAGCCTTCAAAGTGTTTGGTTTGAAGACAGCCACCTGCTGGAGACGACATACTCCTCATGTGTTTCTCTCATTTTGTAGGTGCAGAAGGCTACAAGCTCCATGTGCAGGAAGGAGGCATGAATCACTTCCTGTGTGCTTACACCATACTCTGTTACGCAGGCACGGTTTTGGTAAAAGGTTTCACTGTAAACCAGTCTATGCTGTCACCCACTCAGACTGGTGTAAAAAAAAAATACAAAAAAAAAAAAACAACCTATAGGAGTAGAGAAAGATTTGTTACAAATTATACATACACAACTTAGTCCTTACACTTTCCCTTAAAAGGCTTTTAATAGCTAACTGGCCCAGACTGAATTCATGAAATTGAACTTACATTCAAATTGGCTGTACTGGATGAGACTATATGTTATTCTGGTAACACATTACTGAAGGGCACAGTTTAGAAGGCTACATGACACCTACATAAACCCTTCATAACAACTGTCTTAATATATATAAATATTTGTAGAATATACATTACTCTGTCATTACACTGTCATGACATTGTATAAGGATTCATAAAAGTTTTATGAAACACCCCTCAAAAAATTCACTGAAATTACAGGTTAACACACACACTTCACTAAAATATCTGTTACACAGCAGTTTTTCATGCCATTGTTATGACAAGACATGAGATACAGTACTATGGAGCATATTGTTAAATTTTACCAACAGTCTCACAGGGCAAGCTGGGACAAATCATTAGCATTATGTTACCCTGACATAAAAATGCTGAGCTGACAAAGTCCAGTGTCACAAAGGGTCATGCCATTTCACCCCACAAAGCATCATGGCACATCCTAATGTTATGTCAACTTGACATTACAGTTGACAAAAACAGCTTTTATGATTATGGTTAGAATAAGCAAATCTAAATGTTTATGTATGTTTAACTATGTTTAATGAAGGTCATAAGCAGGTGTCATGTAGTATCCTTCAGTAAAGTGTTACCGTTATTGTTTATAGTTACTTTATAATTCATCATGGTGACACCATTCTGCACGATGAACGTTGCTGGACAAAGTTCACGCCGAGGTGACTGCAGTGAGTCATCAGTGACGTATCAGTGTTACTCCATTACATCGTTGTTCTGAGGGCAAGTGACATTGAGAGGAATCGCAGAGGACTTCATTTTCTGAGCCCAAGTGAGTAAATGTTTTTCACACCTTTTGCAGGGTCACAGGTGAAGCATATGAAGCACAGACATACGTGCTTGACAGAAGACGTCTGCATCGGTTGTATCAATTTCATGTCTACATTCTTTCTTTCTTCCTTTTGGTCACTATGTAAAGTTGTTCCAGCAGGGTAACACCATATAGCTTAAGGCAACAGTCTGTGATGTGTGTGGAGCTTAAAAAAAACCTTCAGAGTGCTTCATTCCTGAAATGTGTACCAGCACTGGATGTTAAAATAAAGCTCTCATTAAGTTAACAGTACCAGTCATACTGGTTGAGCTGTTAGGAGGTTTCTAGTTGTAGAAAACATCTTAATTGTGGATATTAAAGATTACTTACCCAGTACCCATTTCCATTTTTTAAATAGAGTTTGGTATGATGCAGTTTGTTCATTTGGTTAAAAGGCTGGTAATAGCTTCATCCCCTTCAATTTTCCTAATGCAGCCCACAGATATTCTGTAGGCTGATGGACTATTAATCAAACATCTGAACAACCTGAGCACATCCCGTGTGAACCACGTTACCTCGTGTTATCTCCTTTCAGGCCGCTTTCTCTATACATTACTTCGCCTTGGATACTTTGGGTGGTGTTACCTAAACACACGTTTACCTTCACTACAAGTATAAAGTTGGAACATTGTTTTATGAGTCCCACGTATAACAGGTGTCTTTTCCTTCAGCTTAAGCATGTAATCCTTTGTGGAACAGGATTACTGATGACATTATGTGTGTCGTTCAGCCTGGTGCTCAGACTCTCTCTCGTCTTTGCCCTCGGCTTATGGCTCATGGCACAGTTCAACATCCTGCACACCTCAGCGGGAGTGCAGTCATCCAAAAAATAGAACTTTATTGCTTTGCAGTACCATTCAACGAATGATTAGAAACATCAACAGAGCTCAGGAAACGATGGGATGTCATTATTGGATATTTAATGAAAGGGTTGCATAAGGCCTTTTAAATATATACCTTCAACTCAACTGGAAAAATATAATCATTCCGTACTCCAGTTATGACCTCAGCTGTTTTGCCCTGCACATTCGTTTAGAACATTGGTATACCTGTCAGTCCAGTGGGTGCAGACACAACACCTTAACCGTTGTCAGGAGAGAGTTTTTATGGAATGCAGGCTTCCAAAATTCTAACTGGTTCTGCAGTGGAAACATCTGCTGTTGATCCGACGCTGTTGCTATATCAGTTGAAATTCCAAATGATGATGTAATACTCCATGGTGTGTCAGTACTGATAAAAAGCCAATCAGTACTCATTAAAGAGTTCATTAGTGCACTGATTAACTCCTTAATTAAGGAGTTAATCAGTGCAAATTAAGGAGTTAATTAGAGAAATGCATTTATATTCGCTGACCAGTGAAGGCTTGGTGTCCTGTTATTCTACATTCTTATGCAACGACTTTAAATCTACTCCATGAAAAGGGATGCAGAATGCCTATGGTTACCAGTTTGAATTGTTTGAGTGTACATTCGTATGAACAAGGTCTCCCTGAAGAAAACCAGCCATCATGGACAAGACCCAAAATCCTGTGCTTTCAGTGAGGCCACAACCAAGCCCCACCCCCACCCTACAGTATGGATAATAGAAAGGCTTGCTTTCTGCTCTCTTATCCCAATCAGAGGGGGAAGACTTTTCCTCCTGGTCACCCTTTCCATCTTCCTATCATAAGAACACTTGCACGCAACCACTGGACATTTCCAGATAGATGTTTTAGCTGTCATGAATATCTGGCTTTCAAAAGGCTTACTGTACAAACCCAAGGGCATTACCGGTTAGAAGATACCTCCTTTTAAGTGCTGTTTTGCTCTTACCATGACCCTCTGATTAAAAATTCTTTCAAACTGACCTTGTCTCACAAAAATATGTGAAATCACAGTATTCCTCCCCTCCCAAGAGCTCTTCTACAGTGTATGTTTACAGCATAAGAGCTTTTACCAGGTCTTTGCTCAGCAATTTAATATTTAACATATGTGCAGTGAAAAATCAATTAATTATTGTGTATTAATTATTTGAGGCAGCTGTGGTTGGGGTCTTTTGTGCCACTGCTTAACTAACAGGATATGGACTGCTGTTGCACATAGACAGAGCATAAAGAAAACACAGGGGAGAAACAAAATTGCAGTTTGACTTGCAATAGAACAACAATTCTGTTTCTACAGTTTGGAGCCATGTTCATCCTGCATCAGGATTTAGTAGTGAAGATTCAACCAAACGATGCATCTGATTTCACTGATGTCACAAAAGTTTTACAAAAGTTAGCACAGAAAGAAAGCAGTCATTAGCCATGAAATTCATTATACAGCATAGTAGGCCTTTGTTGCAACCCAGCCCAGATTCGTTGCAACCCCTAGAGCATTTTTGGCTGCTGTATGATTCAGTGGCCTGGCGTCCGCTCTGGCCCCAGTCACCAGAGCCACAGGACCCCGAGGGGAGAAAGGCTGCCACACTTCTGCAGGCCTCAGGGAGGAACTTGACAGCTTGGCTGGTGGACAGCTATCTGAGTGCTGCCCAGTTCACAGTGCACTGCCCTGTACAGCTGTAGGACAGCATTTCTGCCACTGTTTAGCTATTCAGTGACTAAACAAACTGTGAGCTCTTGGACTATGCATGCGTCAGTCATTTGTTCAGTTTTGCAGTATTTACAGCTATCGGGTCTTCCATGGCCTGACTTGCATTTGATTTCGCTAACTTCTCGGCTTAACGTGGAGTCTGAAGTATTTAGATCAGAGCGTGCATCAGAGCGTGTTAACATCTGACTGAATATGTTCCAAACTTCCAAAAACAGCTCTAAGAAGGCATCACACAGAAGGTGGATAATTCAGCACATGGCCATGCTCCCAAGCATCAAACATCACCCACAGAGCACAAATAGTAGCACAGGCATTACCTCAGGCCATTAAACCTCACCCACAGAGCACAGGCAGCACAGGCATTACTGCCAAATACCACCTACAAAGCACAGGCAGCACAGTTATTACAGTGAACCACTGATAATTATTATTATAAATAATTATATTTATAATTATAGTTTTATATAGCTCCTTTCAAAAACCCAAAACAACAAAATAAAAATAATAAAGAATTAAGAAATTTAAAAATAAAAATTTAAAAAAAAGATATGAACACAAAAGCAGCAAAAACATAAAAATACAAAAGAAGCAAAACAATACAGTTATGACAAGAACACAGAAGTATAGGAACAAAACAGACAGAATACATTAACTTAGGAGACACACAAATAGGGAAAGAAGAGGAACAGATTAGGCAGGGCCATGTTGTATGCAAGAGAACAAAGATGATTTTGGGGGATAGAATGGTGAATGTCGAAAGATATCCGGACTGTGTAACTTGGACGAACGAGAATTCCAGAGACGAGGAATAATTCTAAAGATGGCAAAAAGAGAGGAGGGCCTGAGAACACGAGAGGATGTTCTGGGGTGGAGGACCTGAAAGCAAGGGTGGATGTGGAGGAGTGGAGGAGAGCAGAGGTAAGAGGGAACAAGATTGTTAATTGCCTTGAATGTGAGGAGGAGAATTTTTAAATGAATGCAACATTTAACCGGAACACAGCGAAGATTACGTCAAAGATTACGGAGGTGAGATGAACCACCACCCGCAGGGCATGGCAGCGCCGAGGAGTGGGGGGGACATGGTTTCTGAGCCCATAATATAATTCTCAGAGCTCCAAAATGCAGTACTGAACAGTAACACGCATAGTAGGGCACATTTAAAAGCACCAAAGAGGGTGTTGAAATGGGTGTGCTATTTGCAAACAGCAAAATCGAATGTGCTGCTGACTTGTATTGGAAATAAACATATAGGACTAATCTTTAAAATTATGATGCTCCATAAATTTGATGTAAACATGAATGGCCTTTCAAATGCTTGTTTATGGCTTAAACCAACAAATGCGTGTGCGTGCGCACACACTCGCGGTTGCTTTAGCAACTAGGCAATCCAGTCTGTTGAGGAGAAGTGTAATCCAATCTGCAGGCTGTTCTCCCTGTCTCTGAGGTTTGGTGCATCCTGCCAGATCCTCTGAGGAGCAATAACGAGCTTAGCAGTGTGCAAACAGAACTGTCTTCAGCTTACTGTCACCTATCCCCTCTACAGCTTCCAGTCAGCCTCCTGGAAACTGCACAAGTTCCACCTGTGACTTGAGGCTTCCTAGGAGAGAGAGTGTGTGTGTGTGTCTGTCTGTCCTGGGGACTAGCTCCGTCCACAAATGAAGCAATGACTGGAGTATATGGGGCAGGTGTTTTTGGTTCCCATGCAGACTTGATGGCACTTCAGTGAGTAGGCTGATTTATCGACCAATCAGCCTGCTTACAGTGCTGACTTGGCCAATCAGCTCATTACACACTGGCAGAGAGCAGGGTGGTTCCTAAGTAACTGAAAAAAAGCTTATTGGACCACTGCCATTTCTAGCAATCATCAATGATGTTGCTGTATTACAAGGGCACTGGAACTTCTACAAAAAGCATAAAGAAAACTAGTAGTGCCCAATTATATCATCTAATTTTAGTTAGTATAGTTGTGCCTGCCATTGTTTGAAAAGTTGGATTTCATGATCAAAGCATACAGAACATAAAGCATCAAAACCATTAGGGGTAACGGCACAGACAAGGAATTCACCGGCAGCAGCAACGAGAAAAAAAAATCTGTATCGTCTTGGAGGAATTATACACCATCTGGCAAACATGTACTGAATCATCACAGAGCTATATTTAAAGATCAAGAAGCTTTCTGTACAGTAAAGGCAGCAGGTTCCCTACAGAGAAATCATATCCTAATCATCATTCTTACTGCTGACACACCTGAAGGTTTGATAGGGTTATTTGATCGTTGTTGAAGAGGAGCTGCTCACATGGCCAGACACCAAGCAAGAGAGAAAATAAAACAGACAACTGAAGAAAGTTATGAAAGGGTGGAAGGAAGTGCAGCATGCGTAAGAAAAACAAAAAAACACTCCACCCAAATGGCAGCCTGCAACTGTGCCGCATGCTCTGTGTGGATGAGTCATGCTCTTCACCTTGCTCCTGCTGTGTGGAGGAGCAGCATGTTCGGGAGGTTTGGGATGAGCCGTGACTGTTTCAGGCCACCTAGTTAGGAAAGGGGCCCTGTGAGACTGAAGACCTGCCTGCTGTACACATTTACAAAGGCCTGACGGAGGCGAACTTGACTAATGTACGCACACACACCTCATTTAAAGTCAGCTCATGTTTAACGTGAACACAATAACAAAAGATCAAGTTAATGCTTGATTTTAGCCAGTCAAACATTTTATTGTCCTCTTTTTGCAATGACACCACATGAATTTTTCTACTTTCTTTTTTGCTTGCTATCTTAGGAGATGCATTTGTATTGTAAACAGTGAAAATGATAAAATACATTTCATAAAACTCCTTACAAGCAGTGTATGACCAAGGAAGACGTGGACCTTCCCCACTCATTCCCAATGATAACATTACATGTCATTTTATAGCATTGATGCTCTAAGTATTTACATAGATACAACCATGCTTCATGGTTTCCCCACAACATTGGGTTTGTCTTTCATCGTTTCACTTTTTTCTTAAGAATTATATTTACATCCAAAGGCCCTGGCTGCCTGCTGCCGGGGAATACACAGTTAGAATAACTGACAACTAATTACTCTCAAACTGCAACTCAGTCTTCAAGCAGGTTATTCTTTTGTTTGGGTTTTTTTTTGCAATGCAAATAAAAATTAAATACAGAGCTCCACCCATTCTGTCTCAAAGCGAAACTTATCCAAAAGATACAAAAAAAAATACTAAATATTGCACTTACATCAGGACAGTGAAGGATCATGGGTATAAGGGGGTAGGGGTAGTGGAGGTGAGTGGAGGTGATGGGGCGTGTGGGAGGGGCCTGGGTTTAAGGGTTGGGTGGGGCTTTGAGCTAAGTGCAATGAACGCCAAACCCAGCAAGGACCTAAATAAATACACAAACATTTGTACAGATAAAGCATTGTCTCTCATTATAAAAAATTCAAACCAAAAAAAAGTGGGACAGACCTCAACTGGTCTTATTCCCCATCTATCTATGGAGTGCAGGTTTGAGCCCTACAAGAACATTATGCATTAAAAAGAAAAAAAAACAAACAAACTAGAAGCTGAAAGCCTGAACAAGCCTGAATGCTCCATAGCCACGTGCCATTCAGTCGTAAGAGTACTCACTCTACTGTAGAACTACAACCGACTGCTTATTGGCTACACAAACACACTCACATGCTTTGTACAGTTTTTGGAGACCAGCAGAGTGTTGATTTCCAATCACTTGAAAGCCGAGTTGCCCCCCCCTAGCCATCCAAGTTTGGTCCAGTCCTCTGTGGCTGTTTACTTTCCCACCCAACAAATGTCTTGCTAGGACTAGACCATGTCGTCAGGGCATGGGGGGGATGGACAGATGAGACAGCCAGGCTGATGCTTCAGAAGTGTGCTTTAATTGGGAAGTGCACAGCCACACAGGGTGGGGTTAACAGGCTAGGTGTGCGCATCACCCAGGGCTCCCCTGTTGCTCAACTAAGCAGCTTCAGGTCGTCCAGGAGAGTCATTGCAAAAAAACACGAAAGCGGGATCTGCGTCGTACCAATAGCGCAGGCACGGGAGGAGCGGGAGGAGGCCCAGGCCATGCAGCGAGGGAAGAAAGGGGAGGCGTAAACGACAAGAAGCAACAAACGGTGCCCGACTGTCTCTGTGTCGAAGCAAGACATGCCCCCTGCACTCCTTTTTCCAGTACATCTGGGAAAACATAAATAAAAAACGGGGGACGACGACAACAGACAGCGCTCGTCATGGGGACATCCCACTCGTCTGGCTCTGTGCGTAGCCCGCCGGACTGGGCCACAACGTCTCTTCACACCTCTTGCATTTCTCCATGCCGGCCCCTGTGAACATCTCTCTTCCTCTCTCCTCCTCAGTGCGTCTTGCCTCGGCACATCGTAGGACAGGATGGCGAATGAGAACAGAACTCGAAGTGAACGAAACCTCCGCGATGCTAGTTGCTAGTGTCTGTTTGGGCGCGCGGGCGGCCCCCCCTCCCCAACCCCCCACATTACGACGAGGATGCCGTAGACGTGGCGCTGCCCTTCTTCTGGTTCACCAAGTCCACGTAGAGTTCCGAGCGCAGGAAGCGGGGGTACGAGTCCTTCTCCATCAGGCCGTATATCCGCCGCTGGGCCAGGTCGAAGCAGGAGCGCGTGACATTCTGCAGGTTCTCCTTGGTGTGCTCCCTGGTGTACGAGTCGAGGTTCACCTGGAGAGCAGAAGGACGGGAAACAGCTCAGGTGCTGCCAGAGGCCTCAGGTCAAACCGCTTTTCTCTGATCTCAGCCAGCTGGACAACCTGCTCGCCCTGTTCAGAGCTAGTCAGATGATCCAAAACCAGTCATTATGGCAGATTAAGGAGAAGGACAGCCGGAAACCTCCATTAATCCCTGCTGCTGCCTTGATCTAAATTTCCACAGAAAGTTCTAAGTTTTGGAAGTGAAAACAGATGATAAAAATCACTCCCTAAGCGTAGCATGTGTCAAGTGTGATTTAGTCGATTTAGTCCCAGGTCTCCCAGTGGGAGCCATGGATAAGTGGTGGGTCATACCTGGAAAAGCAGAAGGGCACAAAGGGCAGCCCCATCAAGGGCATTTGGTCCCTAGTCGAGGGCATTTGGACTCTGCAGACTCTGTTTATCCAGAGATCTTAGTGATGGGCCTAATTTATTTACATTAACTTTGATTTTAGGCAGCATGTGCTTGGCTAAAACTAAGCTGCTTTCCAAACAAAAGGGCTGTTTTCTGAAGTCAGCCATCTCTGAGCCGATGATCTGAGAACAGTTTTGTTAGGTTTTTTTTTTTTTTCTGGCATTCTGTTTTGAAACTGTTAAACGCTGTTAGTGAAAACTCACCTCTTTACAAGACTGGATGGCGATGTACTCTGCAAAGATTTTCTTAGCTTTTGATGCCATCTTGGACTGCGATTTGACTTTCTTGTAATCCTCACACGCCAACCAGAATTCCAGATTCTCCTCACTGAACTCTGTGCGCAGGAAAGCTCTGAACGCTGCCAGACCATCTGACAGAGCAGGGGTAAGGGAAAAAAAAAAAAAAACAAGAGGCATGTTATTGGATGGGTGCACAGCAAGAACCATGGCAACGACAGCCTCCAATGAGTAGGTGGAGCTGAGCCCAAGCTTGCTGGCTGACTCATATGGATCCCTGCACCCTCATCATCCCATAATGCTGAGAAACTTAATCTCTTAATTCCTTATTGTTCATGGGAAGCTAAATATCCCCACCATCATTACTTAAAAGCACTTTAAAGAGTTTAACCACTGCATAATTCAATTACGATCTGGTATAAAGTTAATCACATTTCCGTTTCTGTCTAGATTTGCTAGGTTTTTCCCGCTCTGCATTAGGACTGTGCAGCAACAATTTAGTAACACCCTGATGACCACGGAAACCACGCTCCCAGCCATATGACGCCAATGGCATGTTAACACAGGAAGACGGATTCGGCTGTTTCAGAGGTGGGGTTATAAACATTCCTGCGGCTGCGGAAAGGAAGAGGCACGGTGGGTCGGAATGCGAGGAAGCGGCGGCCCGCCAGCGGCTTCGTGCATGTGAACACGGCACAGCACCAAGCCTACTGTTACAAAGCTCTTTAAACAGAGGGGTAGGTGAGCACACGCCGTAGCGGCAGGCAGGGTATAGGTTAATACAGGAGATTTAGCGCCAGTGCAGGTGTCTCCCCCCTCCTCCCTTTTTCGCACACCCGCAAAAAACCCGCGAATGCACTGGCCACAGTCGGCATGCACGCCTAGCGCTCGGCAGTGTGCCCCCGGCGCCCACGGAAGCAAAGGAAAGACGCAGGGCTGCATAAGCGCACCATATCAACTCACATCAAAGGCTAAGAGCTATGAGGTAACACACAGAGAGAGAGAGAGACAGAGAGAGGTGTGAGTGAGTTAGTGAGTGTGTGTGTGTGTGTGTGTAGGCAGGGGGAAAAGCTTCGCGACGAGTGAATGGGATAAGGGCTTCACTCACATTTGTGGCTGAGCAGCTTGTCGAGGGATTCTCCCCACTTCAGAGCCTCCTCAGGAGTGGGCCTGCAGATGAAAGCAGAGCGGTTCTTCAGCAAGCCCATTTCCGTCAAGTTTTTCATAGTGTGTCCCATCCGAAGCCCTGCGCTTCTGTCCGGCTCCGTGCTAGGCTGGGGGGGGTGTGCGATTGAGCGTGTGTGAGTGTGTAAGCGTGAAAGTCTGTCTGTGTAAGAGTATCTCTGAATGTCCCCAGTGGAGAGCCTCTTTTATAACTGCCTCAGCGAGGGGGCGTGGGCAGGATAACATCCAGCCAATAGGAACGCTTGTAGGACTGTGGGTCCACCCCCTCTCTCTCTCTCTCACTCACTCACTCTCTCCCTTTCATTGTGCTGCTACTCTTAACAAGTCTGCAGCATCTGCTGCCTTTTGGACTTTATAGGCAGTCAGTCTCTCTGAACTGCATTTACTTATGGTCAATTAGGCAGGCTTCGGCCGTTCTTAAGAGACGACCATCAGGCATATGTTCACGCAGCTGCAGTGTGCTGCCATGCTAGAGCACACCGTTTGTACCATACTGTTATGTGAAACTGTTCTAAGCCCCGAACTGAAACTTTTTCCTCAGTGATAAGCAGTGCACATATGATGACATGTGTCTGAAATACAGCAGCAACGCATCTAGTGCATTCTATAAACAATCTGTCTGCTTTTATTATGTTTGCTTTGTGCGTAGTGTGAGTGACACCAGCCAGAATTAACAGATATAGTTCACTTAGCCTGAATACTGGCCCGCTAAGAGGCCTGTAACCCGTTACACTGACATCTGACACGGTCCCGATCATACGGATGCAGCATGCCACGTGCAGAAGCATGCAGCCTGGTATTTATAGACACAACATGGAACTCTAGTTCAAAATACTAGTGGAGCAAACGAGACACTCAAGAATGGCCCATGGAAACAGTACAGAAAACACGTCAACTAACTGTGTGATTACACAAATAGACAACTCATGTCCTTCCTGTTTTCTATTATTTTCTGTCTTGGCCCATACATACACACACACACACACACACACACACGCACGCACGCACGCACGCACCGTCACACACACTTTCACACCCTCGCACCAGTGAACTTAAATCAGGGTACCACCATCTAGGTGAAGTAGGCAGATGCATGTACTGTCCACACAGACACACGTGAACACAAAGGGCATCTAAACATGCACCCTCACACACAAACAACACTTACTTGACAGACTTCATGGTCTTGTCCAGCTTGCCAGCCGGAGTGCTTCCAGGAGAGTCATTTCTCCTCCTCAGGAAAGCCAACCGGTTCTTCATGTCTTTGGCCCTGTATGTTCACATGCACGCACGGCCAAACACACCACCAAAGGGAGGAAAGGGGACTGTCACAGATCAAAACAAATCAGATAGACCAGAAAAGCACAGCTCCAAAAGACCTCCCCATACCAGCACACACAAAGACACACACACACTGCATTTCCATAAGTCCCAATGACAGAATCCCAAAATTCAAAAAAGAAAAAAAACAAAACAAATAGCTTCTGTCAGTATGTACATTTCTGCTTAGACAGGCGCTCTTGAGCTCAAAAGGTGCGTTAGTATTCCAGCAGGGTGATGGCTGTGGTGGGGAGACACTCTGTCTCTCTCCCAGTCCTCCTGTACTTCGTCCTCTCGCTCCCCTTCCTCCTTCCTCCTGCTCTCCGCAGTGTCTGACTGAAAGAGGCACTGAGTGACGGAGGGATGCGACTGCCTGACGTGCTCTTCCTCCTCACCACCTCACTCCTTTCCAGGTGTCCCTGGGGGGCCTCTCAGGGCCACCAACCCAAGGTCAAAGCCCTCCGGGTGGACGCAGGGTGCAGCTGCACCCCTCTCCGTCCTGCCAAACTTTGACCCCTCAGTGAAGAGTCCCCCAGTGCCTGTCCTCACACTTCCCAACCTCATGTGCGTCCTCTAGGCGGCACTCGAACCCCCCACCACCCACCACCCCCACCCCCCGCCGTGAAGCTTTCCGTCTTTTTGATTTCCACTGTGGCTTCGCGAGGCCTCTGGTCTCATCGGAGCCCAACGGCTCGCGCCTCATTGTGATACAGGCACTAAAAATGGCTCATGGGTGCCGTTTTTGGATGTCCCCAGCCACTGTCCCTGAATCCACCCATGTGTCGTATCATCCCAGCCGTCCACCCCAGGCCCCGTTTCTGTTATCCCTCAAGGCCTGTGCCACCTGAGTAGCTCTGTGGTTTAGGTAGCCCTTGCAGTTACGTGAAATTTACGCAACTGATTGAGGCAGATCTAAGAGCAGGACACCATGGTGTACTGCGGCAGACACTTATATCTATCTCTGCATATTTGGAATAGTGGCAAGGGAGTCCTGTAACATCTGTGCTTGTCTGAAAAGGGACTTTTAGAGGCAGCACCGGTGGCTGTCCCCGGTTATTCAACAGCCCCCTCTTTGACGCTCTAGATGGAATTCAAAAGCAAGCCCCTACAGGAAACAGGAAGTCTGCGACTATTTATGACATCACTGACTGTTGTCCCCAGTGCTGGAAACACTAACACCACCCCTGACCTCTTACATAAAAAGGAAGAAAAAAAGAGGAAGGGGAACACTCTCGCCTGACTAGCAAAGTGATGAGTAAACAGTCCAAATCACCGCAGCAGGTTTTTATGCAAGGTGTGTAGGAGACAAATGAGCCACTTCCAACAGACGTGGCCTCCAACACTTCCTCTGCACCAAGCCGCGAGGTCAGCCTGGGTCAAAGCTGTTGTGCTCAAAGCTTCCGTGAATACTGTACATGTCTTTAACTCAATTTTACAATCTAGTTTTTCCACCCAGCCTAGATGTTTCAAAGCCAAGGCCGCGAAGGGCTGCCTCTTATCGCCACAGCAGGAAGGGAGAGCGGGAGAAATGTTAGTCAGCACTGATGGTGCGTAATGCACGAGGATGAGCAGACACCACCGCCGCCAGCAGAAAGCCAACGGAAACTCGGGGAGCCCAAGGAGGAAGCCAGTTCCTAACAATGCATGGATGATAAGACGCTTGGCAGGCTCCTGTATCTCAGCGGCCAAAACCGTCCTTAAAGTGACAACGCCTTCCAAACCTGAAATGACCATGAAAAAGTTCTCATGCTGTTTTTCATGTCAAGTTGCTCCTAAAGTCTCACTCTCATCTTCCTCTCAACCCTTTGCAGTTTGTTGTAGATTGCAACATTTGTCCCAAACAACAACATGAACACTTATCCCATACAACTCAACTCTTATCCCTTTATTCCATACAACCTAACCGTTATCCCCTTATCCCATACAACTCAACCCTTATCCCATACAACGCAACCCTTATCCCCTTATCCCATACAACTCAACCCTTATCCCATACAATGAAACCCTTATCCCATACAACGCAATCCTTATCCCCTTATCCCCTACAACGCAACCCTTATCCCCTTATCCCATACAACGCAACCCTTATCCCCGTATCCCATATAACTCAACCCTTATCCTATATAACTTAACCCTTATCCCATATAACTTAACCCTTATCCCATACACCTCAACCCTTAGCCCATACAAAGTTTTGAAATAAGTAAACTCATTATCAGCATATCTTTCACTTATATAATTCATTCACTTATATAAAACACTGTTAAAAGGGGTTTTTAGAATTATGAACTTGGATATACAATAAAACTTTCACGTTCTTAAACTCTAAATGTCATCACCACTGCTCATACCATTATCGTCATGTGGTCAGTTTTTAGCACTTTCAGGTGTTGACAAAGAACTTAAAACATGTTTCTAGATAAATGCCACTATGTGGAACCTGTGCTGGGTGGTTGGGCGGTGACGTGGGCGGTGACGCATGCAGTCTTTCCCCATGGATGGAGCCTGTACTGATAAGATAAGACTGGCAAAATGAACATGCATTTAGCAAAAGAGATTCACCAAGAGTGTGCCCGGATCAGACATCCGCTTGCTCTATCACTCGCTCTATCACTGTATATCTCTCTCTCTCTCTCTCTCTATCTCTCTCTCTCTCTCCCTCTCCCCCTGAGCACATTTGTGGTACAGCAAGTATGAGGCAATTTTAAGTGGCTTCAAGAGTTATTAACAGATATTAATGAAAAGACAAATTGTAAATACAGTCCTCGGTGAAAAACTGGGCCACAATAAAAGATAAGAGAACAGATCCGATTCCTGCATTCTTGTATTTAAAAAAACACACATACAGCCACATTTGAAAACCTAAATAGGTCAGGATACTAACTAAAAGGAAAGAGTTTTTTGGGGGTTTTTTTACAACACAAAAAGCAATAGCTGATAATCGGAATGTGTGTGGTTGGGGTAGTTTTCATGTCCCCTGGGAAACGTGAGCGAACTGAAGGGAGGTTTGGGAGGGTCTGGGACAGCAGCCACGAGAAGAGTCCGTCTTTGGGGCAGTATGGAATATCTGTGAGTAATGAAACAATTTATGGCCCAGGTCTGGTTCCAATACAATGGCATGGTTCTGTGTGGGAGCTTGAGTGAAAAGATGACACGTTGCCAGAGCCCAGATGGAGAAAGGAATGTCAAATGTACAAGCTGATCTGAGAACAGATCAGATTCTGCTGCTAATAGTTAAGTCATAGGCTAAAGGCAACAATAATCTTGAAGACGAGCAACCGAACATCAGTACAGTGACAATACGCTGTAAACGCGGCAGGATGTTAGTTCAAGGCAATGCTGACACCTGCTGGATTCTAATGAGCACTACACCAGAGCAGATTACGTCTTAAGAACCTGTGTCATGTTACATGGGTATTAACACATGATAAAATAAACGGACGTCTATGCATTTAAACACACAGTATTACTGTGAACGTGAAAAAATACACATGCACGATTTCCAATGAACTTGGCCTGAGTGTTACCTGCTTTTCACGCATCCAAAAAATAATCACCAAGTTAACATATCAGCTGATAATTAAAGCATGCAAGTCTTCTCCACCATTACCACACTAATACTAACGCTATCTCTGCACTGCCAATATATAGAATGAGAGTCTTCATTTACTACACTGATCCAGGCTCTACTGACCCCAACGCGTGCGTGTGCATGTGTGTGTTTCTGAGAGTAGTGGCACATTCCCTCAGCCCGAGGCTTCAGATAGGAAACATTCCACACTGCTTCACCACTCCACACACCTCCCAGGCACACAGCCTCTGCCATGGCCCACTTCACCCCACCAGTGTGAAATAGGCAGCCCGGTGAGAACAGCAGCAGACAGCCATTTCAGCTACACCATCAGCCCTTACAGTCAGCTGAAGGTCAGGCAGGTGACCTGTGGCGAGGCCTGAACACACCGCTGCTAGGGTTAGTGTGATTGCTTTCGCAGACGCCACGGCGAGCGGAAGTGACACTATAGTAAACAGTCACGCTAGAAGCAAGTCCGCGTGTGCGCAATGGAAAAGTTATTATCCTCCATTAGGGGCTTATTTAAAGAAGCAGTCAGGCTTTCCTGCAAATCCATTTACTTGCTTTGCTGATTGTCACTTCTCAGACAGCTGCAACCAAGAACGGAAAGCCTGCTCACCAAGATCTCCCCAGAACTCCATTCCTCCTTTAACCTGGGCATGGGAACAGCATTCTGTCCCTGGGCTGTGACCAAGAGTCTAGCAAAAAGCCCAGTACTCCCCAACACCTGGTGGGAGAGATCCCCTTACCCTTCGCAACCAGGATGCTAGCCCCAAGACCCCTAACCTCCAAAAGATGGATGGACATGCTTTGACTGCCATTTATCAAATTAGGATGCTCTTATGCCACCGCTCATGTGACATGGCCCTTGAGTAACCATGGGGAGGAGCAAGGTGCGGGTCAAGGGGGTCAGCATCATCTCCAGCCTCCAGCAGGTCCCTCTGCAGCCAGCCCCCTTTGGTTCCCTCTCACCATAGCCCTTAGCTATTCTGGTCCTCGGAAAATCAGGACGCTCGCAGTGGGAAAGTCGTTTTGGGCGCTATGGCCCTGAGAGGCACCGCGGCCTCTGTCAACGAGGGGAAAACTTCTGCCCTGTCCGTGTCCATTCTAGGATGTTTCATATCGAAAACCGGGATCCGGACCTGGAGCCTAGCCAGCGGTGGGTGAGGCGGTCACCCTGGGGCGAGTCACCTGGGGAGCTGGGAAGAGCTTAGAGTCTCATACTATCTCTGCGTTTGAGCATTCTGCTGTCTTCGGAGGCCCCTACGGCCCCTGGAAGTGAGGGGAGGGTTGGTGTGTGTACCTGGACCTGCCAGTGTCTCTTTCCATTATCAGTAACATGGAAAAATGCAGGGCCCGGACCAGGACAGAAGGTACACACACACACACACACACACACACACCCCAGCTCAGAGTGAGCACTTAGAGAAAGCAAAAAAAAACTGCATGGTTTGAATTTGAGTCTGCATCAGTGAGCACAAGCCAAGCTCAACTAAACATTCCCTGAGAAAGCTCCTACATACAACTGAAAGCCTTCAAGAAACTCAAAGAGAGGAGAGTGCAAGCCGGATCATTCGGAGCTCTTGCTTGAAGCCTCTGAGTGCAGACCAATCGCAGGAGAGCTAAACTTCTTAGAACTTCGCTCTTTCTTCTTAGCCTATGGTAAACCAAGGCTATCTCCCTCCCTCTCTCTCTCTCTCTCTCTCTCTCTCTCTCTCTCTCTCTCTCTCTCTCTCTCTCTCTCTCTCTCTCTCTCTCTCTCTCCCCCTCCCCCATGCTCCCTCACTAATCCTCAAGCCGTCCATCAGCGAACACCGGGAGCAGCATGGGAGAACACGTGTAAAAGCGTTCTGGTGCCTACCTTTCCAGGTACTTCTCGGAGAAGTCCACCATTGTGTGAAACATGTGTGTGTGTTGAGGGGGCGGTCAGCGCGTGGTGCTCTGGGCCAAGGTGGGCTGCTAGTCACATTCCTCTAGCCCTGCTGAGCGCCTCCGTGCCTTTTTAAAGCCAGGGGAGGGAGGGCGCACAAGGGCGGGCTCATAGCTGCTCCAATCAGAGCCTGGCTTCATGAGAGTATAAAATCCAGTACTGTATAGTGTGTTTACAGCTTGCTGGCTGATGTAGATGTGATCAGGACTGCGGCAAAAACTAATGCTACTTCTCTTTAGTCAAAGCAAATAAATAATCTAATTCATTAATTACTACTACTACTACTACAAATAATAATCATATTTAATTATAAGGAATCAACTTGACAAGTTTACTAATAGGGATACTAGGGGGTTAGAGGGTGTACAGTAGAACTGAAGAAAGATTTTTTTAGTTTTTCCATTTGGGTTCTAAGAGGTTGTGCTAAGAGGAATCAGGGAAACACTTGACTGACCTGGGGCTTGAATGACCCAACTCCCAAGAAGAAGAGGAAACCAAATATGAAGACCAAGGCTACAGCAAACTTGCTTCATACTGCAAAAACTACCGCCATGTGCTCCAGTAGTGACTATATGATCATTACAGTATCACTGCTGCGAATGTCTCCGTATGCCCCAGTGCATCCCAG
>NC_137504.1:26157500-26195000 GCF_041902795.1 Electrophorus electricus
TACCATTATACCATTCAGAAGGTCGGTTTTTAAAGGGCTTTATTTTCCTCTGATTTATGTAAATAAACAAACGTAATATATGTCACGACTGTAGCATGTTTAGAAGGAAAATGCAAATGACCTTTCGTCCACAAATGTGAAAAACTATCATTCCCAAAATCTTGATTTAGAGGTGTTGCAAACCCCAAGGTATTATTCAAATCTTCAAGGATAGCTCCAGTTTAGCATGGTGTGTATGCATTAATATCACTATGTACATGGTGATAACCATCCATTCAAAAGAGACTGGGTTCCCAGGTCATTTAAAAATACAGAAAAACAACTGCCGTTTTCACACAACTGTTGATACGGGGAGAATTCTTTTAGATCTGATAAGACATGACAGAAAAGATCTAGGGCTTCATTTTATGTGTTCTGGTAACAAAAATACATCACTGACCCACTTTGAAACCAGGGCCAGACAGTAGGTGAAAACACAGTCAGATTTGACAGTTTTCAGCTGAGTATTTAACCTGTGGTGGTCTGCAGACACAGACATTAAGCTCCTTTACGGCCTGAAGCCCACTAGGTAAGAGAACAAACCAGCCCTTGATAGATTCTACTTTATGCAGTAGAATGAATGTTGAATGGCTCTCTGTGTCACCTGCCCACTAGCCTAGTGAGAGAACCAAAGCAGACAGAGGGAGTCCAAGCACACAGGGGGAAGAACAGCAGTCTATGCAGGGCGCCGGGAAAATGGACTTACAGATTCTTGGGCTTTTTCTTCTTGTTGCCGTCAGGGCCCACGTCACAGCCGCAGTCGGAGCTGGCGCTCAGCTGTGGGTAGAGGAAGAGCAGAGCGTCATCCACCCAGACCAGCATCAGGGAGTGGAGAGCCGGCCGTCCGGAGCCCTCTGTCCCGCTCCAAAGCCTGCTCTGTATAGTCCTCAGGATCAAGCGCTGGACATAGTCCTAGAGGCCGGGTGTATGCGTGTGCGCGCGCGCGCACGAGTCGGTGTTGCGGCAAACCAGATGGTGCAGGTATGTGTTTGTGTGGTATAGAATGTACGAGTCTGTGACCCCAGCCACCCAATCCTCAACTCTGAGAGTCCAAAGCACTGTCCAAGGGAGTATGTGTGTGTGTGGAAAAGCGAGTATGTTTGAGATTGTGACCGCTTCTACCAGCCAGAGTCCGTGCCCAGGATTAAAGCTTCATACTTGAACCTTGGAGTCATGTTACTTTCCTGTCTTTGTAGGTTTTTTATTGGTTGGCTGGTTAGTGGAGGAAGAAAGGGAGGGGGTGTATGGAGTGGAGGGGGGGGGGGTGGCCAGTAATCGGTTGGTCAGGGTAGAGAGGTTCCATGTTGAGTGTGTGTGTTTGGGGGGCGGGCGACAGCAACCAAGCAGAGAAAGAATGACCCATTGTATGGTGAGTACACACCCCATCCTGACCTGAGGACTGGCCAAACATAGTATGGCCACCTCGTACTGTGTAGAAGCGTAATGTTATTCTTACCAGAAAGTACTGAACTAATATTTGCACAATGCTGATGATGGACAAGCATAACCAACCATTAATGGTTTGCTACTCAGTTCTAAAAATCCCAAAGATTATGTGCGTGCATCTGACTAAATTGTCTGGAAACGCATCGCGCAAAGTAACACAACTGAGCAAGTGCGGGCTACGTGGTGTATAAGAGAAACCACAACTGAATGTGCAATCAAACTTGACAATCTAAGGTCAACCGTTTAATCTGTTTCACTAACTTATTCTAGGCTGCACAGCTGCAGTAAAAATTACCTTGGCTCTAGCGTCATTTCTGGAAGCCTCCCCCCTTTCTATAAACGCCTCTTATCACATCACAGGGCTTGGTGTCGTACAGAATATGTGCTAAAATGGCTTGTTCTATCTGAGCATGACCCTCTAGGACAGAAAGCAACACACACACACACACACACACACCCCTCAGGACCCCTTCATAAGCAAACAGATCACTTAGCATGTGCTGGGTGGCCATTATGCCAACACATGACTACACACACACAGGTGCATAACATATAGCAAGGGGTCACAGCACAGAGGCAAGTGTATCAGAGTAAAACAGGCTAGCTCGGCTCAGTGCTGTCACTGAGAGGTAAGGCATGGATAGCCGTGGAAGCCTTGGAGTGCACAGGTGCAGAGTGTGCACGGTACACGTTCTCAGTGTTCTTCCCACGCAATAGTCAAATCCACTTGGCATTAGAGTCCCTGCAATTCTTGGGCCAGGATGAAGCCTCCAAACCATTCTCCAGGTTTCTTAAGACTAAAACGGTGGAGCAGAAGCTCTCCTGTGGTTCTTGCTGTAAATTGCTCATTTCCCCAGGCACTTGCATTTAGTCATTCAGTTATTCAGATGTAAGTATCATTCAGGCTGTCTGGTGTTTACCACATCAATTTCTTTCAGGACCCAAAATACTGGTTCAGACCCAAAGTCTCAGTGGGCCATTCAAGAACACAATCCTGAAACACTGTGCCTCTATATAACAGGAACCTGAGAACTCTGTCATTACCCATAACCCCAAAGGGGTCTGAAACCAGCATGAAAATAAAACGTCTAATCTTGAAGCCAGGAACATGAGAACGAGGGTAGTAAAAAACAAGAGCCCCGAGAGTACTGCCCCCTGTCCTCCGCCCATTAGTGCTTTGCACGGGGGTGGAGAATGAAGTCCTGCCATATTATGTCTGTGGTTATGTCCCTAGGTTCATATTTCAGCCTCCACAGATGTCATCAGTACGTTCCTGATTGTGTGCATGCATAACAGGTAGTTGAATCTTGAAAAGTTTAGTCTACTGCACATACGAAATGTACTTTACCGGGTTTGCTGAAACAGAGTCAGCACTCACCGATGCAGTTTTGGCTTGATAACAGGTAAATACTCAACTGTTTGCTTACATTGTGCTTAACCTACAAGATGACTGGACCATAGCTGAGTTGTGGCCGCATATGACACTTTACATTCATATTTTCTTTCTCTCTCTCTCTCTCCCTCTCAGCAGGCCTGGACGAGCCTCTTTAATGACCTCCAGCTGCTCAGCAGGCTTGTCTGCGGTCAACAGAAATGCAACTATTCACTAGCATTTCCTTAAACAGGTCATTTATAAGCTTCACAAAATGTAAACCACTTATTCACCCGGAGGGAAACACGTTCTGAGACTATTAACATTTTCTGACTCATGCATTTGATTACTTACAGATTTAAGTGAAATTCTGCGATATCTGTCTGGGACCAACACTCTTCACCTGAGTCTTGCTTCCACTGAACCCTTCCAGCAAGCTCACAAGCAGCACTACAGGAAATGAGCTGTGTTTGTCAGCATGCACCTCTGGGTGCTGTGCGGTGGGCGTGTGGCAAAACAGATTACTTTCCAACGCACAGCTTACACACAGACTGAGACGCCTTCGCAGTGAAACTGCCCTGATTGATGCAAGTGATGTTGCTGTAAGGCACAGCAGGCCACATGTTTTGAGTTTGAGTTCTTTCATGCATTCCACAGAAACAGACACACTTGAACTAACCTTGTCCCTTTTAGATTTCTGTTCCTTCTGTTCTCCAAACATACACCGTGGCCCTTTCCATTTGAGTGCATCACATAGTGTGAATACCGTCTGTACCAACTAAATACAGCCATGCGCAGACACACACACACACACACATGCACACAAACAGTGGTGAGAAGAATGGGTGATAAAAGTGTGTGTGAGAGAGCGAGAGAGAGAGCGTGAGAGAGACAGACAGAGGGAGCTGGCAGAGATGTCTGATGAGAGTCAGTGTGAGTGAAAACAGGCTGCCAGTTATAGAGAAGGGGGCACGAGCCATAAGAAGAGCGGAGATACCCACAGCATGGTGCGCTCGGTGCGGAGAGGCAGGCCAGCTACAGGCCCCGGGTGCCAGCACGTCTGCTGCATGCCCCACCCTAACCGCCCCAGAGTGGGGCAATAAGGCACTGGAAATATCTGTCTGGGAAACCCTTTCTTAACCTTAGCCTTAGCGGTAAACACAGCGGAGCGTGCCGCCGGAAAGCACAAAGCAAAGCTTGCCGTGTTTGCTCTACTGCAAAACATGTTTGCTTTGAAGGGGACCTTTTCAGAAAATGGACCTCCATAAACATGACACCCTCCAAAAAAAAATCATAGGCATTTGACAGCAACAGCAACATGAGCATTTGGCCGACATCTACGGCTACACGACATCTTTATTATCCAACACTAATAATTAGAATACTGAAGGGAAAACCAGTGTACACATATCACATAATACAAACTGGTCTTGGAGTAGCTTGTGTATCCTCAGCTCGGCTACAAGTGAGCCGTGGGCTTTGTTTTGTGAAGTGGTTGGTGCAAGACTGCAGACCAGGTGATACATTCAGTTCAGCTGCCCTTCAAATCCATGTTCCCTTTAAGAAATCAAGTCCTCAGGCACATGCGTTCACTGAAATGAAAACAGTTGTCAAGTCTATCAGTGTTGAACAATTTAGCACTGTGTATATATTGTTTTCTATTTATTTTAATAAAAAATGGTTTCATGAAGGTTTCTTTCACTTTTACGAAATGCCAGTTGTGCCATATTTATTATCTTGGCATCATGTTACAAAATAAGATTGAACGCTTTCTAATTCTGTCATTTGGAACGTTACATGTTTCGCTTTATTGACCAAAACAATCATTTTATTATTACTTATTATTTATACAGCTAGTAGAGGAAACACTAGTATGTTCACAATCATGTCGCCAACATCCTCTGACTCCTCAGCGGAAACTGCCTATCGAGTTAGCACACACACACACAACACAACACAAATTCACCAAGCGTGAGAACATGGGCAGTCAGTTTTAACCCTGACTCCAGCTTTCAAACATGAACAACAAACACCCCCCCATACCCATCACACACACATACACACACACACACACACACACACACACACACACACAATCTCAGTCCCATGCTACAGCACATTATCGACCTTTCCTTTTACAGGCAAGTAAATACCCTCCCTGTTTACAGGTTGTTTCCTATGAATCTCTCTTTCTGTTTCTTCTTTCAACATTTATTTAATGTCACCCAGCTACCTCCACACAATGCAAGGCTCTCAAACGGCCTGGCTGTTCTTCATCCGGGGCCTTTAGTCTGGACCCCAGCTACGGGCCTGCGTGGGTCTGGGTTTCCTCACATTGTGCTGGTTGTAGGTGGGAGTCCAAAGCGGGGAGAGGGTGGGCAGGACATGGCTCCACTCCCTAGGGTCCAAGCTGGACAATGGAGCACTCAGCAGCTAACGGAACACAAGACCCAAACAAAGCTGAGAGGCTGAAGCTGGCAAGGCCCTGCTCTGGCTCCTTGAAAGCCCTTCTCGATGGGAAGGTACTGCTCTGCATTTGAAACATGCTGCTACGGAAGAAAAAATACCCCCAGCAGGTGAATGGGAGGAAGGGAGAAGGTGGTCTCAGAGCCTCGGGTTGGGGCTTCACTGGAAGTACGACGCTGTGGGAGCTGACTGAGGACAGAGAACGGAGAGGTGAAGTAATGTGCCATCTGTCATTCTAAGCCCTGTGGCATGACACAAAACCTTTTCTTTTCATTCTGAGAATGCTCAGTGACCATGTTTTGGACCATAAATTAGGAATTTGCATTGAAGCTCCAGAGAAATAAAGAAAAGGAACCACTGAAATACATGAATTACAATTTGCAACATTTTCTACATTCAGCCATTAGAGAGAAACTTTTAATGTTTCACATATTATGCTCAGTCTAAAACTGAGTAAACAAGGATCACACTGAAAGCCTTGGCATGAACATGATCTCTATTGAATAAAATCATTTGGACCAGTGTAACTGTATCTGTTCCTTCCTTTGACTGCTCCATTGTTTAGCAGGAAGTGACCAAGACTATCTCTCACCACTCACAGTAAGATTAGTACACATGTGCATGCACACACACACACGCACGCGCACACACACAGCCTTAGTGTATCCAGAGCCCTGCCGGATACACCAAAGCCGTGAGGATTGGCTCATTCACAGAGTTAAATACCAGAGGGATGAAATTTGAACAATGAAGAATCCATTACTACATATCTGTGTGTGTGTGTGTGTGTGTGTGTGTGTGTGTGTGTGTGTGTGTGTGTGTGTGTGTGTGTGTTTGCTTGTTTGTATTAGGCTAATTTTTCCTGCTGTTATTGCTACAGCAGGACACGGCTGCTTCCTGGTGGCTTCCTGGCTTCCTGCAGAGTGGGATGTTTTTGAACAATGCCGAGTCTGGGCCTCAGTCTCCCAGGCTTCCACTCCTAGCAACACAAAAGGGTCAGATTCCCTGGATGAATCCGCACGCCCTCCGCTCACCGCAGGCAGCCACATTCCAGCAAGACTCACCTACAAAGCGTCAGATCAGTGAACTGCTTGGCAGAGTCTGGCCAGTGGCAGGAATTTCAACAGATGTATTTTCAGATGGCTTCCATAAGCATCAGGCCGGAATTCCGGCTGAGCTTCCAGAAGACATGGAGAAGTGATTAAGAGTTTGTCAGAACAACTTGTCACAGAGCTCAAACAGATGACTGAGGCCTTTGTTTCTCTCCTGAGGATAAACTCTGCTTATTTCAAGATAAGACCTGCCATCTGAATGTATTTGGTCAGCAGGATTACATAATTGCACTAGCAACCATTTAAGATAGCTCAGACAGATAGCAAACACCCGTCAAAAAAAAAGGATAGGGAGGTTCTTTTTAGACAAGCCAATAATAGCCTTTGGCTTTTTTGAGAATTCTTTTTTGTACCTGTGATTTATGACAACATTGTTTTACAGATTTAATGGGCTTGAGACAAAGTTCACCAAGGCAAAGTCTGCCATTAATCATAATAGCAAGTACTGACAGAATAAGCTGAGAGTCATGTCATTACTCAGGGTTACTTAGGACATTGCGCGCATGACGGATGTATAGTAACAGATGACACGTATCAGTGTCTTTCAGACACTTTTCAGAAACCTTTGCACGCGTATTTGCACATGGAGGAGGTACGGGCATTACGGAAGGTGATGGAAAGACATGTGGAACTGACCCACAGTTTGAAAAGGGTCAGTGGTAAAACAGGAGTGGTTTTACAGAGACTAACAAAGCAGCATTTGTAAGCAGGAGAGCTAAGAGAGTTGGGCCAGAATGAAAGGTCATTACTCCGCTGCGGAGAGAGGCCTTTCACTGATCACACTAGACGATCCCAGTGGAGACGGAGCCCGGAAACAAGCTTGGGTGGGTTTGGCTAAGCATTGTTGCTCATTTGAATAATGGTACTAAAGCATACACTTATAATAGCAGGTCAGCTATAGCATTAGATTGGCAAGTTTCATCTGTATTACCTGCAGGTGCAACATAGTTTAAAAAAAACACTTTCTGCCACAATATGTAAAATTTATTTCAGATAATAATTTGTGATCTTCATGAATGTTTATTATAATTGCCATTTTGAGTGAAGGTAAATGTATTTCTACAGTAAACACATATGTCTGTGCTTCCAAAATAACCCTGCTACAAAGGGTCATGTGTTAAAATATTTTTCATCCTACATTATAAACTGCTTAGTGTTCTTTACACTTTTCCAGAATAAATTACATATTTTACATTATAGTCATTTCAGAGATTCTTCATTAGAGCTTACACACGAGTCCATGTTGACGCATACAACACAAAAGCCTGAGACGACTATGCAAACTCAGTTTCCATAACTGCGTTTTTCTGTAGGACTACGCCAAGGTTTGAGGTTAAACAGAGGAACATCACACTGCTAGCAACATGTTTATATTTCGAGTGTGGAATGGAATTTGAGAAATCGAATAGTGAAGATGATCTCATTATGCAAGAGCATTACACCAGTTCTGATGCAGGGGACGTTCCTTACCCAGTACCAGCAGCACATGGTGTGGGCCTGCGAAAGCTTACTGTCTCCTGTTGAGCCCGGCCAGAACTGTTATTTGACCTAGTTGAGTTCTGTGGCTATTCTCTTTCCAACACAGGTAGTAGTGTTGTAGCTATTATACAGGCTAACCCCAAATTTAGTGGCCCCTTGGAGAATGATGCATGTAAATTGCACCATAGCTGGATGACCAAAGTAAAACAAATATGTTAGGATGCACAGTGGGTATATGGAAAAGTCATAAGGAGAAACACATGGGAATCTTAGAAAAGGTGTGGCGTGGTGCTTGTACCAAAGCAAATCCCTCCTGCCTAAAAGTGACATGTATAAACAGCAGCAACACATGAATTAGATCTAGAATTTGGGCCTTGACACATAAATCAAACGTGCTGTAAAATACAGCCAGAAACGCAGCCAAAAGCCAGCACTTTTTGGACATTCTGTCCTATGACCTAAATCCCTTTTCAGGATCATAACAAGCACTGCATCTGAGCCCCCGAAGAGAAAGCAGCATCACATTTCTGTGGTCCCTAGAGGAAGGTAGAGCGTTTTAGACCCAAGAACAACAGCAATGCTTCCTGCTCTCTTAAGCTGGGTCAGTAATACACAAACGAGGACTCCCACAAAGAGGAGTGAACAGGTGTGTGGATGAGTGAGAGAGAGAGAGACAGAGAGAGAGAGAGAGAGAGAGAGAGAGAGAGAGAGAGAGAGAGAGAAAGAAAAGGAGACCAACAGGGTATATCAGAGCCTTAAGACAAACAGCCAGATAAGTCACAGACAGATGCAGTGACAGGCACTCATTACTCATCCAGAGGACAGCATCGAGCTACACATTGATATGTGGGAAAACATACTGGCATTGTTATACAACATAAATATCCACCAGCTCTCACCCCAAGATCAAACCCACCAGCCAACACACAAACACGTGCGACTGGACCATTTGTTTTTCATCTACAAATTTTGCAACCATGACAACCCAGTGGTAAGAGGAGGTCTACCTTACAGTAACTGGTCTTCGCAAAGGGCGTAGGAAATCAAAACGCACATGAATGCACATGCATACGCACACGTGCGCACTCAAAGATACACACACACACACCATCACTGATATAATGTACATTCAGCAGGCTCTGACTACTGTGCCAGACGCATGCTGGCAAAGGCTTTGCTATAGCAACCGTGATGCACGTGGAAAAACACAATGAGTAAAGTCCCTCTGACTTGTGAGAAGTGGCGCTCAGGGTGAGCGTAAACCACGGCTAGTGTGAACCAAGGTTGGCGTAAACATCTAATGTGAACCACGGCTGGTCTATACCATGGCTTCTGTTCTCCCTCAATAACAACTCTCTTGGTGAGGTCATATCCTTGCATGTTTTTTCATACTTCTATGCTGATTATATTCAGCTGATTTTGTTCTTTTCACCCTCCGACACGCAGGTTTCTGCTTGTATGTTGGCTGGCCTAGAAGATACCTCTTTGCGAATGGCAGCTCACCACTTGATGCTACATCTCAACAAGACTGAGTTGCTATTCATCGCTGGAGATGTCTCCTCAAGTCAACGCTACAGGCTCCCACTAGAAATCTCTCAGTTCAATGCAACTGACAAGGCAGGCAACCCTCGGGTACTTCTGTATAATGAACTATCCTCATATTGCAGATTCCCCCTCTACAACATCTGGAAAATCTGGCCATTTCTCTCTACGGAAGCCACTTGTGCTTGTTCGTGCTTGAAACTGGACAACTGCAACTCACTCTTGGCAGGCCTTCCCCTCTGTGCAATCAGTCCGCTGCAATTCATCCAGAATGCAGCTGGACAGCTTGTTTTCAACCTCCCGAAGTTCCCTGTCACCCCCTGCTGTGTTCCCTCTGTGGGCTCCCTGTAGCGACTTGCATCAGATTTAAAACACAGACATTTGCCTCCAAAGCCATAAATGGACCAGCTCCCACATACCTAAAAGAACTAATCAAACCCTGTTCCATACCACGCTGTCTTCATGCCTCTGTACAAACCTCCACTAGCTGTCCTCAAACAATGAGTGAAGGCTCACCTCTTCAATGAGCACATAAAAATGCACTTTTACTGTCCTCTAAAAAAAACTTTTTCTGCTTCTTTTTTTAGCTTGATAGTATTTTTTAACAATGACCTTACTATTGTCAAATGAGGATATGTAGTTGATTGAAACTACAAAACGCTTTTTTGTCACTCTAGACAAGGGTGGGGGAAAAATGCAGGAACTTGTAAATGTAAACCAGGGCTAGCATGAAACCAGGCCTAGCGTGAACCAGGCCTAGCGTGAACCAGGCCTAGCGTGAAATCAGGCCTAGCGTGAAATCAGGCCTAGCGTGAACCAGGCCTAGCGTGAAATCAGGCCTAGCGTGAACCAGGCCTAGCATGAAACCAGGCCTAGCGTGAACCAGGTCTAACGTGAAATCAGGCCTAGCGTGAAACCAGGCCTAGCGTGAAATCAGGCCTAACGTGAAACCAGGGCTAGCGTGAACCAGGCCTAACGTGAAACCAGGCCTAGCGTGAAATCAGGCCTAGCGTGAACCAGGCCTAACGTGAAACCAGGCCTAGCGTGAAACCAGGCCTAGCGTGAACCAGGCTTTGCTTGAAACCAGCACACCAACCCTGCAGTCTACATGCGCCAGATTTGGTATTATGGCAGGCAGTGCTGTGGATTCCATAACGAGAGTTACACCATTCAGCTCTTACATTAGCCAAAGCTAGATCTGACTGAATTACAATGCAAGTCTATGACACTAGCATTTTAACTAATGAATGAACAAAGTTATACTTATATAGTGGCTTTCTCAGGGATGCTGTATAATAGAAACAATTGTACTGCCCATTTGCATGTATTCTCTCCTGACACACACACACACACACACACACACACACACACACACACACACACACACACACACACACACACACACACACACGTTCCTGTCAATAACAATAAAAAAAAAACACTGAAAAGCTGTAAGTTGCAGTCCACAACTAATATATACAATAAACATCAATGTCATAATCACCCTGGTGGAAATATATTTAAGTTTTAGTAGATCTTAGATTGGATTTTAACAGTTCCCTTGCAAATCATGCATTAATTTTAGCTCGCCTTGAGTTCCAGAGAAAAACCATGACTATGGAAGCAAAACCCCTCATTACCAGAACAAATCGGACAAATAGAGTGACATTATGATGCAGCGTGTGATGCTTTTGACCTCTGTGCATGGGGTGGGCAATCCACCAGATGGTCTGTCCTCAGATGTGGGACCACATGAAGTCAGTGTGCATTGACCTGATGGACGGGGTCAGGACACCTTGGCATCTGCCAGAGCTACAGCCTTGAATCTGCCCCTTTTCTAGGCTGTCAGGGATTCATAAAGCAACTCTGATTTTAGGATCTGTCCATCAGAGGGGGTAAGCCGACCTTGAGCCCGTTTAGATGGCTGCACCTTTAGGTCTGTGGGGAAGCCTGGAGTGAAACCTGGAGCTACAAGGATACAGGTTGCACCTGGAGTGGGCCCCACCCATTCCCATAGTGTTGACACGTCTCATTCATCGACATTCAAACTAAACAGAGAGGAATTAGTGCTGGATTTATCCTTTCCCTTCATGTCTGCAGTGAGATCAACAAAGGGAGTTCACATACTTTAGCATAATTAAGGTCTGGATAAATAGCATAGATGAGAGAGCGTTTTAAATGATATAGCATGGAATAAAATATACACTCACTGCCCAATTCATTAAGTACACTATCTTATTTGGGTCATAAGGCAAAGGTTCATCAGGCACTGCAACATTTTACACACTTTAAAGTCACGGGACAGAAACGGACTTCTTGTGAAAGGTTGGCCCAGCTTTACACCTACAAGGTGTGTCTACAAGGCAAGGGTTTTGTTCTTTTGTGACTGCTGGGGGTATCCATCTTTGAAATAAACAAAGAAATAGTGGCTACATTTGTAGTATTCCTGATGAAGCGTGAAACTTGGACACTCAATGACTACAACGTTAAACTGAATAGGATGTTATTCAATCTGCAGCATGTTTGTTGCAGGTCAGAAACTAACAAGGCATCTAAAAACCTTCTACCTCAGAACTATGAACAGAAACCCTGCTGCAAATGGCAAACAGGAAGGAGCAGGGTGGTTGAGACAAAACAACCAGTCATGAGTGTTACAAGTTACAGCCGTGGGAAAAGTGTGTTACATCACTGAACCATGTGGTGTGGGAGGAGCTAGCATTCAGGGTGCTATTTGTAGCCTAGCTAAGCTGTGTTTGAGCTCACATGCCTGACCAGAAGGCTTTTGGCATCTGAACATCAAATTCTACGAGGAGAACTAGAAAAAAGGGAAATAAGAAAGAAAGAATATGTCAAAGAGTGATGTGAAGATGTTACTACTCACTCACTCACATGATCACTCCCTTACTCACTCCCTCCCTCTCTCATTCCCTTACTCACTCCCTCCCTCTCTCACTCCCTTACTCACTCCCTCCCTCTCTCACTCCCTCCCTCACTCCCTCCGTCTCTCACTCCCTCCCTCTCTCTCCCTCTCACTCCCTTACTCACTCCCTCCCTCTCATTCCCTCGCTCTCTCACTCCCTCTCTCTCACTCCCTTACTCACTCCCTCCCTCTCATTCCCTCGCTCTCTCACTCCCTCTCTCTCACTCCCTTACTCACTCTCTCCCTCTCTCTCCCTCCCTCTCTTACTCCCTCTCTCACTCCCTCCCTCTCACTCCCTCCCTCTCTCACTCCCTCCCTCTCTCACTCCCTCCCTCTCACTCCCTCCCTCTCTCTCTCCCTCCCTCCCTTGTTCGTTCTCACTGATGTCCTCTCCATGTTCCATGAAGAAACCTCTTGTCTTTCAGCTTTTCTGCCCTGCTAAATATTATCCTCTTCAAGGAATACTGATATTTATCTGTTCTACGAATCCGAGACTTTTTTAGCTCTCGCTTAAGCACGCACACACAAACATGCATACAAACAAACGCACACGCACAGAGGAGGCTTTTGAGGAGATCATGCGTTTGCCATTACACGGCCCTGCTGACCGCTCCCTTTCTAATGTGCCCTGACATTGGTTCACTCTGGGCACTTTCTCCCCATGCCTTCTAAATAAAATATAAGAAAGACTGATTGGGTTTATTTATAGACATTCCATGTATTCAGAGCTGCAGGGCTGTGCGTCAGCATGTGATGTCTCCCACAAAGAGGTCATCTCCGCTCTGACATCCACCTATACACACCAAGGCGAATGTCATTTTTGGTCACCCACTGAGCAACAACAGCAAAAAAAAAAAAAAAAAAAAAAAACAGAAGAGATTGCAGTATTTACAGCTCCAGGCATGAACCCTGAAATAACCCAGGAAGACCTACTTCTCTCCTACTGCCTGGAGTCTCAGCGGAGACAGACCTGAGCACTGGACACAAGATCTGCAGCCAGTGTTGATGGACCACACAAGGACAGTAACTGTTTTGCAATAGAGCAGTCCTCCTCGAGACGTTCCAGAATCTGTTGCATCTGTTTCTTGTTCTCCTAAAGTGAATTGCCAAAGTGGGTAGAGTGTACACCGTAGTGAAGAGAATGCAGAAGTGGGGTAGCAAAGCACAGCATCTGACTCTTGAGGGTAAAGAAGCAAGACTAGTCATCTAGAGCTGAGAGTTGTTCACATTCACAAGGCACTCTGAGTCAGGTAGCGCCGAGTATTTCACCACTGAGAAAGTTGGAGGAACATGTACATTTCACTGAATGCCAAAGGTATTATATCTTGGTACATACTTGGTATATCACCAAGCAATGTGTGCAAAGCAGTTGTCATAAATGCTTAAAATCAGGATTACATTATTTGTATATAAAACAGGAATCATATACAAAATGTACAGGGCAAAGTTTTGTTTGCTTCTCTCTGGTTTGCATGGACTACTCTTAATCTGATGCATTTCAGTCAGGCTCCAGGAATTTCATAGCCAGGGACATAAACAGGAATATTACTTTAGTGTGCTACAGCTGCCTAAGTGTGTCTATATTAGGGTCAGATTCCTTTTGGAATGTTTCTAACATTTCTAGTAAGTTAAACCAACAATCTGATTCCAAAGCTGCCACTGAGTCTTAGCTCATGGATAACTGGATTTTGCAAGCACCTCGATTTTCTTCCCACAATTCCCTGACAAAATAAGCTCTGTGGGTTCTGTGTAGCGAGGAAAACTACAAACTGGGAAAGCTGTTACTTTACAAGTAAACAGAATAAATCCCTTCCCTGTACAACGGTAAGGTTTTCCCTCACATGCATTCCATGCTGTAGCCTTCCTGCAACCCTTCATGCAGAGTTATATAACTGTACACCGTGGTCCTCCCTGCAACTGATGTTTCCCGATAGAAGGCACTCAAGATGGGTCAGACGTAAAGGAGGGAACATACAGACCCTTTTGCATAAAAGCACACAAGGTAAATGACGTTTGAGCAAGCTGTTAGCTAATTTAAGAGAACTCCCATCCTTTTGGAACACAAATATTAACAGCGACCACGTAAAAGCCTGCAACCACATTCATGTCAACCCAAACAAAGGGCAGCCTTACCGGCAAGCCAAACCCTCTCACCAGAGCTGTACATCTGCACTCAGTGTCACGAAGTCACAAGAATATAAACAGTACAGACAGTCTGTGGATCTGGAAGGAAAACAAACCAGGATGGCCTTCTCCAACTCCCCTACTAAGGCCAATCTACTGGTCTGAAAGCTACAGCATCTGCAGTGTTTACTAGTCCTGTAAATATTTACTCATTACATGCTGGGGAGCACCTGAGTTGGCCCGGCGATGGTCACATGCACTGGCCCAAATAGAACTTGACCTTGTGACCCTTTGTCCAGACATCCGTCATATTTTAGAGTGCCACAGGGAACTGACCTGCTCCTACAATGGTTGGGTGAACCCCAGTAAGCTGTGTGGCACCCTGCAGAATAAAGTGTCATTGACTGGATCTAAAACAGCATATGTCCTGATACTTACTGAAGCGTATGAAAGTACGTCATTCAGATTTACTGCCACCTTACAACATTTAACCTCACACAGGGTACAGCTCAGGTTTGCCACACTGATTAGGCCAAGTGTTCAAAGCCTGCCTAAGCCATTAGATCACTGATCACTAACAATACGTGATCATAAAATGAAAGCATGGTCATTTGAAATGTACAGTGTGTGGTTTCAGGCACTGCTATTGGTTTAAAAGGGGTAGATTTAAATAACACCTTCTGTTATTAGGTTGGAAGGTAGATACTGGCCTGGAACATACAGCGAGTGTTTGGGCCCCAGCGTTACACGGTGCTCCTTGGACGCTGATACCACATACTCGGCCCCGCATTGATCATTTGCCTCTGTGCCCTTCTGTGTTCCCTGAAACCATGTGCACTGAGCACTGAGGCTATTTATAGCATGGCATCTCTGCCTGGAGCCAGGTCATGCTGCATCAGTGCTGAGACGCATGGCGAACCTGAAGAAACACAATGGAGCTCAGTGAAAGCGCAAGGCCAAGGGTATCTGACTCAGCGCTCACTCGCCTTATGGTAGAAACATTGCTGTAATTTGACAGTTTGCTCTGCACGTGTCCTAGTAGGTTTTTAACCATGATCACCCAGACGGGCATGACCATGCGTTTTGAAACGAGCAGGAACAGAGCGTCTGAGGGGCGGCTTTGATAGCCACGGAGGCGCGGCAGGCTGGCGGGTCAGTGACGTGGTCTATTGGACATCAAGTGCAACAATTTTCCACAGGCTTGGAAAAGAAATCACAGGCTTAGAGTTCAAAGGAGTAGAAATAGATGACTAATGTATGTGTCTGCTGTGCTTTGAAGGACCTGAAAAGATTGAATTTATATTAAAGAACTGTGCAGCACTTATTGGTTCAGTCTTGCAGTTCATCTGAAAAGACTTCAAATTTGACATGTCATTGTACTCAAGACAATGCAACTTGTATCTTAAAATATTTGTCATGCAAAAGTAAAATAATATTGCTGAAAAGAAAGAACATTGAACAAAATCTGAAAAGCTAAACAATATGAATTCTTCACCATAATTGCCACTAATATCTATAATATATATCTGAGTGGAAACAGACTGAAAATGCTAACAACATCTGCCAGATGACAGTGTCAAACACACACACACACACACACACACACACACACACAATCTCTCTCTCACACACACACACACAAACTCTCTCTCTCTCTCTCTCACATTCACACACACACACACACACACACACACAAACGCACCAGAGATAGAACTGTAAATAAGGCTTTAAAAGAACTGTACATTTTCTCGTTCACACTTAATTAGAGCCATTGGTCTGTCAGCAACACTCTAGGATTGTAATGTTTCCTGGAAGTGTCCCTACATCTCGCTTCCAAGTTCCATGGCAAAGTGAAAAAAAACCCACTAGAAAACAAGTCAGGAAAAGCCAGCATGAGCACTGTCAAAACTCAAATCCATAAATGTGAAACATAAACGCTGGTTTGACATCGCTGCCATCTGATTCCAATTCAAACCCATAGAGAGGGGGAAAGCAGAGTTCCTTCTGCCAGCATGGCACAGCGTGCTAGCAAAATGTTCTCCTTTCAAATTAAGTGTAACATGGAGAACTGTTCTGTACAATACTGGTGACTAGAGAGCGCCCCCCCCCGGCTGGTGTTCCTGTTTCTCATGCCGATTCCCGCCGTTTCCACTCATGCTGATTCCCGCCATTCCCAATGAAGGACTGGGCCCAGAGTCTTCCTCCACCTGACAGGCCACTAGGCGACAGGAGACAGTGCAGCAAACTCGCAGTAAAGTGCACGTGCACACATTCAGAAGTATGTGCGCACAAACACACACACACACACGCAAGATGCATGCAAGCATACTGCAAAACATGCACATATGCATAAGTAAGTGCATAAACTGTATGCATTTACCTAACAAAATAACACAGGGAAGGATATAATAACTTTTTTGTGGTTCCAGATATTTTGATGACTAACTGGTGATGTGTGTGTGTGCGTGCGTGTGTGTGTGTGTGTGTGTGTGTGTGTGTGGGTGTGTGTGCGCGTGAGTAAAAGATATCTCTCTACTCCTGGTCCTAGCACACACCCAGCAGCACTAGGTACCAGTAAGTGTGTATATATGTGAAAGTGGATGTGGAAAACCTGAACTAGAAGAGATCTACAGCATGTCAGCCTGGACCTGCACTCTGTCTCACTTTATTGCTGCTCTCCACGAGTGACGTTCATTCGCGCTATCAGGTGTCAGAGAGGCATAAGATAGGAAGAAAGATTGGAAAGAAGGAGAATAAACACAGCTTAGGCACAGAGAAAGAGAGAGAATGAGTGAGAGATGGAGACAGAATGAGAGCCAGGCAGACAGGGAGGGATGGTGTATGGAACATAAATGTTTTGAAGAGAGCGAATGAGAGCCAGTGGGGTAGTCCAACACTTAGAATGTTTGTGGCTGGGGGGAGTTGGAAGGAAAAGGCTTCTGGAGTGGGGGGGCACTTTTCCATGCATGACCAAAACACATTGCTTCATCCAATCTATAGCCTTTATTTCACATGTGCTTTTCTTCCCTCCCTCGTTCAACTCACAAGCACGATTTGTTTTGTAACTCGAGGCAACAATCACTGAGTAACAAAGTGCATCTGATGGTCTCGGAGACTCAGAGTTTGTGGGAGGCCCAGGGTAGGTATGGTATATCCCACAATGCTCTTGTTCTGCAAAGAGCCTCAGAAAATACAAGTGGGATGATCTTGGTTAAGATATTGGTTATTAGATTAACTTGGTTATTCTCCAGGCCAAATTAAAAAATAAGATATGATACTTTTCTTGACTGGCAGAAACCCAGAGAACCCCGAAACCGCTACCCTGACCCTGCAGAAACCCAGAGAACCCCCAAACCGCTACCGTGACCCCGCAGAAACCCAGAGAACCCCCAAACCGCTACCCTGACCCTGCAGAAACCCAGAGAACCCCCAAACCGCTACCCTGACCCCGCAGAAACCCAGAGAACCCCCAAACCACTACCCTGACCCCGCAGAAACCCAGAGAACCCCCAAACCGCAACCCTGAGCCCGCAGAAACCCAGAGAACCCCCAAACCGCTACCGTGACCCCGCAGAAACCCAGAGAACCCCCAAACCGCTACCCTGTCCCCGCAGAAACCCAGAGAACCCCCAAACCGCTACCCTGACCCCGCAGAAACCCAGAGAACCCCCAAACCGCTACCCTGACCCCGCAGAAACCCAGAGAACCCCCAAACCGCTACCCTGACCCCGCAGAAACCCAGAGAACCCCCAAACCGCTACCCTGACCCCGCAGAAACCCAGAGAACCCCCAAACCACTACCCTGACACAGAAACCCAGAGAACCCCCAAACCGCAACCCTGACCCCACAGAAACCCAGAGAACCCCCAAACCACTACCCTGACCCCGCAGAAACCCAGAGAACCCCCAAACCACTACCCTGACCCCGCAGAAACCCAGAGCACCCCCAAACCACTACCCTGACACAGAAACCCAGAGCCCTCAAGCAGTATACACACCAGTGGAAAAGCCTTTAAGTGGTCCACAGCTCCCACACCAGTGGAAAAGCCTTTAACTCTCCAACAGCACACACATCAGCTAAAGCTTGTATCTCATGCAGTGATGGCTTCGGCCTGATTTGTGGCTTTTCCACACTTGTTCATTACTTGTGTAGGGACGGTCAGTGAGATCTATTTACGAAAAAAATGTCAGCCTCGTGTACTGACTTTCAGTTAAAGTAAACAAGCAGGGAAGAGGCAGTCCTAGACCTTTGGCACTGGGCTTGAGCGACTATGACAGTGAAGAGCACTATAGCGTCACCATCATGCCAGTGTAACAGTACTGAACTGTGCAAGCTAACATTACAGTGTCATCTAACATTACTTTAAGGCGTCTTCAGTTATCATAGTTGTATCTTGCTGTATTTAAAAAATAAATAAATAAATACAAGTAAGCATGCCTTTTTTTAATCCTGTGCATCACATTTTAAATAAGCCTCATTATTTGTATGTGAGTGTGGAGAGATTCCAGTGCTTCTAAGTAATATCAGCAGTATCCAGATAAGAAATATTTACTGTAGTCCAGTCAGACAGGATCTACAGAATTCTACGCCAAGATGCTTAGTGATTTAAGGCAATAGAGACAGGACTTCTCCAAACACACAGCTGGAGAAAAGGCAGGTTGGTGACGCAGCTAGGTAGTAAAATCATACTGAAAGTTAGCGAAAATGCACACACACACACACACACACACACACACACACACACACACACACGCACGCACACACACACACACACACGCAAGCACACACACACACACACACACACACACAGCACAGCACAGCGCATTCCTTCTACTAGGCTAACACTGCCATTTAAGGATCCAAATCACCCAGGTCAGCAGCCTCCTTCTGTCTCTGTCTCTGTCTCTCTCTCTCTCTCTCTCTCTCTCTCTCTCTCTCTCTCTCTCTCTCTCCTACATACACACACACACACACACACACACACACACAGGGAAACTTTTAAAGTGAGGGGTTTCTGTATTTCTCAAAATAAATATGTTTCTCTGTTTCTCAAAATGTGTTTATAATCTGTCTCACATGTCTCTGTCAGTTCAGAAATCTTTAACTCTCACATTAAACCATGCATATCACTTATATCACTTGCATAAGTCCAGCAGTCTGAAAGCCAGAATCAAGCCATTAAGCATATACATACAAACAAAGACCTGCTAAAATTAGCTCAAAGAGATACTTGGGTCAGTTCATGTGGTTGGAGGAAAGTTCAGAACATAAAGTTCAGATTCTTCTAGACTGCAGAAAGGAAAGCCATAAAGTGCCCCTTAGTGGACAAATCTAAAAGTGCACCTTCTTAAACCACAGCTTTCAGAAAGTATAACGTGTTAGTCCATGGTTAGTTGAACCTGCATCAGCCCAGGACTACTTGATGACCCCTCCCAGCGCACTAGTGATATAATGATGTCCATAAAGAAGTAGCTCTGCTATGAGGAAGTGACCAGTGGAGTAGAGGGTGGGGTAAAGGGTGGGGTAAAGGGTGGAGTAGAGGGTGGAGTAGAGGGTGGCTGACGAACTGCTCTTCACACCACCGAATGGGCCACAGCTACTGTACACCTAAAACCTCCTACACAACTTGTCCTCCTTTCCTGTACTACACATTTAAAAGGCTGTACAGTACAATCAGCTGGTCCTTTTAACAACCAAAGCATTTTGGCTCATTTTACACCACTGGCCACTTGGTGGCATCAAGTCCAATATCAAACCCGGGAGTAGAGACTGGCCAGCTCTGTGTTTCGGGCCGAACCCTCACGTAAGCAGCGGTGCTGAGTGAAGGCTGTGAGGCTTCAACAGGGCCTGGTTCCCCCATGTCAAGAGCACTCCTTTCCTGCATGAACAACCCGCAAACCTGCAACCCGCACAGCCCCTGCAAAGTCCCGTACAGGCCCTGTAATACGGAAACACTTTATACCGCATGATCTCATTTGTATTTCTGTCTCATTCATCATCTCATTCATTCCGCGTTTAGTTGTATTCAACCACAGACTAATGAATAAGAACAAATGAAGCGCAAAGTCAGGGCACTGCTCTGCTGATCCAAAGCACTACAGCTGTGTCTGTTACTACAATGAAATCAAGGAACCTGCCCTTCACCTGGAGAGAGGTGGGATCATGCAGGAATCAGGCTGGAAACAGATCACGTGTGATTGTGTATTCTACACTAACCAAATGCTTTATTGCCATTTCTGTGTTGCATTGTAGCACGGTTTAGGCACTGATGCTGAAATGTTCTGGGATACTATATAGATACACAGAACTGAGCAAAGTCTTGGGCACCCTAGGAAAACTGTTTATAGCTATTTATCAGGGCAGTATTTTTTGCATAAACAAAAATAGTGGATATTCGTTTGACTGGATGTTTTCTGGTTTGTTTGATTGTTTTCCCCTGCTAAAGTGTGTTGATGGGAGAGTTCTACTCTACCTGTTCTATAGTTCTATAAGAAAACAGATGTGAGTCTTAACTGTTTCAAGTATTTGAAGTTGTGCTAAATTTGTGTTTTCTGCAAGTCAAAACGGCCTTGTAAGGGGTGTAGAAAAGCCAAGCAGGACACAATACCTACCTGTACTTTCCATTAAAATACATGCATATTTAAATACATACAAAAACATATTTGTTACATTTACATTAATGTTTTAATGTAGTAATTTGTGTGTTTTGCGTGCAAATGAACACTTACTGCCCAGATAAACAACAGAACTGTATATACTGCACTGTGTATATATATATATATATATATATATATATATATATATATAAGTAAAGTAAATAACTTTTAAGTAACTAAACAACTATAAAGAAAATCTTACATTGTAACTTAATAGAATGAACTCAAAATTTAAAATTTTACGATAGTTACTTATATACGTTATCAAAAATGTCTGCAGTGTAGCGTGTACACAGACGTTTCAGTTTGGGAGCAGTTGGAGACAGAGCTCTGCGCCTCACCTTCCGGCCAGAGAAGAGCATGCAGAGCTGGTGCATGGATCCTCCGTTCTTGGTCAGCTCCTTCTTCAAGGTTTTGGGCGAGGGCAGAGTCCAGCCTCCCTTGCTCCCGGCAGACACCTCCAGGCAGTTGATGGCGTTGTCAGAGGTGAAGCAGGTGGTGCGCGGGTCCTGGAGGAGGCTGCCCTCGCTGTGTGTGCGCCTGCGGAGCGAGTTCTGGACGCTGAGGCCGCCGCCACCATGTTTCTCGCACCCACCCGCGTCCACCATGCTCCGCCTCTTGCCGCCCTCCAGGAAGTTGTCGTCGCTGTCGTCTTCTTCCTCCTCGTCGTCCTCCTCATCCTCCTCGTCCTCTTCGTATTCCTCTTCTGTGCCAGGTGTGGAGAGGGCGTCGGTGCTGAAGGACCGGTCCAAGCGTAGCTCTGGGATGATGAAGGACGAGGAAGAGGAGGAGGGAGGCGCGTTGGTGTCAGGAGCTTCTGAGGCGTTGTCCTCTTCTGTTGCTGGCAGCTTCTCGTCTCCGCCAGCCGCGCCCAGGTCTTCCTCCCCCTCTTCATCCTCTGGGGTCTTCCTCGCCTCCGCTTCCTCTCCCCAGGCCTCAGTCAGGCTGCCTTCCATGCTTCTTCCCTCCTCTGCCTCGGTGGAGGAGGAAGGCATCACGGGCACCAGGTACTGTGTCTCTTCCAGGAGCGTGAGCTCGCTGGGCTGTGGGCTGCTCGCTGTGGTCACCCCAGTATCAGACAGGCTGCCCAGTGAAGGCTCATCCACCAAGGGGTGCCGGTGAGCCCCCACATCATATTGCTCTGCCAGCTTAGGCTCCAGCATCTGGAGAAACAGATACAGAAACGTAAGGTGACAGTCTAACTCGGTGCTTAAACTCATAGGTAGCAATGCAGTATGAAATAACGTGCAGTATGGGAAAAAGTACCCAGTTGAAGGAGAGAAGTCCAAGCCAGTCACCCATATGGGGATAACATGTGTCAGGTTTATTTATTTGTATAACACACCACAAAAAATATCCATTCACTGATACACTGGCATGTGCCAGCATGAACACAGATCTGCACATAGAAAAAAATCTTTTTCTTTTCTTTTTCTCACCTAATCCCTCTATTCCTCTGTCCTGCTATCCTTTATTCCTGTCCTATATCCCTCTATTTTTATGTCCCTCTATCCTCTATCCCTCTGTCTTCCATTGTTCTGTCCTATATCCCTGTTCCTTCATGCATCCCTTCATGTCTGAGCAGCACACACTTCATGAGCTCTGAACACACACAACCTACTGACTACTCATCACATATGCAGACCCAGGCACCCATGAACACACATGCACATATTCTTTTACAACACACACACGCACACACAAAAACACACACACTTATACACATAGAAGTCTTTTGAGATGATGCTTTTATTACTACATAGATCTACTGACCTCATCCTGCCAAATTTGCCATCATGTGTTTACTCACTTAATCAATGCACAAACACACATGCCCATGCATACAGTGCGTATTTCAAATCATATATTCAGCACATGCACTTGAGGTCAAAACCCCCACTTATAATGTTACTTTAAGACCATATGATTTCAATTTAAGGCCATATGGTGTTACTTTCAGGCCATATGGTGTTACTTTAAGACCATATGGTGTTACTTTAAGGCCATATGGTGTTACTTTCAGGCCATATGGTGTTACTTTCAGGCCATATGATGTTACTTTAAGGCCATATGGTGTTACTTTAAGGCCATATGGTGTTACTTTAAGGCCAAGTCTTCACACAGGTGCCCTGTGACCCCTTGTGATTCTTCCACTCTCTCTCCATCTCGCTATGATATGCGCTAACCCCACAGCTGCCCACTGTCAGCTGACCCTTTCTGGGTATGCTGGTATATTTCTGAACATTCTGGCTGGCTGTTCTCAGTATACATTTGTTCCACATCACATGGCTGGAGCTTCGTGAAAAAGGTCATATCTGCTGTAGGTTTAATGAAACATTTACAGCTCATCCAAGAGTCACTAGAGCAGCAATGCGTGAGCTAATATGGAAGGTAGTACACTATAGTGCAAACACATGCGTAAAGGCCTTGATACCAAGTGCTGAAAGGTTGTTTTAAAAGGAAGAATAAAAAGAGATCGCAGTCTGTCCATACTGAAGTATCAGTGCAGGGGCTTTGAACAATCCAGCTTCTTATGATATTTTTAATGTATTTTGTTTTTTTGTTGTTATTATTATTATTATTATTATTATTATTATTATTATTATTGTGGGCTTTTTCAGCATTCACCTCTGAAGAGGTCAAATTTCAGACCTTATCTTCCAACAATTTTTAAGTCCCCAGCACACACACAAGGCCTCCTAAGGCATGTGTTTTTGCACTGAGGACATTTTTAGAAACCCCCTGCTTGCACGTTTAGTTTTCAAAGCTCACGGCTCCCCTCGGTTTCTTTGGCTCTCACACTACTGCGAGGGAAACAACCCATTTCAGGAAATGACCCAAATGGAGCTCTCACCAAATGTGGCTGCTCACATTTATTGCCTATCAAACGAGTGAAATGTGGGATTATTTGCCAACATGTCACTGTAGGGATGCGCCATGCAGCTCAGTGCACTCCCCTGGCTCACAGCCTCTTCTCAGTTACAGAGAGAGAGAGAGAGAGAGAGAGAGAGAGAGAGAGAGAGAGAGAGAGAGAGAGAGAGAGAGACGGAGACAGAAAGATGGAGAAATGGAGATAGAGGGGAGAGAGGGGGAGAATGAGAGAGACAAAGTGACAGAGAGAAGGAGAGAGAGAGGCAGAGCAAGAGAGAGAGAGAGAGAGAGAGAGAGAGAGAAAGAGAGAGAGAGAGAGAGAGAGAGAGAGGGAGAGAGAGAGAGGGAGAGAGAGAGAGACAGAGAGAGAGAGAGAGAGAGACAGAGAGAGAGAGAGAGAGAGACAGAGAGAGAGAGAGAGAGAGAGAGAGAGAGTGCTCCCATGCTTTCAAAGCTGCATCTCCAACTGCATATACGACAGGCCTCAGGTGGTCCCCATCAAATGTAACCACTTGAGTAAAAACTACTGAATCTTAAGCAGACAGCCCCCTTTTCATTGACAGAATCTGTTATTAACAACCATATACCGCCCCCTCCCCTTCCTATTTAACTCTAACTCTCTCCGTTACTGCCATTTCTCCCCATTTTTCCTGTCCAGGTTCCGACGGCTCCAGGTCGCAGACGTTAGAACCGCAGTTAAAACAGCTAGAGTAGCTGATCAGTCTAAAGTGGCAATTTCAGCTGGCCGTGGAGCAACTGGGTTTGTGAGGCACTTTGCAAGTTTCATGTTTCAGAAAGCCGGGGACAGATTAGCAAAAAAACCACTAAACCAATTCCATTAGCCATTTCCGTCCCCAGGTTTCATTTCTCAAACAGCCGGACAAAAAGTGGCCGCTCTTCCCAACATCCTACCATTCCTCTCAACCTAGCTAACCATGGAATTACGGATGCCCAAGGCTGCAGCCAGCCACATCCATGCTAAACGAGTCTGATGCAGCCCTGACTAAACGTGCCAAACTACAGTACCTTGCGAAAAACGCCTCCACTACTGGCCACATGCGTGACAGACAGCGATAGCTGCCCATGCTGCACACGTGAGTGGAAACACTGCTCTGTAAATAGTGTCCACTGCCCTACATAGGAAGAAGGGATATGCATTCAGGAAGGCGCTGAGCCGGACATGCCTGTCTCCTCTCCCTGTCCGTCATTCCCAGCGTTTAAATGTTCATAAGATCACTAGCAAGGCACAGCTGTCATGGAACGCTCGCCTCCCGCAAGCCATGTGGTTCGGCCCGCCACGTGCAGTGGGAGGATCCTGTTTCCTAGCCACACCTGCACACACCTGTATTGTGTTAGTCTTCTGTGCATTTAAACACCCCCAGGAATTTCTTCGGGGGGGGGGGGGGGGGGTGGGGGGGGCTGAGGCTGTTGAGCCTGGGCCGGGGAGGACCGAGGGGCACCACAATGAACAGAAAGAGGGCGGATGGGTGGAGCCAGTGGGATCTCCAGAGTCCCTTCCCTTCAGTGGACTCGCAAGCAAGACTGGAAGGGTCTGCCCAAAGCCTCAGAGGCAAACCGCCTCTGAGACGCTCCTAGAGTGGCAGGAGATAGGAGGACCATTGGGGGAGGTAGCACGTTTGGACATGCACCCCCGCGTGTCCGTTGAGGCCATGGATATGTTCGAGGTGCCTGTGCCGATGGCACGCGCCACGTCACAGCGCCTTATGTGTTTGTGCGTGGGCGCTATTGTGTGTTTGTGTTTGCGCCTTTTATGTTTGCAGGCGCAACATCGTCGGGAGCGTACCGGACTACCCTGAGGGAGGCCACGAGGTCTCCCTTGCCGCCAGGTACTGGGTGGGCACCGGGCATGACCGTGCTGTGTTTGTGTTTACGTGTACATGGCGCCCGGAGGTTTGCGTTCTCTGGAAGGATGCGTCGGGAGCTGCGCCCCTTGGGAGGGGGTTCTATCACGGAATGCTCGCCTCCCGCGAGTCACGTGGTTCGGCCCGCCACGTGCAGTGGGAGGATCCCTCTTTCGTAGCCACACCTGCACACACCTGTACTGTGTTAGTCTTCTGTGCATTTAAACTCTTGTCGTTGTGTGCAGTGTTGTCGGTTATTGTTGACGTAACGTGTTAATGTAGATGTATTCTTGTTTATCGTGTCTGTTTGATGTTAACCGTTTCATGTTCCTTGTTTGTAATTCGTGTGAGTGCTGTTGTGTTTATATGTAAATAAATGTTCGTCCACATCACTGAGCCTATGCGTCTTGCCCCTCACTCTTCGGTACTCGGGCCACACGCGTTACAACAGCGCACCCGAGGGAAAGGATAGTACAGAAAGCATCCCACGCTGGCACACACATATAGCCTGTGAGTACGTGGGGGGTCCCGCATCCTGAGCCAAGACAAAAATGAAGACGGAAAGAAAGGAGCTCGTCTGCGACTGTTCCAACAGAAAATGCTGTAAACAAAAGCATTACAAAGACACCTCAGACTTGATGAGAAATCTCCAATCACAACAATACAAGATATAAAGCAACACCACTGGAAAGCCATGAGTTGGGATTTTTAAGCATCCTTGAAGTGAAAATGCATTTATGGCTCTTCAGTGAGCAGATTTATAGCTCATTTTGCGAAATGCCCTTTTTCCGCCTGCAAAACAAACAGTGAGGATATCGCTTTATGGAGCCAATGAGCCAAACACAGATATGAGAAACAGGAACCACCACTGATGACAAAAAGAGCCATTTGCATTGAGACGATCCACAGCACAAAGAACAGCGACAAGACCGGCCATGCGAAATGAGCCGCGGTGAGACGAGACACGCCGAGAGGAGCCACAGGGAGACAAGCTAGAGAGACAATTAATGGCGAAAGCAGCAAAGTCAGCCCTGGGTGTGTCACGGGCGCGAGACAAAAGCACCACCTGTCCTGTCAGACACACATGTTCTCTCCCCTTGTCTCCAACTGCTGTTGTGATTCTGACAGGCTCCGGGGGCTCCCCGCCTCCGAGAATCCCGAGCGTGTGAGGAAACCACTAACCAGAGCAACATAGCAACACTTCTGGAAAGCAGAAGGATATTTTTGTCAGATGAAGTAACTCCAATATAACCATAACAGCACCTCGAACAACAAACCAGCAACATTAGATGTGTTCACGAAGTTTGGAAGTGATGAACACACTGAGTAGTTGAGCAAGCAGTTAGATAGATTCATCCAGCCGGAGCTGGCTAGTAGTAGCTAATTAAATTTACTCCATTACATTTAATCAATTACATCTAATTGGTTACATTTTTGATAAATTTGCACTTTTTCATTATAAAATACAGTTTATATAATATTATTAATAATAATCATTCTACTTGAAGAATGTGCTTTAGATATGTAGATTTACTAGTTTACTAATTATTTTTTCCTTTTTATGTTCATTATGTTCTGTGACAGTGCCCAGGTTACACATGAGTTAAATATCCAACACCACTTCTCCAGTGCATATCACCCCGAGTCCCAGGGTGCATTGGAAAGGTTCCATCTGACTTTTAAAAATATGCTGAGGTCTTAATATGCTGAGAAAGATCAAGATTGGGATGAAGGTGTTCCTCTGCTCCTTTTGCTATCTGTGACACAGTTCAAGAGTCTTTGGGGTTCAGCCCTAATGCATTACTTTTTGGATGCACAGTGCGTGGTCCATTGAAGGTTTTATATGACCAATGGTTGTCATCCAGTCCCAGAAATAATGTCCCTCTTTGTGATTTTGCTGCCAAATTACATAATCGATTGCACTTTGTTCGACAACTAGCCAAGCACAATCTTAATAGCTCTCAGGTAGCTATGAAGGCAATTTATGACTGAAAAGCTGTTGGTTGTTCATTGGAGGTTAGTGACAAGGAATTAGCCCTTTTGCCTATGTTGGGATCTTCCTTAAGTTCACGCTTTGCAGGTCCCCATGTGATAGAGAAAAGATTGTCCCCGACCAATTATGTTTTGGCTACCCCCATCGTAGATGAAAGACGTGTATGTGTCATATCAATTTGCTAAAGCCCTATGTGGATCGAGATGTGGTTTCCCCATCATCATCAATCCCTCGTACCCTGGCTATGGTTACGGTTGCTGCTGAGTATTCCCCTGAGCAAGACGGCTTACACTTGGCTCACAACTGTCTACCATGTGCACGTCTGCCCAACTAAGAAGCCCTATAATGTCTCCCAGAGAAGCTATCAGACTTGTCACCCTCAGCTAAGGATGACCTCCTTGCTCTGATTGAGAGATACCATCAATATTTTCTGATACCCCTTCGTGTACTCCTGTTGTTCAGCATGATATAGATGTTGGCTCACACCCTCTGATTAAACAACATCCCTATCAAGTAAACCCCCTGTAAACATGCTTTGTTGGAACAGGAAACAACATATCTGCTTGATAATGGTTTAGCCATCCATAGTAACAGCCCTTGGTGTTTCCACTGTCTTCTGGTTCCGAACCTGACGGAACCTTTCGCTTTTGCACAGATTATTGTAAAGTGAATGATATTACAGTGCAGGATTCATTCCACATGCCTTGTATGGAGGACTGTGTTGACAGAATAGGATCTGCTAATTCCGTGAGTAAGCTCGACCTCCTAAAGGATTATTGGCAGGTGCCGCTTATTCCTCGCCCCTCAGACATTTCAGCTTTTGCCACCCGATAAATTCCTGCAGTACACCTTTATGCCTTTGGGTCTCAAAAATGCACCTTCAACCTTTCAGCGATTTAGGAATATTGTGTTAGGTGATGTCCCAAATTGTGAAGCCTACCTAGATAATGTAGTTGTTTATACTCATATGTGGGAACAACACCTACAAACATTAGAAATGTTTTTTTGGAAAGTTGCAGGACGCTTCGCTTGTTTTGAATCTAGAACAATATGATTTTGGTACGGGCGAGGTAGCATACTTGGGCAAACTAGGTGGTCATGGGATGCTTCGACCATTGGATGCCAAAGTGCAGGCCATTTTGTCCTTTCCTGTCCCAGACAACAAACGGAGTCTCAGACATTTCCTCCTTTATATTGGAGGTTGATGCTAGTGGTGTAGGTGCTGGTGTTGTCCTCATACAGGAGGATACCCAAGGCTTAGAACACCTTGTTTGTTATTTCTCAAAGAAATTTGTAAAACATCAATTAGCACCATAGAAAAAGAGGCACTTGCTCTTTTGTTAGCGCTGCAACATTTTGAAGTTTATATTGGAGGCAGTTCTCAGCCAGTTACAATATATACTGACAATAATCCCTTGGTCTTTCTTAGCCGTATGGAAAACACCCACCAGCTTTTTATGCACTGCTCCCTCATTGTTCAGGAGTTCAACTTGAATATCCTACACAAAAAGGGAAGTGAGAATGTGGTAGCAGATGCCTTGTCCCGGGCTTAGATTTATTTGATGGTTGATGGTATTGATTTATTTCCTAACGGAGAATTTCTGAGGAGAAATCCACGCTTAAGAGGAAGGGTTTAAGTGTCCGCCTGTATGTCTGCATTCTGTGTTCCAGGTTCTGCCTCTGGCTTTCCGGTATCCCCCATCCCGAACCACACCAGGGTTTCCGGTGAGCAGAGGTCCATGTAAAAGGAAAAAGAAGAGCCAAAGGGCTTGGCTGAAGGCTCATTGGAGGAGAGTTTGGTGTTGTTGGTTTGGACTCATTGCTACAGTCTGAGCTTGTGTTTGCTAGACTTTATGTGTATGACTTTGGATTTGCCCCTTGATTTACAACTTGTTTTGCCCCTTGTTTGATTGCTGGATAATATATGTATCTTGTACCTTGTGTGTATATATATATATATATATTGTCCTGTATATAGTTACACACTATGGTAAGGAGTGGCTGCCATTTTGTTTTGGTGTGGGTTTATCTTTGTTTCTAACAGTGTATTCATTGTAAGTTTCTTTTTTTTCTTTTTGTTAGCTTAGTCAGTTGTCATTTTGTTTCTAGTGTGGTTTTTGTTTGTTGTGTTGGCCTTGGACACTCCTGACGTGATGGCACCAGTTTCCTGTCTTTAAATCAAAAGCTTGTAACTTCACTAGACCTTTGCTGTCAACTTTGTCTGGTTCTTCATTCCATTACTCCTTTCAACCCTATGTTATGGCCTGGACCTCTCAGTTCTGAATTTTATTATTTTATCTTAGATGAGAACTATCACAAAAAAGAAAAACTCATTTTTTTCTTATTAAATGCATACATAGCAAGTACACTGTAATGTACCCAAAATTTGTACCAAAAAAAGCTACCTGTACTTCACTGCTTCTCTGCATTACTGATATAAGCATAGCTTTACGGCACTTTCCCCACCTCTGGAATCAATACAGTCCTTAGACACAGCTGCCCCTTAAATGTTTACACAGCCAAACGCTGCAAGTAACCGTGTAAACTCTTCCCACACCACCACCTAATGTGAATCGCATCCAAGCAATCCCAATCACCTAGCCAGATGAGAGCAACACCATCGATCAGCGACCTGTGTAGCCACAACCAATCGATGAATGAAGATGCGTGATCTGCACAGCCTGAGGGCATGAAGACCATCCGAAAGCAATAATCATTAATCAGTAATAGGTGTCATCAGGCAGGGCTAATCTGCCAAATGTGCACACTCCTTTAATTTAACCCACAGCAACAAGTGGTGGAGCCAGTGGAAATAAGCTCATTTATTATTCATTTGGGGTGGGGGCTCATTATGACTGCATAAGTGGAAGGAAGGTGGGTGGTTGGGCTTGGAAAACAACATTCCTGTAACAGGGAACCCTTTTAGCTCAGACCACACACCAGAGGAGCATAAAAAATACACGACTATTTCCAACTTGGTTTTTCCAAAACATGTTCCTATGCTTATGTCAAGGATGTCTATGATGGGGCACACTAGTTTCAAATGACAGAAGCCTTGGAGAAGAGGAGAGATGGAGAGGCCCTGTGAGGGAGAAAAGGAGAGGTGAAGAGATGATGAAGACCGAGGGGCAGAGAGATGGAGACGGAGACGATGAGAACAGCCATGCAGGTTTATCCTAACAAAGACTGCTGCACTAATCCTATGAGGCAATTAAGTTCTCTAGACCAGAGTGAATGAATAAGTGAATGAATGAGTCAGTGTGTGAGTAAGTGAATGACACTGGTGGAAACTAACAGCAGTGTAATACTGTACTTGAGTGCCATTTTTGAGTATTTGTACTTTACTTATTTACACTTTTGGAGAATTGAAACTCACTCCAGTATAAAAAAGCCACTTTTGATTCACTACATTTGTCTAAACACTAGTTACTTTAATGAGGTCATAAATTCTTTATATTTTGTTTTGAACATGTTTAATGAACTAGGAGAGATGACCAATAACATTTTTTATTTTTTACATTAAAAAAATGTAAATGCAGTTATTTAAATGCCGTTATTCACTTTCAACAAAATGAACCCCAGGAGTTAAAGGCCCCAGTGCCTCTAAATCAGCATTTAATCAAATGTAAAGAGGCAAGTATGCATTGACTAAACTCAGAAAAAGATGAGTGAGAAAGAGAGAGAGCGAATGAGAGAGTGAATGAGACACCTGAAGTACTAAATTGAGAAAAGTGTGAGACATAAAGAATCCTTGGCTCATTTCTCTAGAGGACCTCTCAGCAGGGCGTACATTTCCAGCTGGGTGGACACAGAGTGCTACAACACGTTGCTGGCCTCTGAAGGCTCATCCTCAGATCTATAAAAGCTGGCTATAGTGGAGTTATTTCCCTCTCCATTTACTATAAGCCTCCATTATGGCCTCACTAATGTTAGACTCCTGCTGTTATGCAACATACGATATAATACAATAATCTCATAAAGTTGTATCATATAATATCTTGTTATATCAGAACATGTATGACTAACAAAGGTAATGAAATATGTATAAAATACAGGATGCAAGAGTAACATGTCAGCTCTGTCTCAGACCCAAGCCCAAAACCCTCAAGTCATGAACCCTCCTTAGGAGTCTGGGATGATTCCGATTGGCTACTTTCCCAAGCAGAGGCCACTCTTACTGCTTCATAGAATGCGCCACACACACACACCATACACACATACACACACACACACACACACACACACACACACACACACACACACACACACACACGCAGCAGCAGAAGCTGGAAAAAACAGTAGCACCAGAGCTCACTTACGTCAGAAGAAGTGATCACAATGTTCAGCCTCTCCATTCCACACTCTCCTACACTCCCCGACACTCTCATACCATTCCATACATTCTCCTACAATTCCCTGCACTCTTCTACACTCCCATGCACCATCCTACACTCCCCTACATTTTCACACTTATATTACTAAGAAAAAAAGAAAGAAAGATTGATTGAATGAAGATTGATTGGCACTCCTAATTGGCTCCTGTAGGGTAGAGTACATCTCTACGGATAAACATGAGCTTTTGCTGTGCCCCTCCCACTGCTCTTTGATGCTCATCAAGGAGCTGAAGCCCCGCCAACTGAGGCTGTCCTTAGAAACGGCGGACACTGCGCCAACTGAGACATGGGTGTGGGAGATGGGCAGGTCGATGGTGGCTTAATTCGCTCTAGTCCCAGTGGGTCAGCTCTACCCAGCAAGGCCAAATCAGTCAGGCAGCACTCAGCCATCTGGTCGAGGTGCGTTAGGTATCGATCAGCAGAACAACGTGGGGTAGCATCAGAGAAGTCAGGTTAGGGATATTACCGTGTGCGAGTGTGTGTGTGTGTGTGTGTGTGTTTTCAAGGTGACAGAAAAAGGCCAGAGCGACATGACAAACGCAGAGGATGCGCCCAGCATACCAATGTGGTAGGCAGGAGGACATTCACTCTGCAGATTACGTGGGTCATGGAGCTGGGGTAATCAGAGGACACACACACACAACATGCCGCTGTAATCACTAAATAAATGTCTTTATGCATTGCAGACACTCCACCGGATTCAAAATTAAAGCAAATTCATTCTTGTTGAAGCAAACAGCTATCTGGTGAGTAAGTACATTAAACTGATGACATCAACCAGCAGACGTCCCACACCCAGTAGGACTGATGATGATTGATTCCTACTGAGAAGGACATGTTCTGGGAGTGGCCTGCATTACAACAAGGCAATAATTATCAATAATAACAGGGCCACATGCAGTAAGTCATTTTCTATACTCACTGTCGTTAGTGTGGTAGGAGTGAAAGTGGTGGCATATGCATGCTTCAGAGAACCTAAAAAGTGATGAATAAATAACTAAAAAAAAAATTAAAAAAAAAACACTGGAACTACATGTAGTTCTGAATACATGTGGTGGTATATGCACCAGTGACTCAATGAGTTACACCATTGAACAACTGTCGGGGGTTTGAATCTCGACCAGGGCAGCTCGAGCGTGGACCCTTAGGCAAGGTACTTTACGCTACCTGCTTACCTCAACAGTGGGAGTCAGAATCAAGATCGTCACGTGTGTTGCCCAAGTCAACAAGGTCCGCATCAGATGCTGGGGGACCAGGACAATCTGAGGAAAAGTGGGCTGCTCGGACAAATATAAGACACTCATGGATGAGGGTGGAGAACAGAGGACTGTTGGAATGCTATTGCACAAGCACCCAGTGAGAGCGGATATATGCAAAGGATGTTGGAACTATGGATGCCTCAAAACCCAGCATCTAGACTAACACCGACATAACTATACTGCGTGCGCGTTGTTATTGGGCAAGTTGTATTTTTGAGGATTCATTTTATTATTGAACAACTACAGCGCTCTCGGTCAATCCAAAATGTTAATAAACCTCAAACCTGAAATTTTAAGAGTGTAAAAGTGAGGTTTGGGCTTTCTTAGGAGAATATCTATGTGTGCATAATTATAGGGCAACTATTAGTGTGCAAAATTATCACGCAACTAAATGAAATACAGAAGTTTTCCAATCTCACTTGTTTCTTTTCATCTGTTAAAGTGAGAATAATAAACAAACAACTCAAAATTTACAAATAAACATTTCTGACATTAAAAAAAAAAAGTTCTCAATAGGGTTTAGGCCAGGTGAGGAAGGGGACCATGTCATTATTCTTTCATCTTTAAGGCCTTTACCTGCTAGCCACACATTGGAGTACTTTGATGCATGCGATGGAGCATTGTCCTGCATAAAAATCCTGGTCTTCTTGAAAGAAGCAGACTTTTTCCTGTACCACTGCTTGAATAAAGTGTCTTCTAAAAACTGGCAGTAGATTTGGAAGTTTATTTTTGAGTCCATCTTCAACTCAAAAACGTCCAAATAGCTCATCTTTAATGATACCAGCCCATAGGAGTACCCCACCTCCACCCTGCTGGCATGGAGTCAAAGTGGAGCTTTTTGCCCGTTAGTGATCCAGCCATGGGCTCATCCATCTGCTCCATCAAGAGTCCATCTTAAAACATTCTGTCTTCAGATATTTCTTGGCCCAGTTTTGACCTTTCACCTTATGCGTTTTGTTCAGTGGCAGTCGGGTTTCAGCCTTCCTTACCTTGGCCATGTCTCTGAGTACTGAACACCTTGTACTTCTGGGCACTCCAGGTAGGTTGCAGTTCTGGAATATGACAGCACTGGAGGATAACGGGTTCCCAGTCGCCTCACATTTGATTATTTTCAAATCTTTGGCAGTTCATTTGCATCTTTTTTTCTCAACACATTTCTTGCAACCCTGTTGACTATTTGCAACAAAACATTTGATAGTTCTGTGATTACACCCCAATATCTTAGCAATTTTAAGAGTGCTGCATCCCTCTGAAAGCCATTTTAAAATTTTTTACGTTTCAGAGTCAGTTAAATCTCTTTTTTGGTCCATTTTGCCACAGGAAAAGAAGCTGCCTAATAATTATGCACACCTTGATATAGGGTGTTGATCTCCTTAGGCCACACCCTCCCTCATTATACACATACACATGATATGCTTAATTCCAATACGCATTCAGGTTTATACAGCTTGGAGTTGGAAAATATGCATAAAAATTATAATATGGTCAAAATACTCTATTGCCAAATAATTGCGCACACAGTGTAGTAGCTTAGTTGATCATCATATGATGATATCATCCACCTACCATCCAACTACTGGCCTATAAGTGTGAAGTGTGTGTAAGTGTGAAGGTCCTGTAAGTTGAAAGATCCGAGCATCATTGTGTATTAAATGAGTAGGCACATGGCTCAGTACATGAGCAGGGCCCTAATTGAAGAACTCAGTAGAGCTGTGGAAGACAACAGAGGCAAAAATCACCATAAAGTGGGATTTACCAAGGAGATGCCCTGAATGGAGCAACCTCCTCTACTTGGATGATGGCTCCAAGCAGCATGCCAGGTTATGCAGGAATGTCGTTCAGACTGTATCACTGTGGTCGGAAGGTTGCTGAGGGGATGGTACTACAAGAAGGCAGCTACAAGTACCTTGGAATCCCAAACAAAATGGGAAACATGAAGAGGCAACAAGGAAAGCAGCTTCATCCCAAAGGGTGAAGAAAGTCTGGAGAACACAGATGAATATGAAGAACAAGATCTGGGCTATCAACACCTACGCTCTACCAGTTATCAGATACCCTGCTGGCATAATAAGCTGGTCAAAGTAGGAGGCAGAATTCACTGGTGTCAAGATAAGACAGCACCTCACAATGCACAGAGGATTACATCCCAAATCCATCACACTGAGACTGTACATCAAACGGAAGGAGGGGCACTGAGGACTAGTGAGCATCCGAGCCACTGTCCAGGACGAAACAACCTAGATCCAGGAGTACACCAGGAAGAAGGTGCCAAAGGGATGAAGTGCTTAGTGAATACCTCAGACAGCAGAGACCTGAGGATGATGGGAATGACGAGGAGCTGAAGCCATCATGGAAGGATAAACCCCTGCACAGTATATGCCACCAGTAAATAGTGGCTGATATGGAAAAATCTACCAATAGCCAGAAAAAAACAGACCGAAAGAGAGCACGAGGTCACTAATCATGGCAGCACGGTAACAAGCTCCGAATACAAGAGCAATAGGCAGGACACCAGGCAGGACACCAGGCAGGACCCCAGATGCAGGCTGTGCAAAGATGGCCCTGAGAAAATCCAGCACATATCAACAGGAGGCAAGATGCCAGCAGGCAGAGCATACAGTGAATGCTATAATGAAGTCGCAGGCATAGTATACAGGTACATCTGTGCTTAGGACAGGCTGGACGTTCCAAGATCAAAGTGGGATACACCCCTGAAGGTGATGGAAAATGATCAAGCTAAGATCCTGTGGGACTTCCAGATACAGACAAAATGGTAATGGATAACCAACCAGACATAGTAGTAATAGATAACCAGCAGAAGAGGGCCATAGTGATAGATGTAGTAATCCCCAGCAAAAGCAACATCAGAAAAAATGAACACAAAAAGCTTGAGAAATACCAGGGGCTGGGAGAAGAGCGGGAAAAGATGTGAAACCTGAAGGCAACAATGGTTCCTGTGGTAATCGGAGCACTGGGAGCTGTGACCACCAATCTGAGAGAATGTCTCCAGCAGATCCCAGAAACAACATCCGAGATCTCTGTCCAGAAGAATGCAGTCATGGAATGACAATACTTAGGACCCTCAAGCTCCCAGGCCACTGGTAGAAGACCGGAGTTTGAAGGAAAAATGTGGGGACTTCATCCTCTCCCCCCTCCAAGTAGACTCTTCACAATATCATGCAATATCTGTATCTGGAACACTCAAGGTCTCCACGGTTTAGTGGGGAATCTCCACTCTAATACATTTAGGCTTTTGAGTGGTCATCAGTTTTCGTCAGGCATACGGTAACGGTGCTGACACGCTGAGCGATAACGTGGCTTTTGCCGATCTTTCACCCCCAGGTACAGCCGCTGCCATTCATCGGCACTGAAGCCTTGGGCAGTGGGCTGGTCAGTGAGACTGGGGACCACCCCCAGTGCCCTACCTCTATCCACACCAAATCTGAATGTGACAAATTCTACAAGAAAAGGAGCCAAGCTGCTCCATTTTCATGGCCCTTGGAGACGGGCTTTCAGAGATGGCTTCCGAGCCTCCGTATATTTCTCTTTTCTTAGAAAGAAGGGGGCAGAAGAGGCCGGAGGCAGGGGGGATGCCTGGCAGGCATTGTTCATCAAACCCTGAAGGTCAGGGACACGCAGAACCTCATTAAGGGCACCCAAACGATGGGACAGGAAGGGGCATTTGCCAGTAAAAGACGCTCAGTGGCGTCTTTAGGAGGACCATAGAGTCAGAGCCCCACACACTCCTCCTCTCACTCTACTTGCTTTAAAAAAAAAAAAAACAGCTATAGCAGCTTTAAGAGGAGCCAGCTGAATTATGACTGTGTGTGTGTGTGTCTGTGTGTGTGTGTGTGTCTGTGTTTCTGAAAGAGCCTGTGCATGTTTGTGTGTGTGTGTGTGTGTGCTTGAGCTGTTCATCTAGGAGCTAGTAAACAGTGCAGGCATTAAGACAACATCAAAATGG
>NC_137504.1:26200000-26230000 GCF_041902795.1 Electrophorus electricus
CCAAAGCCCCACAAAGGGAAACAGTCACAAAGCACACACACACACACACACACACACACACACACACACACACACAACACACACACACACAGTGTCCTCAGCTGCAGTACCTGATGTAAATATGGTCAGTTATGGATCTCGCAAGTCAAAAAGGATGTATTTAAATGTCAGATGTCAGACACAAGGTTATCCATTTTCATAAATGTTACGTTATGACATTTAGGCATTAGGGAGATAGATCCTATGATCTATCAATGAAATGATAAAATACAGCAAATAACGTAATATTAAACTCCCTTTTTTCTAGCTGTTATAAATATGATAGGAAATAATATTGCAAGATTTGTGTCTGAATGACATTAAAAGCTGCTTGACATGCATGATGTGTATAATGTGCTGGGAAGTCCTACACAAAATCTGATTTCCTCAGCGTTCCTCTGCCCTATTAAATAAAATGCAGAGTAGAAAAAAAAGTTTTCCAAGAAAAGCTTTCAGTACTGGGAAAACTCACTTGAATTGATATGTCTGCCTGCTGCATAAGAGGGTTTTTTTCATACTTTTTCATTCATGTAAACCAAAGTGACCTTTATTTTACAGATTTTCTGACATTTTGGGTCAGAACGCAGAAGAGCAAACACAATAAGAACTTTAGTCTTTGTACTTACACCAGTGCATTTGTGACAGGAATTTCAAAGTACTGCTCTGGTTAAAAAGATTTTTTAATGATATTCAAGGGTCACCCAAACAAAGTCACACTTCATTTTCAGGTGCTCTGAGTTAAAATCCTAGCAGACTCTTTCTGTGAAGATCCAGCTGGAAATTGCTTCTATTTGAAGCTGTTAAGGCTATTTTTAAAAATATATGATTTAGAGAGCATTTTCAACACTCTTCAAGATTGATTTCATAATCTTAACAATTTTATTCTCCTAACACATGTTAATTCTCCCAACACAGCTTAATTCTCCTAACACAGCTTTATGATCCTAACATAGCTTTATTCTCCTAATAACACAGCTTTATGATCCTAACACAGCTTTATTCTCCTAATAACACGGCTTTATGATCCTAACACAGCTTTATTCTCCTAACACAGCTTAATTCTCCTAATAACACAGCTTTATTCTCCTAACACAGCTTAATTCTCCTAATATCACAGCTTTATGATCCTAATACAGCTTTATTCTCCTAACACAGCTTAATTCTCCTAATAACACATCTTTATTCTCATAACACATCTTAATTCTCCTAATAGCACAGCTTTATGATCCTAACACAGCTTTATTCTCCTAACACATCTTAATTCTCCTAATAACACATATTTATTCTCCTAACACAGCTTAATTCTCCTAATAACACATCTTTATTCTCCTAACACAGCTTAATTCTCCTAATAATACAGCTTTATGATCCTAACACAGCTTAATTCTCCTAATAGCACAGCTTTATGATCCTAACACAGCTTTATTCTCCTAACACATCTTAATTCTCCTAATAACACATCTTTATTCTCCTAACACAGCTTAATTCTCCTAATAACACATCTTTATTCTCATAACACATCTTAATTCTCCTAATAGCACAGCTTTATGATCCTAACACAGCTTTATTCTCCTAACACATCTTAATTCTCCTAATAACACATATTTATTCTCCTAACACAGCTTAATTCTCCTAATAACACATCTTTATTCTCCTAACACAGCTTAATTCTCCTAATAACACATCTTTATTCTCCTAACACATCTTAATTCTCCTAATAACACATCTTTATTCTCCTAACACAGCTTAATTCTCCTAATAACACATCTTTATTCTCCTAACACAGCTTAATTCTCCTAATAACACATCTTTATTCTCCTAACACATCTTAATTCTCCTAATAACACATCTTTATTCTCCTAACACAGCTTAATTCTCCTAATAACACAGCTTTATTCTCCTAACACATCTTAATTCTCCTAACACAGCTTAATTCTCCTAATAACACATCTTTATTCTCATAACACATCTTAATTCTCCTAATAGCACAGCTTTATGATCCTAACACAGCTTTATTCTCCTAACACATCTTAATTCTCCTAATAACACATATTTATTCTCCTAACACAGCTTAATTCTCCTAATAACACATCTTTATTCTCCTAACACATCTTAATTCTCCTAATAATACAGCTTTATGATCCTAACACAGCTTAATTCTCCTAATAGCACAGCTTTCTGATCCTAACACAGCTTTATTCTCCTAACACATCTTAATTCTCCTAATAACACATCTTTATTCTCCTAACACAGCTTAATTCTCCTAATAACACATCTTTATTCTCCTAACACAGCTTAATTCTCCTAATAACACAGCTTTATGATCCTAACACAGCTTTATTCTCCTAACACATCTTAATTCTCCTAATAACACATATTTATTCTCCTAACACAGCTTAATTCTCCTAATAACACAGCTTTATTCTCCTAACACAGCTTAATTCTCCTAATAACACATCTTTATTCTCCTAACACATCTTAATTCTCCTAATAACACATCTTTATTCTCCTAACACAGCTTAATTCTCCTAATAACACAGCTTTATTCTCCTAACACATCTTAATTCTCCTAATAACACAGCTTTATTCTCCTAACACATCTTAATTCTCCTAATAACACATCTTTATTCTCCTAACACAGCTTAATTCTCCTAATAACACAGCTTTATGATCCTAACACATCTTAATTCTCCTAATAACACAGCTTTATTCTCCTAACACAGCTTAATTCTCCTAATAACACAGCTTTATTCTCCTAACACAGCTTAATTCTCCTAATAACACAGCTTTATGATCCTAACACAGCTTAATTCTCCTAATAGCACAGCTTTATGATCCTAACACAGCTTTATTCTCCTAACACATCTTAATTCTCCTAATAACACATCTTTATTCTCCTAACACAGCTTAATTCTCCTAATAACACATCTTTATTCTCATAACACATCTTAATTCTCCTAATAGCACAGCTTTATGATCCTAACACAGCTTTATTCTCCTAACACATCTTAATTCTCCTAATAACACATCTTTATTCTCCTAACACAGCTTAATTCTCCTAATAACACATCTTTATTCTCCTAACACAGCTTAATTCTCCTAATAACACATCTTTATTCTCCTAACACATCTTAATTCTCCTAATAACACATCTTTATTCTCCTAACACAGCTTAATTCTCCTAATAACACATCTTTATTCTCCTAACACAGCTTAATTCTCCTAATAACACATCTTTATTCTCCTAACACATCTTAATTCTCCTAATAACACATCTTTATTCTCCTAACACAGCTTAATTCTCCTAATAACACAGCTTTATTCTCCTAACACATCTTAATTCTCCTAACACAGCTTAATTCTCCTAATAACACATCTTTATTCTCATAACACATCTTAATTCTCCTAATAGCACAGCTTTATGATCCTAACACAGCTTTATTCTCCTAACACATCTTAATTCTCCTAATAACACATATTTATTCTCCTAACACAGCTTAATTCTCCTAATAACACATCTTTATTCTCCTAACACATCTTAATTCTCCTAATAATACAGCTTTATGATCCTAACACAGCTTAATTCTCCTAATAGCACAGCTTTCTGATCCTAACACAGCTTTATTCTCCTAACACATCTTAATTCTCCTAATAACACATCTTTATTCTCCTAACACAGCTTAATTCTCCTAATAACACATCTTTATTCTCCTAACACAGCTTAATTCTCCTAATAACACAGCTTTATGATCCTAACACAGCTTTATTCTCCTAACACATCTTAATTCTCCTAATAACACATATTTATTCTCCTAACACAGCTTAATTCTCCTAATAACACAGCTTTATTCTCCTAACACAGCTTAATTCTCCTAATAACACATCTTTATTCTCCTAACACATCTTAATTCTCCTAATAACACATCTTTATTCTCCTAACACAGCTTAATTCTCCTAATAACACAGCTTTATTCTCCTAACACATCTTAATTCTCCTAATAACACAGCTTTATTCTCCTAACACATCTTAATTCTCCTAATAACACATCTTTATTCTCCTAACACAGCTTAATTCTCCTAATAACACAGCTTTATGATCCTAACACATCTTAATTCTCCTAATAACACAGCTTTATTCTCCTAACACAGCTTAATTCTCCTAATAACACAGCTTTATTCTCCTAACACAGCTTAATTCTCCTAATAACACAGCTTTATGATCCTAACACAGCTTAATTCTCCTAATAACACAGCTTTATGATCCTAAAGGTTTGTCTGTGAACATTCGAATTCTATAACAGAACATGTGTTTATGAACTGCTCTTGCCACTCTATACAGTACAAAACTTAACTGCTAATTTGGCACTGAAATGAAAGAATGCACAAAAATTTCAGTTGCGCTTCTAAATCGTAGGAAATGTCTGTTACTTTTTAGATTTTATAGATTTTCAAACACTTAAAATATTCCACATATGAGAACTGGGCATGAAAGCAATGAGACCAATAGGAGACACAGACCGATACAGAAGTAGAAACAGACAGAGAGACAGAGACAGGGGAGATTGTAACTTTAGAGACCTATAGGGCATACTTTCACAGAGACTGAACACTTCACTCTACCACTACACAGTCAGTTTGTTCAAGCAAATGAATACAAGCAGAATTTTCATGTTCTGTGTGTGTGTGTGTGGTGTGTGTATAAAAATCCAATTGCATGGTAAAAATCTAATGCAAGAGTATTTCAGTCAGAACTGCTGTGATATTGATAAGTGTCTATTCAAAGAAACATATCAGGTTGATTAAGTGGCAAACATTCATTAGTTAAACGGATGGACATATTGAAGAAGGGTATACTATTAAATTACATTTACAAAATCATGATGTCATCTAATTGTTTCATGTTTTTTTAACATGTATTCACCATATTTACCATTTTATTTCAGCTTTTTGGTGACTCACCATGGTAACATTTTTTGAGAATACTGCAATATTACAAACAACAATAGCCAATCACTTTAGACCAAATCAGATGTCTTGCACCTCTGTCCTGGAAACAAGACCTCAGGCAGAAAGTGTTACATTAGGAAATATGAAATGACTTGTCTGTATGCTTCACCTACTATGTTAACTACCATAGGCTCTTATGGAGCCTAATACAGCAGCTATTAATAGTTGAACATTTCGCTCCTCTGAATTCAAGCAAAACAAGCCCGATCAAAGAGTGTCCTTCAAAGTGAGCGGTTCTGTGGCATGAGTTTAACCAGTGTGAGGGACCTGATCCAGCAAGATGAAGGATGCCAGGGCTGAACTGGAAGGCCATTCACTTCTGAAGCCCAAACAACACCAACTCAGATCAGAGCCAAGACGAAGCGCCTGTGTGCTAGCTCTGTGTGTGTGTGTGTGTGTGTGTGTGTGTGTGTGTGTGTGTGTGTGTGTGTGTGTGTGTGTGTGTGTGTGTGCGCGAGAGTAGTATAAACGCAGTGTTTATAGCAAGACATCATCATGGTGCAGTTGGACTCTGAGGATCAGTGAGGTTAAAAAAGAGAGAGAGAGAAGGTGGAGATTTGATTTAGTGCTCCAGTTAGCACCCGCTGCTGGCTGCACACAGAGCACCAGCTAAACTGGCCCAGTTCCACTGCCATTTACACTTACTGTGCTGTTATTGCGCAAGCACTGGGTGTCCAGGATTGGGACAAATATATCTAGGCTGTGTGTGTGGCTGCCCACTTGAATGAAGCAAAAAGTTCTATTCAGATCCTACCAAGTCAGGCAGACATTTAGTGACTATTTTTAGTTTCTATGAGGTCAACTGCCTCTTTGAGGCTCTGACTCTAGAGATTTAAAGAGAAAGCTTCAGAAATAAAGATGCAATGGTAGGTAGTCCACTGTGTAGTCTAGGCAGATGTAGACTAGCATGTTCTCATTCAGCAAAGAGGGCACATTCAATAACCAAACACATGAAGCAGTGTCCTGTCAATGACACGAGGAACAGCAGTTGTAATACTGGTTATAACAATGTGAGCATGTTTGTAATACAAGCAGCTTGTAAGCCAAAGGTGGAGAGCTCATTTTCAGATGGCAAAAGTTTCTCCAGGATTTCGTTTTTCAGCTGCATCAAAACTTAATTATTAGTCCAAGCGTGCAAACAGAAATAAATAAACACCGTGAGAGTCACGACAGGACAAAATTGCTGCTGAAATTTAGCTGAATTTGAACACATCTGGTAATAGTGTAGCACTGATGTGCTGTAACATTACATTGGTGTATCATTGAAAGTGGTTAGTGCTTATACCTGTAAGTGCTAAACTTGGTCATCAGCCTGCATTCCCTGGAATTGTTAACTGCTTCACTGCTAACTCCCCTAGATTCCCAACTAGAAAGATTCCCAACAAACTCTCCATAGACCCTGCCCCATGGTTTCTGGAACCATCTTCTCTTGCACAATTTCCTCCTACTGAACACAACACAAACACTTGAACAGTGTTTTATCACACTGCCAGCAGGCAAAAATTCTTTTGTGTGGGCTAAGCAAATGCTCAATTTGGTGGAGCTGTAAATTTGCTTCTTCGCCCTGAGACCGGCGTTCACCAGCTCGTGGTCTAATGCCGCCCAGAGGGTGGCTTCCGGCGAAGGGCAAGCCCACAGGCCTACAGCAAAATGCCACAGAGAGCAGGCCAAAAGGGGCATGTGGGTAGATGATGTGATCAGCAAGGTATTCCAACTGCCCCCAGAACAGCAGTGTTTGCGCATTTTATATAAGCAGGAAGCAGAAGGCAAGGAGCTGGTTGTTATGTGCAGCGTTATGATGGAGAAGGGAGTCGGCCCCGCTCAAAGGCATCTGCCTGATCTGGGGTCTGGATCCTTAGCCCTGTGTAATCACATTCATCACACTCAACTCTGAGAGGTATGGAAATGAATACAACACTGAGGCAATTTCTCAGATACTCAGGGATCTCCCGGAAAAAGAAACAGAAAAGATATCACTGACATAGCCTCTTAGATATGAGATTATTCTACTGCCTCAAGGGATGCAGCTTGGATTAAAGCAGATGCTGAAGTACCCCAGCCCGAAGAATTTCGCTCCCTCTGAAATTGGAAAGTGGGCAGCTTTGAACTCACGTGTCAACCAAAATAGTCACCAGCGAATCGGCAAGGGATTTGACTCCATCAAGCAGCGTTTCAACAGGCCCTCTCTACAGCTCAAAACAAACAGGTAAAACAGAGAGAGATTTTGCATCTCCACCCCTGAGGCAGGAGCCGGGAGTTTCAGCGGCAGAACAATTTCGTTCGACACAGATCTCAGTTGAACTACAACTCAGCAACAACCCCTAATAAAAGTGCTGGTTCTATTCATACCCATAGTGCCCTGACTGAGCAGCCTGCAAGCAGTGAAACTGACTCGCCATTACTCATAGCAGACCTTATAAGCATACATTTCAGCTGCGCTCTTATCAAACGACCACCCACCTGAGAGGGGGAAGAGGGGGGAAAAGTTATGGTTTCTTTGGCTTCCGCTGTGACTTTTTCTTTCCATCACATCCCAAATGCTTTCTGTCAAGCTGTGAGTCACTTCTACAAGAATTATTACATTGTAGTTCATGGCACATGCTGTCCTAAAAATATCACTTTGTCACACTGCCACTGCCTCACACCCAAATCCCTCCCCCTCCCCACATGAGCTGTTGTAGAGGGGAACATCCTCTAACAGTGCATGTGACTCAGAGGGAACCTTTTTCCAGTGGGCTAGGCCAATTACATAAAGGTCACGTCTGCTCGCTGATGACTTCTCAATTAGAAACTGCCATAACAGCACATATACTGCAAACTTAATGATCTGTGACTCCATCACCACAAAGAGCTTTCTGTTGAGAGTCCTGTATTAATATAACACTGCAGTCCCCCAAGAAAGAAATAATCCTGCACGATGACATTTAGAGTCCTCCAAAGACTTTTCCTGAGGGGTCCCAGCAAAATCTGACCTTGCCCAGTATGAAGCACTGGAAAACCAGTTTTATATGATTCCGACATGCACAAGCCACTAAACCGGAGGGTGAATCAATGCAGTGTGATTTAATAACCTGGAATATGGATCTGTTTCATGCAGTATTCAATAGAAATAAAAAGGATTCATGACTTTTATATAAATTAATAATAGGTTGAAATTGTCACCATTTAAACTGACAAAGCCCTTTGTTCTTAACAATTATATATGTGTCTCTTCCATGGCAAAAGGAAAGCATTTAAACATAGATAATGTGGCATAATCCAGCAATATATTATAAATGTATTTTAATGTATCAGAAAAATAAAAAATATAGCAACTGAACAATGTCATGCTATGTGCTCCCGTCATACTAATAAATGTGTCAGATGCTGTGACTAAGAGTATGTAAATGGTTGCATGACATGTTCCAGTTTAATTTATGCCTGTAGGAAAGTGGTGTGCAGTCAGACCTTTCAAGCCCTTCAGAAAAGGAGTATTAAAAAAAGTAGATAGGAAAATCTTAAATGCATATTAAAAATAAAGTAAAATAAAAAACCAACCTAATCATATACGTTGCTTTGCATATTCTTGGTTACTATAGGAAACATTCCTATCTGAGAGTGGTACTAATCAAAACTGCTCATTAGTAAGACTGCAGGGTCTCGCTTCTGTGTGCGTGCCTATATGCCCCTTCTGGTGATATTTTGATGGGTTCTGTGATTTAAGTCTGTTGGCAAAATGTCCAGTGTAAGCAGGCTGGCCCTTCTCAGCGTTCTGGAGAACAGGATATATTAGTAGAACATCACTGTCCATGCTCCTTAGCCAGCTGACTGAATGGTGACAAGTGAGACAGACCCTTCAATGAAAATGTCTCAATAACTCAGCAAGGTTGGCTAACTTTACATAGGACGATCTATGAGATGTATGCCTGGTTTAACACTAGCCTGCAGCACACATGCCACTTTTCTTTCAACTATATTTGCAATTTGAGGAAAGCCGAACTGTATTTTGGAATCCAAACAATAATTCAAGGTCGCCAGGATTTTTTTTCTTTTAGGTTTTTTTTTGTTTTGTTTTAACTCTGTCTTCAATATTCAGTCACATCTTTGCAAGATGAAGATCAACAAATTTCCATTTGACATAATTTCTTCTGTCAGTGTCATACTTCATCTAAAGGAGTCATTAAAATAAATTAAGTTAAAATTGTTACGTGTTAAGTGAAAAAACCTCTCGACCCACTAACAACGGGGGATCCCATCTTCACTGAGAGGGCGGAGAAGAAGGGTCTCCAGCAGCCTCGGGGGAAGCCTGAAGCCGAGGTGATGAGTCATCTCATTCAGCCACAGGAGGAGCTAGAGGAGGAGAGTGGGACTCTCCAGAGTCTTGGCACAACCACAGGATGGTCATCGTTTCCCTGGGTTACCAGCAGTGGGTAGTGAGGACTTCGGACAGAGGAGTCCGGTTCAGCTTCGTAGTACCGCGGCACAGACTGTTTGACTTGGTAATTAGCTGAAGACCTAACCCATGTGTGTTAAATCAGGGAGAACACTAGAGCACACAGTGGCAAGCCGCCTATGACTGCAGTTTGGCGGGCGTGTCTAAGGGACACCAGACCGTCATGCACGGTGTAAAAAAAAAAAGAAAATTGTGGTTCCAAGCAATGGCCAAATATGCCACGTTTCACTAGATGCATACCTGTGACAAAGGATGAGGGCAGCAGCCCGGCTACCGCACCAAAGAGCCAGAGAACAGCAGCCAGGGCACACGCTTTACCATTCTGAGCGGTAGCCTCCGTTATACCAGCATATAACGTGTTATAAGCCATGAGGATGATTAGCTGTTTTTGCACAGACAATCATACATGTAGAATAAACCATGATAGTGTGAGCTGAAGCTACATCTTCAACAAACACTCACATTTCCAGTTAATACTCAAATGTACATGTTATGATCACCTACAAAGTTCCCAATAATAAGAAAGTGTGAATGTGAGTTTGTGAAAGACAGACACAGAGATAGGAAACGAAATTTGCTTTGTAATTAACTTACTGTCTCACCACAGTCTGAGCAATGAATGACCCATTGCCAGAAGGATGCAGACAAATTCATTAACAACTCAAATCATTATAGTTATCCCATTGGCCTCTTACAAATAATGCACTGAAAATTAAATATATTTGTTAAGGCCTGAATAACTTCATGTATTCACTGAGGCTTAATTTTAATATTAAAAAGAATATAAAATTCATGACTGATTTGCACTCTGATTTGAGCAAGTAGTTCAAGGTGTACTGCAACTACCAAGGTGCATAAGCCACTAGGCTAGATAAGAGAGATGCTTCTCACTGCCTCTTCAGCTGCCCGCGTGCCAGAGCAGTGGACAGAGCACTGACCCTGGAACAGCTGCATGTACCCTACTGTAGCAGGACTAAAGGCCCAAGTGCCTTTGGAGGCATCGTGTGGACCGTTTAATTTTTACCACTTCTCTTCCCCAATTAGCCACAGACAGATGTCACAGATCTCTACGCTGTCACAGTGCAGTACAGCCAATCAGATGGGAAGAAAAGCACAAGTGCGTCTGTCACCACACCTTTCCATGCCAGAGGCCAGTCACATAGCACCACTGAGAAGCCGTCCAAATATGGGCAAATTTCTCATAATGGCAACTTCTTGTTTAAGTGGATAGGGGTGAGGACGGAAGTCGACAAGACAGGAAATCCCATTCCTGTAGGCAGAGTCATTGTGGCTCGAAATCAATCCCACCATAGTAATGTCATCTGCATACTTGAAGATTCTCACAGAGTCATTACGAAAGATCCATCATTTGTGTACAAGGAATACAGAGGAGGTAACAAGACACAACCTTGAGGAGCCCCTGTATTAGTTGGTCAAACCCTACAGAATATACTATTTACTTTAACCTCCTGAGTTCTGTTCTGCAGGAAGTCAAATATCCATAAGATATGTAAGATTTGCATTAATTTATTGAAAAGCTTTTAAGGTTTAATTAAATTAAAAGTTCAGCTAAAATCAACAAATGGCACATATGTGTCAGGAACCACTAGGTGCTATAATAAGTGGTGCAAGCAAAGAGACAAAGCATCACTGACAGGGTCGTTTCCCCTGTTTGCCCACTGAGAAGTGCCTGAAACTGAAAAGTTAACCATACAAGTGTCCACCTACTGCATGTTCAGAAACTTGAACTGCTTTCTTACTGTTGGGCTACAGGTCTATAATCATAATGATATTAGGTCTTCACGGTATAGACAGGGGTGTCGTTAGGGGTGGGTCTTCGCGGATTAAGCCTCGACTGTTATGATGCCAGCCCCAAATGACTTTTTCTCAGGTTTATTTAAAAAGTGTGCTTTAGCACTAGTGTTACTTAAAAAGTTATGCTGCAGGGCTGAGCCCATGTCTAGTCAGTGTTCCTTAGTAAAGAGATGATAATAGCAGACTTAAAACCCACCCATGGGTATAGGGATGATGATAGCAGACTTAAAACAACCAGGCAATTTGCATTGCTACGAGGACCAGATAAAAATATCAGTATAAACCAGAAAAGGTTCCTGTGCACACCAATGTAATGTAGCAGAGGAAACCTGGTCTAGTCCAGCTGCTTTTCTACCATTTTCCTGACCTCTTATTCAAAAGGTGGGTGAAGATTCTTGGGGACAATTTTCTGTCCTGCTAAGCTTACTGGACCCCGGTCAAAGCAGCAGTAAAATTCATCAGCGTGGTCAGGTAGGCCTGATCATCCTCAGTTATGGCTGAACTAGCAAATTTAGAATATATCATTTGCTGTAGACCCTGCTAGCACTGGCCCTGAGCTCACTGTCTAACTTGGTTATTATGGTCGGTTTTGGCTTTACTGACTGCTTTCTCAGATTTGTATTAGGCTTTGTCAAGTCCTCTATCTCTACTCTTAAAGGCGCGATGTCTTTTTTACCCATAAAGATCTTTTATGTTAAACTATGACTTAGTGTTGCTGTAACCCAAGACAGATGTTGATGGAATGCACGGATTTCCCGAATGTTGATGCAGCATGTGATGTAGCATGTGACAGCAGTTGTGTATTCATCCGGGCGATAGCACGAATTTGCAAAGACTGATCAGTCGGTGTAACACAAGCTGTTCTTAAGGTAATCCGCCGTCTGAGAGGACAACCGTTTGGCAGGCTTGACTTTCGGTTGGTAGACAGGATCCAAAAAGACAAGGTTATGCTCGGAGTGTCCAAGAGGAGTCCAGGCTGCAGCAGGGAGAGGAATGGCAGTAACACAGTGACTCTTATCTAAAATGTCCTCCTACCCAGCAGCCACCTGGATCTGCCGTTTGTATCTTAAGACTCTCCTCAGATCAACATGGCTGAAGGCATTAGCGTCAGTGCACCTGGGTATGTGTTTTCCAGGTCAGTGATATAGGCCAGGAGCTGCTGTGCTCCCTTCTGCTGGTGAAGATTTAGACCGCAACCAGAATAATAAAAGTGGGTTCCCTTGGTAGGTAAAAGGGTCTGTAATTAATGGTGCAAAACTCCATGGAGAGTGTGACTTCTAATTTGTTGTCATATTTTTGCATCATCTTTGGTTCACGTAGCAACACATGCCACCCCCTTTAGATGTTCATAAAGCATAACCTTTAGTATGAAGTGTAACTGTTGCAGTTGCACCTTCAGCTCCTTTTACACTATGTTTCAGCTGAGCTCAATCATATTAATAATACGATAATAATATTTATATTAATAATAATAAATAAACACTGATTTAGCTATGTGACAGACACACACAACACACCCACACACACACCCACACCCACACACAAACACACACATACACACCCACAGCCACATACAAACACACACATACACACCCACATCCACACACATACATACACCAAGACAGGCACATTCATACATCTGCCAGGACATGAATCAATTCACATCACTCTTCCTCACATGACCAGTTATTATTATAATATACACACACACACAAATGTACAAACATACACACTGTCCCAAGCCGAACACACTGCATAAATCAGTGTATGTGCTTTAAATGGGTCACAGCTGCACTGAGACATCACTCAAAGCCTCTGCTTTCTGGGTGTAAACAAACAAAACAACCAAAACAAACAGAAGGCTGGGACAGAGAGAGGAAAGGGAAGATAAAACAGGGAAAAGAGAGATTATGAGAGACAGAGAGAGATAAACATAGAGAGAGAGAGAGAGAGAGAGAGAGAGGGAGATGTGAGGCAATCGCTGATTCAACTAAGGATAAAAGAGTGGCGAGCCAGAGCATCCCTCTTTTATTTAAAAAGCAGGATGAGAGACATCATTAACAGCAGGTGCTAGAGAGCAGGAGCGTGAATGCCTGCTGCTGTATTTTTAGTCTACTTGGACTTTCAGGTAGTGCATGTTAATGACCCAGAGCTTCACAGAGTCCTGACTGATGCCATTGCATTTGGGCACCTTTCAACACATTGTGAGACGCTGATTGATGGAGACATGGAGCCGGGCTCCGGGTCAGGCTCTGGGTTGGGCTGTGAGCGAACTATGGGCAGATGGTCCAGTCACAAAGCTTCCAAACCATCCTCCCTTTAAAAGGCTCCGCTTTATTACCCGGGGTAGAAGGTGAAGCTACAATACCAGGCCTACAGTTCAAGGGAGCTCCGAGGCCCAGTACATAAAAGAAGCAGAATGCCCTAACACACCTGGCGAGGCTCTGCCGACCTGGTAACCTCTGTAAGGAACAATGAGCCCTTCACCTTCAACTGGCCACTATGTTTGTGGGGCAAGTGCCATCCATGCCAAGCGCATGTGCTCATCAGAGTGAAGGGCTCTTCAATATTTTACTGCGTAAAAAACGAGTGGAGAATTCTCCAAATCTCTACTGCTTGTAGCATGCCTAATACATGCTTTTAGAACACACACGCACACACACACACACACGCGTACACATGCACACACGCACAAGAACACACACAAGCACACACGCACAAGCGCACACATAAGCATAAACACACACATGCGCGCGCACACCAATAAGCTTTGAGAATCTCAGTGGATATTATTGAACAGGCATGATATTGGGCTTGGATACTAAATAACTAGAAAAAGGATTAAAGTCCTATTTAGTCAAGTATCTAACAAAGTGTAATTGGTCTCCAGAAACCACACTTTACAGTTTTGATTACAAACACCAAAATCACAGCACTCCTCAGGCTGAAAACACAATCAATGCGATCATCAATACTCGGCACAATAGCTCTGACCAAGACACTGTCATGTTCCACGATCACTAACCACAAGATTAGCAGTATTAACACACTTAAAAGATCGATGAAGCAGTGAGACAGCCATACTGCAAGACAAGGTCACGACTCTCCGTGACCCTCAGTAACCTGTGAGAAGGCGAGGGATGTGAACAAGAGAGTCTGAAGGAGTGAGCATGAAAGAGGAGGAATACCTGTTCAGGAGGGCCAGAGGTCTCACTGTGATGAAGCCGGAGCTGTTTGTCGATGTTGTCACTCAGATACTGGCATACTCTCCTCTTCTGCTCTAGAGAATATGCCTCCAGACTCAGCAAACAGTCACATTTCTGTAGAGAGAGAGAGACAAAGAGAAAGAGTGAGAGAGAGAGAGAGAGAGAGAGAGAGGGGTGGGAGGAGAAAAAGAAAGGGAGGGGAAGAAAGTTAGAGAAAGTGAAAGAGACAAAGAAGAGGTGGATTGGTTGAGAGAGAGGAAGAAAGAGAGAGAGGTAGAGTAAAAGACAGAAAGAGGGAGTGGGAGAGAAGAAGAAGAAGAAGAAGAAGAAGAAGAAGAAGAAGAAGAAGAAGAAGAAGAGACAGATGGAAAGTGTTTAGAATTTGATTGAGTGTTTGTGTCTTTTCACTGCCGAGAGGAAGAGATGTTGGATGAAAGCAGGACCCAGTCCAACTCATTCTACTCTGTTAGAGCTGAACCAGAACCCAGTCCAACTCATTCTACTCTGTTAGAGCTGAACCAGAACCCAGTCCAGCTCATTCTACTCTGTTAGAGTGTCTTATACAGTCCTGCTTCATTTGACAACAAATTCCCAAAAGCTCCATATAAGCTTTCTAAATGTTTCCTCACAAAAAAAAAAGATTGTTGCAGGTTTTCTCTTAAGCAGTTACACCAGGGTATCTGGTTTTGTGAAGTCCAACATTGTAGAATGTGATCCAGCATTGATCGACAACTTGGGTCAAAGACAGAGCTGGGTGCTTTCCCAAACTCAGGTGGAGGCACATCCACACCCGAGCTGCTGGGTGGTGGTGAAGTAATGGCATTATCCATATAATCGATAACCACCAGCAGGGATTCTCCTCACAAAGCAAATTAGTGGCAAGCCTTGATACACAGTCATGTTCTTATTTAACGGCCAAAACAAATGACCTGCTGTAAGTCTTTTTGGGTGAATGGTGCCCTGCTGAACATGGCCTAATCAGGACTGTTAGACTAGTGCCTTGCCTCTGTGCCAATGTCCTGATGTGATTAGTCTGAGCAAAATGTTCAGGAGGGAGAGAGCAAGAGAGTGAGGTTACTGAGTGAGGGCGTGAGTGAGAGAGTGGGTGAGGGAGGAAATGAGGGAGTGGGTGAAGGAGGTTGGTGAGGGAGTGGGTGAGGGAGGTTAGTGAGGCAGGAAATGAGGGAGTGGGTGAGGGAGGAAATGAGGGAGTGGGTGAGGGAGGAAATGAGGGAGTGGGTAAGGGAGTGGGTGAGGGAGGTTGGTGAGGGAGTGGGTGAGGGAGGTTGGTGAGGGAGTGGGTGAGGGAGTGGGTGAGGGAGGTTAATGAGGGAGTGGGTGAGGGAGGTTAGTGAGGGAGTAAATGAGGGAGTGGGTGAGGGAGGAAGTGAGGGAGGAAATGAGGGAGTGGGTGAGGGAGGTTAGTGAGGGAGGAAGTGAGGGACTGGGTGAGGGAGGAAGTGAGGGAGGAAATGAGGGAGTGGGTGAGGGAGGTTAGTGAGGGAGGAAGTGAGGGAGTGGGTGAGGGAGGTTAGTGAGGGAGGAAATGAGGGAGTGGGTGAGGGAGGTTAGTGAGGGAGTGGGTGAGGGAGGTTAGTGAGGGAGGTTAGTGAGGGAGTGGGTGAGGGAGGAAGTGAGGGAGGAAATGAGGGAGTGGGTGAGGGAGGTTAGTGAGGGAGGTTAGTGAGGGAGGAAGTGAGGGAGGGAGTGAGGGAGGTTAGTGAGGGAGGAAATGAGGGAGGTTAGTGAGGGAGGAAGTGAGGGAGTGGGTGAGGGAGGTTAGTGAGGGAGGAAGTGAGGGAGTGGGTGAGGGAGGTTAGTGAGGGAGGAAATGAGGGAGTGGGTGAGGGAGGTTAGTGAGGGAGTGGGTGAGGGAGGTTAGTGAGGGAGGTTAGTGAGGGAGGAAGTGAGGGAGGGAGTGAGGGAGGTTAGTGAGGGAGGAAATGAGGGAGGTTAGTGAGGGAGGAAGTGAGGGAGTGGGTGAGGGAGGTTAGTGAGGGAGGAAATGAGGGAGTGGGTGAGGGAGGTTAGTGAGGGAGGAAATGAGGGAGTGGGTGAGGGAGGTTAGTGAGGGAGGAAGTGAGGGAGTGGGTGAGGGAGGTTAGTGAGGGAGGAAGTGAGGGAGTGGGTGAGGGAGGTTAGTGAGGGAGGAAATGAGGGAGTGGGTGAGGGAGGTTAGTGAGGGAGGAAATGAGGGAGTGGGTGAGGGAGGTTAGTGAGGGAGGAAATGAGGGAGTGGGTGAGGGAGGTTAGTGAGGGAGGAAATGAGGGAGTGGGTGAGGGAGGTTAGTGAGGGAGGAAGTGAGGGAGTGGGTGAGGGAGGTTAGTGAGGGAGGAAGTGAGGGAGTGACTAGTCACAGGAGGGATGACCGTGAATGCCCTTGGAGGGATTCAGCACAAGCTCTTCTGCCTTACTTAGAACACTGGTTTGTGTTCACTAACACACACCCGTGCTCATTCCCACACAACCACATACACACATATGCACACAGACACACATACATGTGCAAAACACACACACATTATTTATGACATCCTTTAAGGACTGAGTATTGGCAGACTGTTCAGTCTTGGTCTTTTCTGGCACATCTGGCAACTCAATGATACCATACCCGCATGCATTCGTGCACACACACACACACACACACACACACACACACACACACACACACACACACACACACAGCAACATAATGTGAATCTGGGCAGTGCATGGTTAATGACAAATAAGCATTATAAAAAAGCAATAACAAAAAAAACAAACATTCTATTTGTGTGCTATTTTCTGGTCATCTTAAGAGTAGCCCTCAGAGAAAAAGGGCATTTCTGCCCTGAAGCGAGCGATTAGAGGGTAGGCCTGCTCTGTGAAACACATCCCCACAGGGCAGGCATGGCAGTGCACTGGGACCAGCGTGTGTTCCACTCAGACTGATTAAAAGAAACGAAAACCTCATCACCCAGTGCTCCTGAGGTGTGCTGCCTGAGATGTGTGCTTCGTCAGCAGCTGTGAGCAGCTGAGCATGTCTGCTAATGTTTGGAGGGTCTGGCTGTTGCCCTTGTAATGTTCTTATACAAATACTTGGGTAGTATTTGTCCTTCGGCTCTTACACTTTCTAAAGTGGTTTATTTGTGTGGGAAGGCCTGAATCAGCAACATGTATAAATTTGGTTAAAAATACAAATTCGCAGTAAGTGCCTATTAACTTTATCAAGACCTAAGAAAACAAAACAAAACAGAAAGGACGGCGAAAATCAAATTAGCTTTAAGCATCCTTGCACAAAATGCCCATTACTCTGGTAGAGTGATTCTGAAAACAGGGCGTTACAGGAAACACTTGTGAATGAGGCCATATGCTCAGGGATGTAGAAAAAGCACAGTAGACCATAATGAACAGGCAAAACACTGCAGTTACAATCAATTATGCAAAGTGTGAAGGCTCACTAGGACCTGCAAAGCAAGCCATATTCTTGGCAAAGGAAGGATAGAAAACACTTGGCAAATAATAGATAAAAAATGGGCCATATTCTGATGCAGCGCGGCCAAGAAATTCAAAACGATGCTAACGTTGGTGAAATCCAAGCTGTCACATCCAAATCATAAAGGAAAAACTATGGGTTGATCATTAAATAAAAATGACATAACTCCATACACAATTCCACCTGTACCTCGTAACACTAAGAACTCGGTCAAATCCTCCACTAGGATTTCTTGCTGTTGAGACAACAGCATGACCAGCGTGCAGAGAGCGGTTGAGAGGATGGGGGGTAGAGCGAGACAGGGTCATTCGCCATGCTTATTGTTGGAGGGAAGATGACATGCAGCTGTTTCAGTGGCAGGCACCGAGATCAGTATGAATCATTCCAGCCTGTCCATCATTTGAATTTAATGTAAGGGTTGGTAGTCTGCTGATATGGTCCAGCAACAATCCCTGAGAGAATTCTGAGACAGCTACCGTGCCTGACAACTCCACTACTACATTCTAAAGATCAGTTGGTAAAGACAGGCAAAGCCATGGATTGGTCCATTTTTTAAATGTTGGTCACAGCCAATTCTCACCTCAGTATCTGTACAGTATATGGTCTCATGTGGAAAGAACCAGCATGAGAGGGTTATAAAGACTAATGCCAACTGTCTCTGTGATGCCTTTGGCCAAAAGATGATACAAATACATGTGATACATTTGTAATGAATTTGTGATGTTTTTGCAATGCGTTTGGTCAAGCACTGAATCTTTTGGAGCTGTCCCTTATACAAGTACATGCTAACTCCCTATGTGTCTTAGAATATAATGATGTATGTAGTGATGTATTGTTCATCTTTGATCTTAGCATGCAGCGTTGACCTGCTGATTGTGGGCATCTGGACACCTAAACATGTTCAATGATATATATATATATATATATATATATATATATATATATATATATATATATATATATATATATATATATATAGATAGATAGATAGATAGATAGATAGATAGATAGATAGATAGATAGATAGATAGATAGATAGATAGATAGATAAAATTAGAAAGGGAGAGGCATATGACTCAATGCCGTTCTGCCGTCCCAGACGCACAGAAGTAGCAAGGCAGCTAGACGTGCACAGGTAGAAACTCTAACCGCGGCACCATCTTCCCCCATTCTCCTACACCTGCAGGTGCGCGACATACCTCAGTCGCAATGGCGTCAAGCCCACCAGCAATAACAGACTTCCGCTCAGGAGCATACGAACACATGGGAACCAAAGCACAGGTCCGTGCTCCTCAATTCTCTGCTACGGGGTGGGTGGGGGACTCTCCTGGGCAGCCAGAGAGGAAGCCTGCATATTTATTTAGAATGGGTGTAAACAGGAGACAAGCACGCTCGCAGATGTCCCACACACTGACATCACTTCCTTCAAACTGAGTGATTTGGGGGGGGGGGGGGGGGGACGACACGACACACCCAAAAAGAAAAACAGTATCCCACACCAGTGTCAGGCTCAGCCACCCACAAGCAAGTCAGGCAAAGGCTAGAAGATTTGTGCCTGCCACTAAAGCTTTAAGAAAATTACACCCTTTTATTTCTGAAGTGTACGCACAACAGACAGAAACATGCCAAGAGCAGACTAAGCCTACCTTCATTCTCCCGCGCCTAGTCATACAGCCCCCATCACAGATAATACACTAGCAGATTATGTGTAGCTTAACCAGGGCTTGGGACCTTGGGCTTTGTGTGTGTGTGTGTGTGTGTGTGTGTGTGTGTGTGTGTGTGTGTGTGTGTGTGTGTGTGTGTGTGTAATACTCCTCATCCAAAAAAAAAAATCTACATTATGCATTCTTATTCTGAATGAATTCCTCCTCTGGCCTTTCAAAACAGACTCAGACTCCAGACTCCACAGCGGGAACCTGATGCAGGCAGAGGTCGTGTGCTATCCTGGACAAACTGTGAGAAATGTCTCAAACAAGACATGTCTTCTCCTGGCTTCTGCAGGCCCTGGGACTGATGGACTCAGCTGAGTAGAAGCCTGGTCCATTCAGAAGCCCGTCCCACCCCATAACCTGCATCGCGGCTTTCCACAAGATAGCCCCACTCCCCAACTAAGCTGAACCACTAGACCCCCTTTCTCCTCCAGATCATGCTCCACCTCCTCCTTTGTGAGAAGGACTAGTGAGAGGATGGGGAGGTTGCAGGGCACAGGATGAAAAAACAGACAGTGTCTAGCAGACAGAGTGGCTTCTCGAGCCTGGCGGGGTTTAGTGGAATGCAGTTTCCCAGGCCCTGCTAATGAAGCCAGACCAACGTTCTGGATTCAGCTGGGCTTAGCAGCGCTGCCTGGCTCTTGTATGACTGTGTAGGCGAGGAACCAGTGAGTCCCTCCTTGTCGTGAACCCTGCTCTCCTGCCATCAAGTGACTGGGAGCTTGGGTAAGGACGACACTCCCCCAAGGGGGAACAAAGAGGAAATATAATGTATCTTCACACAGGGCTCAGTAATACCCAGACATATTTTCATTTCTGATCACGCATATGCATGATGTAAACACAAGTCCCATTGGCAAGCGATCCTTGTTGTGTGTGTAGTAGGAGATGACAGATCTAAAGTTCATAAAGACTCTTAATAATGAAACAGCTGGAAATAACTGACCTCATCTCTGTCAGCTCTAAAGTTGATGGTCTCTAAGGTAGCCACGATTTTAGAAACAAGGTCAAGCTAGCGTGCGATCTTCATGTTAGCATCCCCAAGAGTCGGCTGTGGTCTGGTTTATCGCAAGATCAGACTCAGTTTAGGACCACTCTAAGCCCACTGGCCCATAGTGTGTGAGGCAGGGCAGCCACAACACAATGTTTTCTGTCTAAATGGTATGACCGTGGTAGATTAAACGCAAGGATCATAACAAACATGTAACAGACAAGATATTGATATGGTTATAGCTGTGATAAAGTCTTTCCTTGCTATCTGAAATGGGAAATGGGTATCTCCTGTTCTCAGGAGGAGTGTGAGGCAGAATGTCCCCGGCAGGGTTAGGCATGCACAGGGAGTGCCCTACAGCCAAGGGCCACAGGGCAGGCCCAGCGTCTCTTACCAGCAAATGAGTGGTCAGGAGACACTGGTATGTGCTGTTGCCATTAACAGCGGAGGGGGAAAACACAACAAAATAATAGCATGTTTGTAATGGAGTCAGACACTAGTTGTGGTGTTTGTCTTAAGCAGGGATGAAGTCTTCTAATAGCTATTACAACAGTGTTGTATAACATTTACATAACTTGATAGATTAATCAACAAAATAATGTCAATCTGAAGGCAAGGTTCCCTGTCAGTTGATCGTGATGGATGGCTGTTGTTTCAAGATAGACAGATTACCACACAATGACAAGCAGGGATGTTGATGAAACATTGCTGTCGATCTGATCAACTTCTCCCCGCCTGCGAGCTTGCTATCCTAATTCCATAGCAGCATGTTTTATGGGCTCTCACCAAGGCCGCCGCCTGGGAATATTTCACCGCCACCATTTTTCTGAGCCAGTGAGATTACAGGCTCTGCCTCTGCCTAAGACATGCCTCAATCGAGTAGCAGCATTCCATGTAGGCCATAACTGGAGGCTGGTTGAGTGCAGTGTATTAGAGCGTGCTGGGCAGAGGTGAGATCTGGTTTGAGGAAGATCAGTGAGTGGCTGTAAAGTGAGTTAGTTTTGGTGAATTACATTTTTTTTTTTAAGATTTCATTGGTTCCCTCCATTTTGGAGACCGGCCTAAGGAGGACAAATCTAAGTAACACAGACGGAGAATAAAACTGGCCCAAACTGGCCTGTGTTTGTGGTATATGGGCTGTAGATGGGATTAGATATACAGATGCTCTGGGTTGTGCATCTTGCATTTTAAGGCTGTAATTGTAACTATCACAATTACATGTTACACAATGTTTAGAGGTTCCACTGTACCATCATACTAGGCCTGAGCTATGAACTGGACCAAGGCCACAGCCTGGAGGTTGGCACAGCCATGTGCACTCTGTGGAACAGGCTTCCATTCAGACAGAAGGCGAAAGAGAACTTTCAGTACCACATTCTCGAAATAGCATGTCAGAGAGTGCAGAAACTTCAGAAAACTTATGACACCGACAGACGGGAGTTCAACAGACAGGCCCTGTGTCTTCCTCATGATGATTCCACGCAACTAACTTCTACAGTCTAAAAGAAGCCATGAATCAGGCCAAGCTCACAGGACATCGCGTACCCAAACAGCCAGAATGCTGACCTGCAGCTTACTGTCTTGAATGTGATGCTTCTGTTTTCAGCCATTGCTTCCCTGCAAAGATTCTGCCAGCTGCAGCAGCAGCACTGCTCTCTTAAATACAGGGTCATCTCCTCCTCTCATATTCGCTAGAATCTGCCTCTGTGTTTGTTCCCGCTGCTTCCGCAATTTGTCCGTCTGTTCGTCCATGAGCTCATGGTGGCGCACGTCACGGTTTTTCAGTTCTTGCCCAACTCACGTGTCTGGGGTTGTGTTGTGAACAGGTCCTGGTGTCACATGAGCCAGCAGCCATGGGAGTAGGCCGTTAAACAGCCCTGCAGCCATTATGCCAAAGGTGGCCCGTCTGTCACAACGTTACAGATGGCCATTATAAAGCCAGCAATTTCACTGGCACAGGCCTGAGAATCCAATAATGGTGCACTGCCCTGGAAACAGCGGCTTCACTACCTCCCTCCCAAGCACTACCAATAGATAATAGATATGCCCAGCACACAGACACAGGACTGGAATAAGATGCTAAAAGTAGTAGCTGTTATTTTTGTATAACCCTTCAATCAGTAGTTGCAAATAATTGACAATACATCTAGTCTGCAGTTACTGTTCAATTCAATAGTGATGATGATAAATATGGTGACAGATATCACAGACACTACAAGCACTATGTGCATCTAACTCAACATTCATCACCTTTAAAACAGTCTTTTAAAAAGTTGTGTATGAAACGAGTGTCCCTTCTCCTACCCTGCTACCCTATGAAACCTGTTCCCCTTCTCAGGACGTGACAGAAGCCAAGGTGAACTCACGTCGGTATAGTCAGCAAGCAGCTGCTTCTGCAGGGAGTCTCCAGATCTGAGAAACCTCTTCCTACTCACTGCTCTGTCCGACAGGTTCCCCATACTTTAAATCCACACAGGAAAGCACACAACTGCTCTGATGTCCTCTCGTCTCTGTGTCTCTGTGTGTCTCTCTCTCCATTCTGTCCCTCTTTCACACTAGCCAGAGTAAATCTGGGTTAACCATGCTCCTTGGTGAGCTGGTGCTAAAATTGTCTGAAGCCCCACTAGCATGCAATGGGAGGGGAGCCCTGTAGCTGGAGCTTGGAGAACTCACATCAGGTCATTATGACAAGGATGAGCTGGACAGCTGGGAAGAAAACACACTGGACTGAACACAAAAGCCCACATGAATGTTCCAATCATCAATACAGTCTGAGGCCCCTCGAGGCTACATGACTGATTCTGTGTTTTCTAGGAATTCGCCATTTTTCCAGCCTCCGGGTCCTTTGCCATGACAGACAGGGGGGGAAAAAGCATTTCATGCTTCTAATAGCATAGGAATTTTTGACAATAATGGCAGCGCTCCAAATGAAAACAAATCCTTCAGGATTATTCTCAGAAGGCAATTCTCACAAGACTGCAGGCCAAACAATTCAAATTTACAGATGGAGACGGAAGTCTGGGAAGCCACTGTAATCTGCCACTGTTAGAAGAGCAGGACCATGCCTAACGTTTCACAGAACACCTGCTCCAACACTGGATTGGACCTGCTCTCTCTAGCATGGCCAAAACCCAGAGAAGACCTGAAGGGGAAAGAGGGGAAACAGACTAGCTGTACCAGCACGGACGCAAGGACCACGAGGGACGGCACGTGTGACCGCGGACGCGGGAAGGCGGAGGATGCTGGAATGCTACTACCTAACACCACTCGCTTTAGCACTCTGCCTACATTCCTTCTCCAGTGTGATGCACTTGTGGTTGAGCTTTTGAGGCCAGTCCCAAAGTGCGTTTGAAGTGGGCCAGACGGGAATGCGTGGGTGTGTGAGAAGATGTTTGGAGTAGCATCTAAACACTGAGAGTAGAGAAGCTAAGATAGAATTCTTCATGGCAGTGTTGATAAGCAAATCTATAGATTTGCTAACTCTTCCATTTATAAAGATTTGGTTTACTCTCTCATGCTCAACATCTAATGCACTGAGTTTCATAGCTATGCAAGATAAAAAATCTACCCTAAGACTTAACCCAAACAGTGAAAAACACAACATTTCTTCCTTTAAAATTGCCCTTTTGAAAATGTAATTAACTTACACTGACAAACCACATGCCATGCAATAAAATTGTGTCAGACCACACAGAACAGTTCAAGTATTGGTGATGATTGTTTCTGACCTGCTACAGTAAGGCAGAGTCATCAATCAACCCTCTTCCTCTTAACAACACATTCAAGGTCATCTGTGAGAAACAAGGTCCAAAACGGAGACATTTCTTCCCAGATGCTATTTTTCCTTCATCTACCCAACACAATTTCACCTCTATATCTGGCAAAAGACCCTTGGGGGAGAAGAAACCTCAATGCAATTATACCTTGCAGAGGAAATGGAAAAGGCTTTAACTTTGGCATGGATTATGTGAAAAAGACAGGAGGAGGCAGAAACACACATATACATACACACACAAACGTGCAAGCACACATACACAAGTGACCTATGCTTCTAATGAGATTGTTTACCAGCTTCTACACTCTCTCTCTCTTACTCCTCTCTCCCTTTGGCTCTCACTCACTCTTACTCCTCTGTCTCTTCCCCTCTCCCTCTCTCTTCTTCTCTCTTTAGCGCATTGACCCCAGGCTGAGACAGCCTCCAGCTACTATTGTTGCAGTGCACAGAGACAAAGGAGAGAGCACTCCACTTAGGGCCATAGATTACATTACTGAAGGTGGGTGGGGGGCCTGCTAGCAAGGCCAAAGTACTCCACCAGCCCACCCCGTTAGCACAGCCACACTAACTTCTGTTTTGACCATAGTAAAGACAGATATACCTTAGATGGGCTATTTATTCATTTATTTTGGTTTGAATTCATTTTCATTTATTACATTTTTTATGCATTTATTCAGCAGAGACAGTGGGCAGCCTATTAAGGCTGCTGTCTGTAGTTTGCTGCTGTCCCCACTGACATGATGCATCATAGGCAGCATATGTCCTTAAGACTGTCTGTAGTTTGCTGCTGTCCCCACTGACATGATGTATCATAGGCAGCATATGTCCTTAAGACTGTCTGTAGTTTGCTGCTGTCCCCACTGACATGATGCATCATAGGCAGCCTATGTCCTTAAGAATAAGCAATTCTCCTTTAAGAGAACAAGCGAGACCTGGGGTATCATTTCACAGATATTTGGTTGAATAACTTCAGGACAGCTATTAAAACGTGCCGGACACAAACTGCACAGCTAACTCCCCTAGGAGGAACAAAATTAATGGTGCAGGCTTGACACGACCAGCGCGTGACAGGCTCCCGTTCACCTACTCCTGGACGCCTCATTACTAAATCTGCCCTTGCTATGTGTAAGAGGAATATTTAATTTCTGCCTTTTTTTCTTTTTTGCTCGACTACTGGACCTCCTCGGAGTTAGCCGAGCTAAGGTTCTGAGCGGGGTTATTCGTTTAAGGACATCCGCAGTTTGTCCAGCAGAATGTCACACCGCATGTCCGTACAGCTGCAGCATGATGGTAATGTCTTGTGCTTCAGTGCCCCACGGAATCACATGTCCTGGACCCGAAGCAGCACAGAAACTTTCCTAGAGGTCACAAGCTGTTTTAACACTAAATCACACATTAAAATGACCAGAAGACAGTCCTATTAAAACACTGCACACGTCTGCTCCTATCTGTAAGCCCCCAATCACGCTGAAATGAGTCTCAGGTACGGTAAAGCACATCAGACTCGATATAAAAGAGTAGTCACACAAAGTGTACTGCATGTGTTGCAATGACCAAGTGCGAAGAATGCATCACACACATTATCCACGCCGACGTCTCTCTGTCAAGTGGTGAAGAGCGGCTCAGCTCTCCAAAGCCTGCTACCAAGATTCCAAATGAACCTGGTGACCTTGTGGTAGTATTTTCTGAATTTGTTCAAGCACAAATTCAAACAGTGGATAGTCCAGTGCACTCTACTGTCCTGACCTACTGTCCCCCATTGTGGTCATTACAGAGCATTCCTGCTTCAAGTGCACACTGGAAGTGAGACAGCTGAGTCTATCATCTTTAAGTGAAATGGACAGGAAGAGGGGTTTACTGTGCCATTGGCAAAAATCAGCCACAATGCCACTAGGAGACCCAGCCATAGTGTCACTGTCCAAACCCAGGCACAGCATCACTGCCTAAAAAAGCAGCGTTCACGCACACACACACACACACACACACACACACACACACACACATACATATGTACATACACACACACACGCACACACACACGCACACATACACGCACACATACACGCACACATACATGCACACATACATGCACACATACATGCACACATACACACACACAATGGCTCAATCACAAATGAACATGACATTTCTTTCAATATGTCAAAGGATTGTAAATATATATGATCAAAATGTTCATTATTACAAAAAATATGGAGCAACATTTCATAATTTTCAAAAACTCATTCATATCTTATACAGCATAAATATGTGTTTAATAGAACATGCAATACAAAGTAAATAAATACAACTCTGGAAAAAATTAAGAGATCATTGCAAGATTGCTCTGGTTTAACTATATATAGGTATGCAAAAATGAACTTTTTTGTTTCATTACATAAACTCCATTTTTCTCAAATTCCAAATACAAATATTGTCATTTAGAGGATTTATTTGTAGAAAATATCAACTGGTCAAAATAGTGTTTTCAGGACTGAAATAATGCAAAGAAAACAAGTTCATATTCATTTTTAAGCATCACAAAACCTGTTTTCAGAAATCAATATTTAGTGGAATATCCCTGATTGTCAGTCACAGCTTTCACGCGTCTTGGCCTGCTCTCTACGGTGCTCGTTAAGCAAGATTTGATTCAGGTGATCACTTATTCACCACCTCGTTATGTACAACAAGGCGTCCCTGTGTCGGAATTCAACAGACACCGGAATGGAATGGCTGCCATACACGTAATTCAGAGGTTTTTCCTCACCTGTATATATGGTTCTTATAAGGCTTTTACAGATCTTTTGCATATGTAAAAAAGGAAACAAGACCAGGCACTGAAATAGTTTGACAGCAAAATAAATCTACAATAAATGAAGATATAAATGGAATTGTCTGGATAATCCAAGCTTCACTCCTCGCTTGTGTTTCTGTGACGGTGCTGAGATCCAAAGAGGTCCAATCAAACACAAGCTTATGCCAAATCATCCATTAAAAAGCACTGCACACTGACAGGCAGCGTTCAAAAACCAAACCCAAGAACACCCCGCCTGACCAGGAGGCCAGAGAGGTGAAAGTGGCCTTTCACAATCATGACAGAAACAGATGACACAGACTGTCACTCAGACACTTAAGTCATGCTCGTGGACACTGCTGCCATCGCTCAGTAGCCTCTACGACATCCAGCATCCGAGGCCTCATCATATTTGAAGGAGACAATGAGGTGACAGTGAAGCTAATGAACTCTTTTGTGACTGTTATACTCAATCACTGTGTCAGCTGCACTGGAACGGAGACGGAGTATTTCAGCTTTAAGCAAAACAGACAGAATGAGGGGCTTTTCCGTTTATGATACACAATGCAATAACATCACATCTTAAGTGACACCCAGCCATACACGAGGCAGTGCATACACACCCACCCCACAGGCACAAATCACGGCTCAGGTGTGCAACTCGCCCCTTGTTCACTCTGCACACACCACCGGAGTACTGATCACACATCTGTTCTCAATGTCCCCAGAACTACAAAAAAACAAAAAAAACAGTTTTCTTCCCACAGTGCTTTGCATTAGCATACCAGCCGGTCTAAAACCACGCCTGCTTCATACCTGCCTCAACCATTCATCACAACCAAGTTTACGTTTAGTTGTTTGCATTCACTCTGGTCTCCTTTTTCTTCTTCTTTCGGTTGTACTTACAGTTCTGGGTTCTATAAATCCAAAGTGCGCTCAATTGCACGCATGTTGCACTACTGCCTTGCATGTCAAATAATGACTTTTTTTTTTAATTACACTGTTTCACAATTCTTCAATGGAGAACCCAAGGGCATGTCAGAGCAGTGCTGTTTGTTTTCCTGACTAGAATACTCCAAATGTCATGCTGATGAGTACACACCATCACAACAAGCCAAACAGAATAGAACAGAGAATAAAATGGCTCTGCCAGGTCAAAGCTGATTCATTAATTATGAAATGAATTATTAAAAATCAAATCATATACTGTGGAAAGATTCTAGTTCTTGGAGAATTTTCTGGGAATCTGTGTTCAAGAGTATATTATTATGTCTAATAAAGCCTATGTAACCAAAGACATGTATAAATCCACAGAATCTTTTTTCCATCAGTTGACACAGGCAGTACTCTGAACACTGTCACCTGGCTACCATAACTACACCCCATTAGGGCAAACATGACTGGTGAGATGTTGGCAGACAATGTGAAAGAAAAGGACACCAATGTCTGTTTGTCTCGCACCCACGGTTTCTCTTTCTGTCTCCCCATTTGTATGTCTCCCTCCCTCCACCTCTTCCCCTTCTCTCTCTCTCTCTCTGTCTCTCTCTCTCTCTCTCTCTCTCTCTCTCTCTCTCCCTCTCTCTCTCTCTCTCTCTCTCTCTTTCCCTTCCCTTTTTCTCCCCCTCATTCAATTCAATTTTCAATTCTATAAGCTTAATTGCCATGACCATATTCATTGCAAGAACACGAATTAACCTTTCAATATTACGGAAATTAATATGCCTATTATACGGCAATCATAATTAACATGAAAAGAACTGTAATTAGCATGAAATAATACTTGAAGTAAAGAAATGTATGTTAGTGCAAGTGTGTGTGTGGGGGGGGGGGTGCCTTGTTTTGGGGCTACTCACTTGTGGCAAGTAGATATGCATCTCCGAGATAAAGTGCAGCTTTCGTCTAACAGGATGGGCAGTTTTTCAGTACTAGATAGTCAGCTAAAGTTTCCTGTATGCTCCTCTCCTTCTCTCTGTCTCTGCTCAGCAGGCCCGCACACATGGCAGCTACAAGCTCATGGCCTGCCGTGCCGTCTGGGTGAGTGAAGCAGGACCGCCACACTCCAACACCTCCTTCACCAGAGCCCCACAGACGCAGCCTCGCGCCTGTCTGCATAACCGCTCTATTTTAAGAGCCTAATTGGACGGCCTGGGTATTCCTCTCCATTCTTTCGCCCCTGCCCTGCTTCTGCGGCATGTATCGAAAGCTTCGGCTTGTCTGAGTTTAAAATAGGTAAGGAGTTGTTAAAAAATTCATTGCGGTTTAATCAGGCAATAACTCCGGGTGTCCGAGAGGGAATTAAAGGGGGCAGCGACATAAATGCGATAATGATGGGAGGAGGGAAAAGAATAACCAAGACTAGGAAAGGAGGATGAGAAGGATGTGGGGGAAGACGGGTTTATGGCTCACAACTAAAAGCGCAGGCGGAGCGGACAGCATGTGCACGAGGCACGTAGAAAAAGCCTGGAGCAGAGCTCAGGACCAGAGGAACCTTGACACGCTCTGAGAGCAGTCAAAGAAGAGAGGGAGACTGTCCTGAAGGGCCACGACACCGCAGAGTTTACTCTTGTTCGGATTCAGCACACCCCTACAACTGATGAGATGGTTACCAAACAGTTGCTGAGATGACCAACTCCAATGAGGTGTGCAGGACAAGGTGTAAAGAGTAAACTCTGCAGTGCTGAGTCCCTGCGACCATCACGACTGCGCTGTAAGTAACTCACCTCTGTCATGTGGATCAGGTAGAAGCGAAGCTCCTCACT
>NC_137504.1:26235000-26257500 GCF_041902795.1 Electrophorus electricus
TCTTTTTTAAAACACCAAGTTGGACAAGGTCATGCAACCACTTGAAATAATCTTAAATTGCTTTCTGAGGTATTTTTGAAAAAAACCTCACCTGAATCATACAGATGCACACACATTGCATGAGTTGTAATATTTATACATGGAAACTGGCCTCCTTAAAAATTTCTTCATTGCTATTTTATCATGTCTCTGTACAACTGTGGAGCAAACAGTTAACCGCGGTTTAGTGGCGCTCTACAGTACTTCCTCTTCGCTCTCATGGACTCTTATGGACAAATTTCTGTCACGGGATGTGTGAGGTACAAACCCAGCATGACCTTTACTCGCCAGGTGACACAGAGAACAAAGCACTGGAACTTAGCCCTCGTTCACCAAAACTATCCTCTTCACAAGCTGCTGGTTTTCCTTCCTGAAATTCGCTTTTTTTTTCTTTTCTTTTTTTCCATGCTTGAATCTGCATGTTTTAGACATAATTAACTAACTTGGTGGAAAAAAACAAAACAAAACAGAAGAACAGGACACTGCTGAAGTGTGTCCAAGTTTGTGTCTTTTACAGTAGGCACACTGTCTCCTGCCCTAACCTTGTTAGTATTACATGGCTTCAGAAATAAGTCAGTAGTGTATCCGAGTGCATGTTCATGCCTGTATGCATGTGTGCAAACATGCTTTTTTGTGTGTTTGTGTTTGTTTGTGTGTGTGTGTGTGTGTGTGTGTGTGCGCGCGCACATGTGCGTGGGCTTGTGGGTGCTTGACGGTAATAATGTGCATGCATGCGGTTATGTGTATGGACGTGTATGTGCATGTGTTCATGTGTGTTTGTTTGCATGTGTGTGGTTGTGTACGTGCGCGTTTGTTTGCGCGTGTGTGTGTGTGTGTTGTGTTGTATATGGTTAGCTCCACTGTGTGTGTGAGCTCCACTTACCCTCCTGCAGCTGCAGCTGTCTGAGGAAGAGAGGATTCTGCAGCACGTTACAGCGACCAGCTTCATCCTCCCTGGTCACCAACATCAAGTCCGTATAGATGAAGACAGTCACCTGGTCCACACGAGGGAGAGAGAGGATATTAATGAGTTGTTCATACTACCAGTTTATCAAATGTATCGCTCCCTCACAAATACAAAAAAGCATCTCAGTTACACAAAATGTTGAACGCAAGCTGAACATGACCAAGCTTTTTCTGAATGAATGCAAATGCAAAATGCACACCCACATACACACCTTAATGTTTTAACACATCTAAGGCACAAAAATTACATTTGCATACAACGAGTCTGTGCTGCTGATCAAATAAGAGGTGTTACTTAGAAATGAGCTGGGCTGCACTGAGCTTCCTTAAGGACAGTACAGCACTGTGTTCATAGTCAGCAGTGTGTTAGCACAACACACAGTCAGCACAGGACAATCCTTCAGACAGGAAGCACACACCACCACCTTCAGAGAGGAGGCACACACTACACAATCAGCTACATACACATCAACCAAGGGATTGATGCTGTACTTTGTAAAAGTGGAAAGTGTTACTGGATTGATTTATGAAGCAGGACGTCCTCAGTATCCAGGCCCATGTGCTAGCACATGTTTTATACCTGCTAGGCCAGTAGAGAACCAACTGATTAAGTGAAGTCTCACAGAATTTCCTGCAGCGGTAGTAGCTGCAACTTTAGGGGCACTGTAGTGTGTAATAATATTTGCATTTGTAACACACGAAGCCAGCAGCATACAAATAATATGATGCATAAAAACATAACATACTCTATATTTTCAAAAACATACTGCATATGTAAAAAAAAAATTTATATATATATTGTAGCATAAAAAAAATTAAATCTATATTTTAACTTAAATGTTCCTATTCAATTGCTTAAGAAGTTTTTAAGGTAGTGGAGAGGGAGATGACGTGACACGACTGTTAACTATATTCTTAAGGGCCACTTTCAACGTTCAAACTCTCATGCTATCAGTACAATAATACCCAGAAAATTCGCGCTTCTGAATCTGTTGCTTCACGAATTCGCGTATTTTTTCCTTGGAACCTCACACTTAAAATTCGCAGTTTATCGCGTCTCACGACCTCGTTCGATGTGTCAAATGTATCGTGTAGCGTGTTAGCTTTGTGTGTGTGTTTTATTTGCGTTTTCTGCAAACCCTAAGATGCCTCCCAAGCGCCCTGTACCTTCTAAGGCTTCTGGCAAGTAAGTTAAGAGGCCGAAGGCTACTATAACATTCCAGAAGAAGGTGGAATTGTTGGATATGCTTCGTGAAAAAAAGAGCTTCGCGGCTGTAGCCCGCAATTACGGCGTCAATGAAAGTACGGTACGCTACATCCAGAAGAACGAAGTGGCTATTACCGGCTATTATTACCGTTTCATGAAGTTTCCGTGAAACTGCTAAAAATGTATCCAACGTTAGGAATAAATACATCGTTAGGATGGAATTGGCATTGTGGATCAACGATTGCAGGAAAAAATACATCCCCTTAGCTGGCAACATTATCAGAGAAAAGGCACTGAATCTGTACCAACCGTTTTCAACGGAAGAAGGCGCAGAAGCACAGCCAGGAACATCAAGGGACACTGAAGATTTTGTTGCCAGTAGGGGATGGTTCGACCGTTTTCAAAAACGGTTCAACTTAAGGTCGGCATCATTGTATGGAGAGGCAGCATCTCTCCATAGCAGAAGTAGAAGTAAATACCCTCACGGATGCCGATCTGGAGGAGTTTACGAGGTCTGCCAGCGAAGAGGATGTGGAAGCAGAACTGGAGACAGAGGCAGAGGAAGTTCCTGACATTGGAACGTTTGTCCGAGATCTTGAGGACAGCAAGGAATGTGCAAACGATGGTTGAGTCATGGCATCCTCACATGATTCTGGCATTAAAATCTAACAGTGGCTTCGATACTCTGCTCCAGCTGTATAAAAGTCTCCTAGACACCCTGAAGAAAGAACGGCAGCAACTTCCAATAACAATGTTCCTCAAAAAGGCCAAAAAAAAAGCCAGAAAGAAACCCTACCAGAAGATACGGCTCCTGTAGTAGAGCCAGAAGATGAGCCAAAAGAATCATCTACTTTTACCTGTACAATTTTAAAGGGTAGTGCAAATTATAACATCAATTTTAAAATGAACTTGTGTTTTGGGGACATATTTGGGGTTTAACATATGAAGATAGGTTTTTAGAGGCCTTTGTTAGTTGTCTGTCCAGTATTACTGTACATGAAATGGCCTTAAACACTATACTATATAAAAATAGTAAAACATCTTGTAGTCATTATATCTAATGTTGTCCTTTCCCAAATTCTAGACTTTTATCTAATCTTAAGTGACTTTTGTGTGAAATTATATTTCTTCAAATTTTCTTTCAAGAAATAAATACTTCATGCAAATAAATGATCTAAGTAGAAAAAGTCAAGAAACAAGCTAAACATTATAACATATACTTTTAATTTTCATGAGCTATATTGCATCAAATGCCTATATCTGAACTGAATAATAACAAATAGAAGACAAATTTCCTATGACATTTTTTTTTAATCTGTTGAAAATTAACTTAATCCTGAAAGTTAGCACTTTAACATGCTGAAATCACTTTAAACCTTTTGAAAGTTAGCACTTAAACCTACTGAACGTTGGGGCTTTAAACCACAGCTTAGGGTTACAAGGCTATGCTCAGTATAGAAGATGATATCTAATAAACATCTGTATGCTCTGAGAATTTCCCCGAATAGCCGCCTCTTGTGCCCTATGATGGCTCAGTGTGCGTCTCAGGCTGTTTGGAAAACAGGAAAATCTGCTCTAGTGACCTGAGGAGGCAATGAACTTCACTCATCAAAGTTCAGACTTTTTCCTAGATTCTGGTTCACTCAGAATCCACAACGCAGCTTTGATCTTTGAAGACAAGGCCATGAGCACATTAGTGCAGCCGATAATACTCCGGAAATGTAAATGTGGACTTGGGACACAGAAATGCATTCGGCGCAAGGACATGTTAATGAAGTGTGATTTTACAGCCAGGGCTTAGAGGTAAACGATGATGGTGAATAGAATGGTGAAAAACAGAACAAGCTCTGCTATAGTGCACTGCTAAGATCACAATCAGTAAGCTTTCTGAAACCCATTGTTTAGCATAGTTTCAGCAAGCCTTCACTGTCATATATAAAACAAGCAGCTTTTTCTAAAGGGCATTGTGCAAAGCCTAACCGCATGACCCGAAGAGTAACCAAACCACAATGCCCAGAGGGTCCAGCAGGGTGGGGAGGCTAGCTAACACACACACACACACACACACACACACACACACACTGCAGAGAGGGGCTCTTCACAACCACCTTCCTTCCTGAGCACTTTGAGATTTAGTTTTAGCAAAGCCTCTCATGACTGTGTACTGGGGCCCAGACAAAGAGAGGCGAGGGCAGGCAAACCCAGCAGCCCTGCCTGCACGAGGCTGGCATGCTGCCACCACCAAAGACAGGGGACAGGTCTGCAGATCTGCCTGACCGTCTACAGCGCTGCAACAGCCTGGGTGTAGTCTCTGAGAGGAAGGTGAGCAGACTGAAGAACGTGTTCACAGGCAAATGTTTAAGCAATAATGAGCGTGCATTCACTAAAGGATGGGAAAATTCCCAACAATAGCAACTTGGTGGTGGGGCTTGAAGTGGCAAGTTTCCCCATTAGAAGTCAAATACCTTAACCACTGAGCTACCACTGCCCGGCTCTGAGTGCTTGTAACATACATTGATAAAAACTGATTCTGACACACACACACACACACACACACACTAGCCCACCTTCCCATTGCACAAAGCAGAGACATATGATAAGTACTATTTTAATCTAGAACAATTGCAAAACAATCAGCATTGTAATGTTAATGATATCAGCAAAGTAAAGAGTGAGTGTACTGTATGCTACCCAGCTGAATGGAAAGGAGCCCTTTCTAGGCATTAGGCTTCACCTGCTTCAAACCCTCAAGAGTAGGACTTCTCACCTCCAGTTATGCGTATTGGGACAAAGTAAGAAACTAAAAGATATGGACTCATGTATTCTATGAGTAATGACAAAGCACTTTTGTAAGTTACTCTGGGTAAGAGCATCTGCTAAATGCAACTGTAAATGTAATATTGTTCTGATATACTTTCACACTGAATCACCAGTTCAGTAATATGCTTGGCTTCCTCTCCATGCAGCACACTGTTGTGGTTTGGAACAGACATAGACCAGGGGTTTTTTGTGGTTTGTGTGTGTGTGTGTGTGCATAGGGTGCATACACATAGCATAGATAACAGTGATGGCAAAGAGCTGTAAAGGGCATTTCCTGCTCGTGTGGCTTACTTACGCCTCCCTCTCTCATAAGGCCTAGACAAGGACCAGAAACATCTCAGCTCTTCTACCAGCGCAGTAACTGTCTTAACCCACACGACCAGAAACATCTCAGCTCTCCTACCAGCGCAGTAACTGTCTTAACCCACACGACCAGAAACATCTCAGCTCTTCTACCAGTAATGTAACTTGTCTATTAAACTTAGATGGACCCTGCTCATTTGCAGTATTTGTTGAATTTAGCAGATTTAATGAAAAAGTCAGATTTGAATACAATGCAAATAAAATAAAAACAATAATATCCATAACCCAGTGTTGCATTCTCTCTCACTCACACAGGTCTGGACAGTCAGGTTTTCCCTACTCCTGAAATTCCAGCAGAACAATTAAAAGTGTGTTAAATCCTGTTCAGGTTTTACTGGTTTAATTCACCTTTCATTTACCAGAAGAGCTTTTTAAAGGCTGTATTCTGATTGCACAAATGATTATAAACAATGGCATCCGAAAAGCATGCACGCACACACACCTTTGAGCCTTCACTTTGCATAACTACTTCACAGTGCACAGTGTTACTGCTAAGGCCAAAGAATATTTAATTGAACTTTTAATGAAATATTTTTAAAGGCAAAACTATACATGTGCTTTCTCCTTCAAAATCATCAAGTGTTGTAACACATCCCAGGCAATCTGCAGACACTGATCTTACTTTCTCAAGTTCTCTTAGCAAGAGTACAATATAGTGCATTACTGTGTACAATCACAAAACCTCAAATGTCAAACAGAAAAAGAGAAAAAATGGGTTGTCTCCACAAATAAACAAACAAACTAAGAACATTTACCTGACGCTTTTATCCAAAGTGACTTACAATTATGACGTAAGTAATTGAGAGTTAAGGGCCTTCCTCAGGCGCAGTGGTGGAGCTTAAACCAGCAACCTTCCAGTTAGAAGTCAAGTGCCTTAACCACTGAGCTACCACTGCCCAATGGAAGACAAACAGCCATGGACATTAATATCCCTGCTTTCAGCATGGTTCCTAACTGAAATACAGGACAAAGGATGGACAGGACAAAGGATGGACAGGACAAAGGCTGACTCAGTGGAAAAGTCCAAGGCTGTAGGACTCTTCTCTTACAGCTTGGCTCTGTTTCTGGTTCTGTTCAGCCCAGCGTGGCCGAAGTCAGGGCGAAGGAGCCAGAGCAGACAGGAGTGTGATCCTGGCTTCGCACCAGTAGCAGTGGAATGTGTGTGGAAGTGGCTGATGTAGGAGGGGAAGGCTTCTGGACAGGTCAAAGGTCAAATACCTGTAGGTCACACTGTCTGGCCTTTTCCTCTCAGTTGCTCTCTCTTTCTCTCTAATCTTTGCCACCCCACTTCCGGTGCAGCGTTATCACTGTAGGATGACCACATTTGCCTGACTTCCCCTCTCAGGATAGCTCTGATGCACTCTGTGAGAAATGAAACTGCGATCGCTCTGACTTAACAAAAATATTCTTTAAGCCCATACAGGGACCCCTTAAAGGCTTTACAGTCATTCCAGGACTGTAGCAGACTAACGGAAATACCACACACTAGCTGCACTCACGTAGGACCTAAAGTGCCTGCCTAGTCAGTGATGACTGGGTGAGACTTTTTAAAGTTTTCTCTAAAAAGTTGCTGTAATGCTGTCAAAGTGGAGCTGGCTCAGGCATCTCTCAGAAGACTCTCCCATGCGGATTACCATATTTTAACTCCATAATTAACATATAGATTACAAACGTCACCTCAGACATTAGCAAAACAAAACAAGCAAACAAAAACAGGCTAAAGAAGTGGGACACTGAAATCAGGTCTATCAGAAGAGCAGGAAGATCAAGGTTCCAGATGACACTTGGTCAGGTGTCAGTTTGGATTACTAGGAATTCTGCTGACTCACTAGTAAGAGCGTGATTCATACCGGAGTGTCTCTCAGGGACCAGACCATGCAGGATGTGCCCTATTGAGCTCCACCTTCCTTTTTTGTTCCTGCTTTCAGAAATGTGACATTAATTCTCTGCTTTGCTGTTCTGTCATTTCCTACTGATATTCCAAATGACTCTGGGAACAGTAGTGAGAACGCAGTACAGGAAAGAGAGCAATATAAAGGTTCAATGTACACTGCCTTCCTAGCCATGAAAGGAACATTAATTACAGTATTGATAAAGTAACCTCCATACAAAAAAAATGTCTACCGGAGCCCTGGCAGAATACATATTTCACCCTATTTCTGTTCTTTTTAGGGTGCAGGAGAAATCGAGAGACCCACCCATCCATTCTCTCTCTCGCCATTCAACAAGTGGGCACTTAAACAGTGCCCACTTCTCTCTGCACTAACAGGGAAGCCCATCGCCCTGCCCATGGCTTTCTGCACGTTCTGCTCGTCCTCACTGCAAACAGGTCCCCTGTTTCACCTAGCGAAGCACGAGAAGAACAGTGCACAGAAGAGAACGACAAGCAAAGTAACAAAAAAAGTCCTGCAAGCACACCAACGCACGCGCACATACATGCTCTCCCCTTCGGCTGTGCTGCACGCAGTGTCAAACCAAATAATAATGCTGCTTCAAAAGGATGTGCCTCCACTCTCAGGTGGGTTCCTCAGCCAATAACGGCCAGTCCGCCGACACACAGTCGCAGACACAGACAAAGCCCTAATGGGGACAAAACAGTATGAACGGAGCCCTTTAATACTTGTGTTTCTCTCTCCTCTTAAACACACACACACGCACATAACACACACACACACACACACGCGCACACACACACACGCACACACACGCACACACACACACACATACACACACACATACACACACACATACACACACACATACACACACACACACACACACACACACGCATACACACACGCATACACACACGCACACACACATGCACACACACGCACATGCACACGCACACACACGCGCACGCACACACACACACACGCACACACGCGCACACACACACACACACACACGCACACACACACGCGCACACACACACGCACACGCGCACACACACGCGCACACGCACACGTGCACACACACACGCACACACACACACACACACACACACACACACACACACCCCTACCTTGACTGAGAGATGTTTGCTCTCATGCAGAGTCAGTTCCTCGGAGACCACCAGCGATCTGGTTGGGTTACACAAATCCAGCGGCTACGAGGGAGGGAGGAGAAGAAAAACAACAACATCAAACAACATCAGCAACACCATCTCGGGATTCAGGAGAACAACCGCAGTCTCCCAAACCGTTCTTAAAGAGCTTTCTGTCCGTCACGCAGCATTTATACGCACAGGTGCTAGTTCCATCCTAGAGCGCTCTGCAACAAAGGACAGGGCTATGCTGACTGCAGGTAGGTTAGCTAACTGAAGCCCAAACTTGCTATGGCGCTCTTCACTCTGCGCTCAGTTCAGCCCCCGCAGCTCGAAACGTGCTGGTGGGCCGGGCTGTATGGCGAGGCGGCTCTGACCACACGAGGCTAAAAACACTTGCGCTCTGCACTGCTGCACAAAGAGGAGAAAAAAAAAAAAAGCCACATCCTTTCTGGAGGTGGACTAACACACCATAGACACACGGGGCCGCGAACTAGCAGGATGAGCAAGAAACGAGGGGTTGGGGGGTTCTTAAGACCCTTGTTTACTGGGGTTTATCAATGATGCCTGAGCAGGTAAGTGTATGAAGTGTTCTGCAGCTCGGAAAGTTGCTGCTGTCGGGTGCTGACGTTAACAGGAAATTCTTCGCTTTCTTCAGTGACTGCTGTTGGCCACAGGGCACAAGGCATCTACTAATTCATTCTAAGTTTGCTGTGCCTTTAAGAAGTCTTTAGACATTTTCCTCAATAATGTAAAATGGTTCATGTTAATCTGCGTTTAATTCATTCAGAATTTAATTCAAATTCTTTACATTTATATGAAATGCCCAGAAAGCCAATGCAGTGAATGGAGTGAGAATAATTTCAGCTTTGGCAGACACACAGAAAAGTGCACAGACCAAAAAGACTGAAGGTCAAGCAAGGCTGCCCATCTTAAGTGAACTTAAGGTCACTCCAGAATGAAGCAAAAATCATGAAGCATGTGCAGGCCTTGTGCAGTGTTTTAGCCAGCTAATCAGGTAAGGAAGCGCTGCAGAAACAGAAAAGACCCACACATGATTTTTTAACAGGCTTGACTAGAAAAATATGACAGGGAAGCACTTCACCACAGAGTCAGACAGGCAGAGATAGGAAAACAGACAGATCATAGCAAACTACCAAGGGTGGATACCTGCACAAAGATGGGAAATATGAGAATTTTGGGAGCCACTTTGACATAGGTGCCATAGTTGGTGTTTGAGGGCATGTGCGACCTCACGATGGTGCAGTTCTGGTAGTTGGAGAAGCTGGAGCTCTTCTGGCAGGTCCCAACAGGAGAGGCTGTGGACTTGTTGTTGCTAGAGCAGCGTAGCAAGCTGGTTCTGCTAGCTAGACCGGGGCCAGCCTGGGCACTGGTGACCTGGGCCTGGGGAACAGGGGCCTGCCTGGGGGGGTACATCCTCCCAGCTAGAGCATGACAGAACCAGCAGTGAGCAATGAGGCCAGCAGTCATCTCCATTACACAAGACATCTGTAAAAGTCCAATGGGACTTATGACTCTCCACGTTTCTGGCATATTAGGCATATTAAAGAACACTTACCCAGAGTTCCGTGTTCCTCTCCGTATACCGGCCTCAGGATCTGGAATGATAGAAAAATGATGTTTGCTAGTTAGATTATGATGAGCAAGTGTATAGGAGCTGAATCTGTACGTTGAAGCAAAGAGGAATGCTTCAACTTTCTGTGGATGTGGATAACACAAACTACTGCCTGGACTAAGAAACAGCCAAGTTACAGGTCAACTTTAGTCACTTTAATGCTTTTCTAAAGAAAGCAAATCCTTGCTATAAATGATAGAAAACCAGCATGAAGCAGCTAACTGGATAGCCCTTTGGCCTTCCAAATAAATAAATAAATAAATAGATAGATAAATATAGTTTTCCTACTGTGCTCGATTTTATTGTTCAACTTCCCTGGTCAAAAACAGTGAACTGTTGTAGCTTAGAATCAGGATGTTTGCAACCTTTTTAATGTTAATAATGTCATGGGAGTTTGGGCATTAGATTTACCTACAACATTAGGTTTACCTACAACAGTAGTACAATGTTTACAATGTTGCAAGACTTAATTATCTGTTGGGTCCAGAGTGTGTGTGTGTGTGTGTGTGTATATTATATATATATATATATATATATATATATATATATATATATATATATATATATATATATATATATATATATATATTTTCTAGGGCTATACTATTTTCACTGTGAAACTCATACATCCTGTTTCCTATGAAAAAGGCTAAATTCTTTGTGTCATATATGACTTATTGTGCCACTATTAGTTTGTAATATAACAGACATTTGCTAGGTTATTCATTAGACACGTTAAACTACAGAAATCCATCTTACTGACCTTTCCATTTAGTGAAAGAAAAAGAGACAGAAATAAAAGTAGAAGCCAAGCTTGTTTCATCTTTCAGATTCACAAACTGTAGTCCAGTTGCCAGCCCTCCCCCGTACCAAACGCAATCCTCTTGGGTGCCAATTAAGTAAACTCACAACAAAATGGGCTCGGGGCAACTCAGGATCACGGCCCTGTGTAAACCTGCCTCCACTTGGACAAACAGACAGCATTACGAATCCCTCAGGGAAGAGAAAACCAGAAAGCAGCCGGACAGCGCCTGTTCCAATCTCTGCCATCCAGCACATCACCACTTTTTAATATATTTTTTCTGAAAGGTAAGCATTTTATGGTTTGTCTGTCAGTTGTGTGTGATACTCTGCGTCACCCTGACCTGTCCACGTGCACACGCGAACACACATGGCAGACCATCTGTGTGATGCAGTCTGCCACAGCAGCATGCATCAGAGGTAAAGTGATAAACATGAAGTGAGTCATAATGAGCAGAATGAGCTGATAAGTGCCAAGGATTGAGAAAAACAAGCCTCTGGATGTCCTCTGGGGATTGACTGGCATGTTCCTACAAGAGCATGATAAAAGTATAAATGGCAGGACTAAATAATAAACAATGAAAAGCAAACAATGGTAAATATTGCTGGTTTTAGTAATATTATCTAAATATTTTTCTTAGGAATTGTTTTTTCTTATGAATGAATATAACAAGTTTTGACCAACAAATCATATCCAGATTTCTCAAAGATCTTATTTTTTGCATTTCTCAAACACTGGGTATTTAAGCCTTTGCTGCTCAATCCACCCACCCCAGATTAGACTCCCAGTGAGAAAAGTGTGTCTGCTTGATAACCAGGTTACTGGGCAAGCACCAGCCTAACTGTAATGGGAACGACATCAAGCAGGTTCTGGTCCAAACCAGTGCAGATAAAAACTCGAATGGCTCCTATGCAGCTCATATGTTGTACAACAGCACAGGACACAGAGCACCAGATTACCTTGATCCATCCACAGAGTGTTTACTGAACTATCTAGATGATTACCTCTCTTTGCCTTGGTGAGTTTTATTTTATAATCTCAAGATGTTGCAAGTGAATTTGTCATTTCAACACTGAAACCTCCAATCCATGTAGTTTTTTTTAATGTATATTTGAAGTTTATTGTGTAAAAATATACCTTAAAGATACAGCCACCGTCTGTGTCGATAGCTGTCTCAGGACACTCCTTTTGGGAAAAGTATAAGGTGCTTCTGCTGCTAAAATCACTTGCTTTCTTTGCTTTCTTTGCTTCACCCGTGTTTCTGTTCGCGGCATATTTTAGCAAATAGAACACCTCCTGATCAAAAACCTTCACCACCACAAGCTTCTCACAGATATACATTTCCATACCAGCTCATCCAGTATGCTTAGTGCAGGAGACCTCCGCTCAATTTCTGGAGGCAACACCTCCCTGCACAATGTGCTGGCAGTCCTGAATCAGCTCAAGTGCTCACCGTCAAATGACTTGGCTGAGGTTTGCTTGGGGTACGTCATGCAACAGAGCAACATTTCAAAGCTGTTTCACAAACTGGCAGAGCCTTGCTATAAATGCCTTGAGATTCCAGTGTGACGCATCTGAATGGATTAGCTTTTGATTTTCCTGGGGAAAAAGTTCTCCTGTTTATAAATCTATAAAGCTTCCACAGTGAAAGCACTAATAGGTGTTTCTCCATGACTGTGCAAAAGACTCTATTATAGTGTTAACTCTATGTATTACACCCCTCTGAAATACTTGGTTCTGATTTGTCAGTTAAGGTGTTATTTCTATTATTACATTTTAATAACTATTCGGCTATTTTTAGCTCTGCACTTTTGACTGAAACCAACTAATAAAATAAATTCAGACTGGTATTTGGTGGCAGGTTTTTGTCTTCTTTTTTTTTTTGTAATACATTGAATAATGTACTGCCAGCTTGCCAACATTACAAAATAAACCTGTTTAGGGAATTATAAGACATAGGTTAAAATGATACTCTCCAACCTCCAGAGACAAATTCAAAAGAATTTTAGCAAAAAAGAAATGAACAGAACTCACTTAAGTCACATTGTGTGTCAGCCACTTCTTACAGCTTTTCCTTAGCAGTATCAAACTAATCTGGAGCCAAAGACCAGAGTTATAAAGCTCTTCTCAACATTAGATCTCTCACAAACAAATCGTTGCTAGCTAAGGATCTTATTACTTCACATAAATCGGATAAACAACATTCTTGAATGAAACCTCAATGGAATGTATTAACAGTGCAGCTGTTCATATGGAATCTGTCCCTCCTAACTTTAAATGTATCAGTGCATGTAGAGCTAACAAAAAAGGAGGTGAAATAGCAAACAGCACTTGATGACATCCTCTTATTTGAATACTACTCACAAATTATAGGCCTCCTGAACACACTTCAAACTCTATCAATTGAAAGTCCTAGTTCACTATGATATCTACAGAGCCTCAATAGCTACAACTTAGCAGTAAATAAAGCCAGACAATCCCACTTCTCTGATAAGCCAGACAGTCCTACTTCTTCTTATCATAGGCAAGAACAACAATAAGGCCTGCACTTTATTCACAGTCTGTAAAAGGCTGAGAACTCCACCAGTACATATATCCCCTGAACTTCTATCTGTTTAATATTATAATGGATTTGTAATATACTTCACTGATAAAATCCAAAAAGTCAAACAGGCCATCACCAATACTCTGTAAGATAATATTCAACTTGAACTCTCTCGCAATACGAAGGTTCATACTATGTGTCGATTCATTGCTATTGACCAGAATATTATTGAGGAAACTGTCCAATATCTAAAATCACTTACAAGCAGACTAGACCTCTTGCCTACTCACTTTTTTTAATAATCTTTAGCTGTATAGCAATGTATTTATTGTAAATAGTGAATGGATTGCTACTTTCTGGGATCTTTCCTGTGCCACCAAAAATGACCCTTATTAAGCATCTCTTTAAAAAGACAAATTTATATGTGTCAGACTTAAGAAATTATAGATATGCCTGAATGACACTGATCTGAACATTACGCTTCCTGATCTTAATGCTGCATTTGACAATGATGACAGACAGAATTAGACAGACCAGAAAACTGGGTAGGGCAATCTGAAATAGTCTTTAGCTTGTGCAAATCATATGTGAAACGTAGGGGCTACTTTATTGCCACCAGCAATCATGAAACTCAACAAGCATCCTTGTTGTGTGGCATCCTACAAGGATCTCTCTTTGGGCCCATTCTGTTCAATCTCTATATGCTTCCACTAGGCCAAATCCTAAAACAGCAGATTATCTTATCAAAACCATGTAGATGACGCGCAGATTTTTCTAGTTCTCTTCCCAAATATCTACAGCTCTGCTCACATTTTATATCAGTGCCCAGAGCTAATTAACAACTGGATGATTTTAGTTGCTTTTACAACTAAAACAATTTCAAAGACAAAAGGTCAGTGCTCGTCTTGGCACAAGAGCCCTGAAAGTTTAAAACCAAGTCAGAAATCTCGGCATAATAATGGATTCAGATCTACACTTCAGCAGTCACACATCCAGTAAGTAGGTAGTAGGCTGTGCCTTTACCTGTCCTCCTGGGTTGATGGGTGACAGGATGATGTAATCGTCCCCATTGGAGGCTTTGACACGTGTCCCTCTGAGCGTGTGGGTGTGTGTCCTGTTGCTGACCTCACTCTCCTCCCGCCTGTCTCCCCACGGGACGGCGACACCCCCCACCCGCACACCCTCCGACCCATTAACCAGCACTCGCCGGCTAGCTCGGTGGTGGGCTGGTAGGGGTGGCACTGGGGGTGTCTTGTCCTTCTGCTTGTTTTTGGGTGGAGAGAGTGGCATGTCGAAACCGGAGGTTTTAAATGGGGGGTGGTGGATCAGACCCTCAAAGCCGGAACGCCAGACCACCACAATGATCTCACTGCTACTGTTTCTGGGCAGAGACAGTGAGAGAGAGAGAGAGAGAGAGAGGGAGGGAGAGGTAGTGGGAAGAAGAATGAGAAAAACAGAGAAGGACGAGACAGAGCGAGTTGAGAGTGAGAGAGATTCAATATGAAACAAAAATCAGTAAAAGACAAACGGGCTGAAGATTCTTCTTTGTGTGTGTGTGTGTGTGTGTGTGTGTGTGTGTGTGTGTGTGTGTGTGTGTGTGTGCGCGCGCGTGTGTGAGAGAGAGAGAGAGAGAGAGAGAGAGAGAGAGATGAAAGACAGCTAGGTGAAAAGTAAGGAAAGAGAAAGTAGTGACTCATTTAGCAGAATGCTTGATGATGATTTTATGTGGCTCCTAAATTCAGCCCAACCAGCGCCAAGCATGGGCTGACCCTGGCATGACTGACAGGGCTAGAAATAAACTGCATCCAAGTAAACAACACTTGAAAATAAAAAATAAAAACTTTTCAGAATAGAGGTCCTCAACACTGCAAGGAAAAAACCATACATCTGCCTTGTTCCCAGTAAGCACAACTGCAGCAGGTAACTCAATTTTCATTAAAAACAGGTGACTGAAACTGAAAGTTTAAATCTAAACCTAACCACAAGCTCACTAATTAAACAGACATCTGCCTCTAATATACACACTAGCACAGGTGTACCTGATGGCATGAGCCAGGTCAACGCATTTCCACTGTTCCACAGGCTGGCCATTTAACTGCAGCAGCGTGTCCGACTGCTTCAGGCCAGCCAGATCTGCAGGACCACCTGAGGACACATACACACCGCAAAACTCAACAGCCCGTGACATTGGAATTGGTCCTTAAAAATGGCACAAGTACACACACACACACACACACACACACACACACACACACACACACACACACACACACACTTTCATTCTCATGCACTCACACAGGTTGTCCCCCACCAGTAAGCCTCAGAAAACTATAGCCTTTCTTTCATGCACATACACACACACACACACACACACACACACACACACAGACATCTTCACATTTTGAAAAGTGATACTAAATGTTCCATAATGTAACACACAAACAGCAGACACACACACACACACACACACACACACTTATTATCAGTAACATCATACACATAGGCACACACAAAATGACCAACATTAAAACATTGCCTCTGAGAATTTTTCTCACCCACCCCACTCTCTCTCTCCCACACACATAAACACATACACAGATGCTGGCATGCGGCCAGACCAGTGGGGTTCTTGCCTGGATCAACAGCTTGAACTCGCACAGGCGCGTCAGAGCAGATGGTGAACCCATAGCCATCCTTTCCTCGAACGATGGTCACCTACACCACACACAGACACACACACACACGCGCACACACACACACACACACACACACACACACACACGTACACACACATACACAATATATGCACACATTACATACACACAAACACAAACAAAATACATTTAGACAATACACACAATATACAAACGTACATGTATGAATACACCATACTGCCACCTGTTGGACATCATATCATCTAGCATCCCAGTAGCCCGAGTCTCCAGCATGACTAATTACCGTGGAAATCAACTGAGTGGAAAGTCGCACACTTCACACCAACAAAACCAACCCTTCTATTACAAACTTTATCCTAGACCACAAACTGTCTCTAAAGTTGTCAAGAAGAAAATCAGAACTCACACACAAAAAATTATTGATTCAAACAACAGATATGTTAGAACAATGCTAATTAGCGCACCATAATAATGCAAAACTGCAAAAACACATCCATGAGAAGACATTCACACACACAGTCACATGCACATGCATACACATGCATACACACAAAGACGCACTTTCTCTCTCTAAACAATAAGTAGATTCACAAGACTTTGCAACCATCAACCTCTGTTACATAAGCCATAATCATATGCCTCCCACACACACACACACACACACACCATTATATGGCCAGAAAAGCAGAGTAGAGTAAAGGACAGCTACATGGCAGTTTGCGGAGGCACGTTCTTGGACGTGTCCATCTCTGTCACGAGGTCTGCTTCGGTCGTCCATCACTCTGAGCTTTAGACTGGCTACACCCAGAGGGGTCCACATCACAGTGGCAACACACTACAAAGAAGAATAAAGACAGCACAGAAACACACGCACACAGAGGCAGGAAGAGAAGAGACTTCCATAGAAATCTGATGTGATGAGGAAATGTTCACAGACATTACACACCCACCCATACAAACACACACACATATGCACAATGCACACACATTCAAATAATGCCATTATAAGGGCCAAAACTAACAGTATCCCCCAGAACAAAGGAGTCATTTCCAGCGTGTCTGCTGAGCAGGGATATTACTGAAACCCTAGAGAAAGGCAAGGATTTCAGTTTGAGTTGAACTACATTAAAAACAATATCTCCAAGCTGCCATCCAGCTGTATACCTTTTGTGATTACCTCAGAGCTGTAGTTTATTTTCAGTTTAATTTTTGATTACTTTTTTTTTTCATTCTGATCCATCATATTTATCTGTTACATACTGACAAGCTGAAAATCTGATGAGCATTAAAAAACAAAATGGTACGTGTAAGCTCGGCTTTGCAAAGAGCATCAATCAAAGAGGTCTAAAGTCAGGCAGTGTAAAGTCATATCTGAAATCAGACAGTGTAATGTAATGTCAGGCAGTGTAAAGTCTGGTCTAAAATTAGACAGTCTAATGTCAGGCAGTGTAAAGTCAGGTCTACAGTCAGACAATGTAATATAATGTCAGGCAGTGTAAAGTTATGTCTAAAGTCTATCAGAAAAGGTCAGATCTAAAGTCAGCCCGTGCGTGTTCTTGGTCATATGTGATTCTCATATGTAATGCACTGCTCTGTGTGTGTGTGTGTGTGTGTGTTTGTGTGTGTGTGTGTGTGTGTGTGTGTGTGTGTGTGTGTGTGTGTGTGTGTGTGTAGGTCTGAAACAAGTAACTCGATTACTAAAAATAATCGATGCAAATTCTTTAAATTGAAGCTTTTATATCCATAATATTCCTATCGTGTCTTACGCGAAATATGTGCAAAATGTACATCAAGCCAAATACAGCAACAAAAATGTGGGAGCAAACCAAAACAACGTTAGAGCGCGGTGATATTGTATTATTTCTACCATATAATGACGGTGGATAATATGAAGAAGCTAAAAGTTCTTTTTTGAAGTATTTTTGCGTATTTTCTAGGATCATTAACAAGCGACGGAGAGGCTATGAATAAGCACCCAAAATCCAGTATCTTCACAAAAGACAAATATGTTTATTTAACGCAGACATTGAGTCCAACCAGAGCCCTAATAGTCACTACCATCCTGCTTTTTGGTGCAACTGCAGAGACAGTAGAGGTCCACACAGCAGGGTGCTCGTACATGACTCGGGAGGTTAAACAGTTCTGCTGCTGCTAGTTTATGGAAGGAGAGCCTGCAAAGTGCCAGTGCGCTACCTACATGAGATTATTGAATTGTACCGAAGCAATTTTTCATCTTGTTTATTGCCAAAGACATCGAATTTGACATGTTTGCATCTATGCATTAGATATTATAGAAAATATAATATAATGAAAGTAATTCATTATTTTATTTACTTATTTGTTTTTGCATTTCAGAGATTTTTTTATTTAAAACAATGCAATTTAAACAATAAAAATGTTGTTTTTTCTAAGTAGATATAATTAGTTGTTCTTTTCAAGAGGCCTGTATTATATCCTGTTTTGTATATTTACTATTGCTCTTTAATAAAGCAAAAGTATTTCTTATATAATTGCTCGATTAATCAGTGGAGTAATCAACAGAATACTCGAGTGCTAAAATAATCTATTTCTGCAGCCCTGTGTGTGTGTCTGTGTGCATGCATGTGTAGGTGTGGTTGTGGGGCTGTATGTTCTTGGTCATATCTGAGTCACGTATGTCATGCACTACTGAGAATTTGGCTAAAAGAACCTGCAACACAGCACGGAATTAAAGGATCCCGCATCTGACAGGAGTGGAGTCGCCCAGACGCTTGGCGTCGCGGTGATCTGGAGGGTGTGTGTAGAGTGCAGCATGCCTTTGCTGTCCAGTTATAACTGGTGTGTGTGTGGTGTGGCATGTGTGTGGTCTCAGCTTATGAAGACTCCAAGGTTTTTTGCGGGATCTGTGGCACAGGGACGCGGGAGGCCGTGGCGCGCAGCTAGAGGATGGAGATTAACCAAGCCGGTGGCAAGAGCCAGACTACTCCTCGTGCAAGATCACACACCGAGAGGGAGGAGGGAGACAGATAACAGAGGGGAGGAAGGGAGACGGGAAAAATGACTGCCAGGTCTAAGGCCAGATGGACTGGAGAAGAGAGGTGGAGCAGGTTAGGTAGAAAGAAGAGATGTTACAATGTTGCGATTGAGGAGAAGAGAGAGTAGGAATGCAAAGGAGAAGTGGATTTAAATGGCCACAGATTGAGAGAAATAACGTCTAAGTCATTTAGTGTCAGTCTGGCTACTGCAGCGGTGAAGTGGTGCACTGGAAACCAAAGAGAATAAAACAGCAAGTCACACAGCACCAAAAAACCTCATACACACTTACATAAGACTCCAAAAAGTTGATGCACATGCCCCAAAACACTCACACTCACACAAACGATACACTCACACAGATCCAAAAAAATGTTCTCCCTCACACTGTCTCATTTATACACTTCACACACAAGACCAGTCTAAACACAGAGCCTGAGCTGAGTGTCTTACTGCCTTGTCATCAGTAAGCCACAAATCATGTCCTACTAGATTCTACTTTTATTAAATGCCATTTTGAAGCCTGCCCAGGGGGGCAATAAAACACTTAGGGGTGGAAAAAATGTTGACAACTAGTTTGTAAGAGCAGGTTACTATTTAAGTGCCCATGAATCAGCCAACAGCCCTCTAAGACCCTAAAACGACAGTGCTTCTACAGAACGCCCTCAACCTTTGTGTTTTATAGGGGTCACTCTTGTGCCAAACGAGACCAGAGTAGCGTATGAGTGACAATCTAGAACACAAGTCACATGAACCCTCCCCACACGTGCAATGGGAGCATCCATGTCAGAATCAGCAGAATTTGAATCATTCTCACATTCTCAACAAGGCTCACATTGGAGCCCAGAGCCATATGACCTGCATGCGTGATCCCTAAAAAAAAAGCAGCACTCTGGATGTAGGATACAGGAAAGGTCTGGTTTTTCCCCTGATGAGGCAGCTCTCCAAGAGCTTGGCTTGTGCTCCACCGGGTGGGTATTGGATCCATTTGCTCCTGCTGACACACACCACACACCCACACAGACCTGCACTGTTGGGTTCACTCACACATTATGCTGTAGTAAACTGGATGGGAGCTGTAGAAAACAACATATTTACTTCCAGTTTGTGCCCTAACATTAGGGTCAAAACTCTGCGACTCGTAGACACAACAGGCTAGCAAGGAGGAACACAGGGAGTGAGTGGGTGGATGTAAGCAAGAGCTAAACAAGTGTAGTCTGCAACAGCAGCTGGAAACTAACAGAAACACATCACGCTATTAATTGTGTGGCTGTGTCACAATTTGCCTCAAGCTATGTTCACATTGTTTGATAACTGCACATAGTTGTCTGGATGTAGTAGTCTTCTGTGTGAGTGTTTTAGATCGGTGGATGTGCATTTTCATGCCTATCGCAGCAGTTAGTGTTTTCTCGCTCGCTCTCTCTCTCTCACACCCCCATCTCTCTCCACCCCTCTACTTCTTGGACAAATCTCACATGTTAATAATAATAATTATTCTGAATAACAATTCTGTTCTGAAAAAAAACTAAGCATTCACTCATTTTGCACCCTCTCTCTCTCTCTCTCTCTCTCTCTCTCTCTCTCTCTCTCTCTCTCTCTCTCTCACCCTCTTCCCATCTCTGGTGTTTTTACAGTGTAATTCTTAACACATCTCCCAACACACACCTACCATGCATATCACACATGACTTCACCTCCAGTAGTTTAGCCATTCTGACCCACTTAGTCCTTCCAGCAAAAATCATTTAAGCACCAGAGGCAAATGACAAATGACCTGTTAGATATCTTACACACGTATGTCGGTATGGCTAACACAGCAGACTGCTGTCTCTGGACTTCTCGCCTTCAAATAAGACAGTGTACAAAGCTGTTACAGTGAGATGCCACTGTGGACAAATTCTGTGAGACAGAAACAGCTTCACTGGAAAACCTCAGCCAGCCTGTCACAATCAACATGCAAAAACGAAGAGTGCATATAAATAACAAGAACTTTAGAACAGTTAGTCAGGGTCTGCCTGTCTGTCCATCTGTCTGTCGAATTGTCAGTCTGCCTGTCTGGGCACCAACCTGAGGGAGCATGCGGCTGATACAGACCCTGCACAGGCCGTGGATGGTGTGCATGCCTCCGGTCTCCGTGGCGACGGTGGCCCTGGTCGGCGACGCGAGTGTTTACGAGGATGTGAAGGTGCGTGTGTGTGTGTGTGTGGGAGTGGGTCCAGTGGCCGGCGCTAAGGGGGTGCAGCCAGGGTGCTTGGATCAGCTGCTCTGGCAGCATTGCACTTGGCAACAGAGTGCATGGGAACCAAACTCAAGAGGAGAATAGCAGGAAGTGGCCCCTGCACCACACACACACACACACACACACACACACTGCCCCTAGGCTGGGCCAGGCTGCTTGCCTTCTCTCGATAAGCCACTGTAGCTTCCTGGTACTCCAGCCAGCAGAGAGACAGACAGCACTGTGGTGGGGGCAGTCACTGGAACAGTACCGTTACAGACCGAGCCTGACGACTTTCTCACCTCCCCACCTACATTCCCTACAAACACACGGCTTTATCTGCCCTTCAGACGGGACGCCCTTCAGCAGACACTTCCACCACGCAGGACTGAGCCCAACCAACGCTCAACCGACATTAATTCCAACTCCCCTCTCTGTCTCTACTGAGTCTTTACACGCCACAACATTTCTTCTTCTTCTTCTTCTTCTTCTTCTTCTTCTTCTTCTTCTTCTTCATGAGTTCCTCTCACTTTCTGTCTTCTCTCTCATTTCCCTGCTAGGGATTTTCCCCTCTCACAGTCCAGGGTTTGACAGGCACAGAAGGTGAAGGGAGAAGCTCGCAGCCTGACTTCAAACGTGGAGCCGGAGATGCCTGCACAGCCTGGAGACTGTAAGTCAGAGTGGGGCTGAGTCACACACAGACTGGCTGACTTTAAAAAGAAGTAACACAACAGTGATGGTATTTACTTTGCTGCAACTCTGTGGCTGCAAACGTAACTGCAATACACTTTCCAATAAATTAAATGTGAATTAAAATAGTTCTTAATATGACCACGATTTTTGCCTTTTTAAGGCTTTTCAGATTCTGCGAATTATCAAAGACCATGTTTGCAAATAGGACATTGTGTATTTCTGTAGGATGCATGACACTGGATTCAGCCATTTTAAAAGTAAAACCTCTGCTTTTATCTAAATCAAATCTCTTGCACCTTGGAAAGCCCTGACAGGCCAAGTGTCCAGTTTCTGAAAAAGCCGAGAAATGACAAGCGCGCTCTTTTTCAGGGTTGCAAGAAAGGAACGTTATCAGGAAATGACCGTAAGCAATGTGGACAAAACCGCGCTAAAACACACACACACTTTGCCCGCTACAGGCCCTGCCCGGCCTCCACGGA